>NW_027507786.1:6487129-6619629 GCF_037356315.1 Lithobates pipiens
AAATCTACAGTATGTGATGTGCTTATCCTCCAACCACCCTCCTGTATCATGTGCGCAGCCTCTAACCACCACCTGTATCATGTGCGCAGCCTCTAACCACCTCTGTATCATGTGCGCAGCCTCTAACCACCTCCTGTATCATGTGCGCAGCCTCTAACCACCTCCTGTATCATGTGCGCAGCCTCTAACCACCTCCTGTATCATGTGCGCAGCCTCTAACCCACCTCCTGTATCATGTGCGCAGCCTCTAACCACCTCCTGTATCATGTGCGCAGCCTCTAACCACCTCCTGTATCATGTGCGCAGCCTCTAACCACCTCCTGTATCATGTGCGCAGCCTCTAACCACCTCCTGTATCATGTGCGCAGCCTCTAACCACCTCCTGTATCATGTGCGCAGCCTCTAACCACCTCCTGTATCATGTGCGCAGCCTCTAACCACCTCCTGTATCATGTGCGCAGCCTCTAACCACCTCCTGTATCATGTGCGCAGCCTCTAACCACCTCCTGTATCATGTGCGCAGCCTCTAACCACCTCCTGTATCATGTGCGCAGCCTCCAACCACCTCCTGTATGCTGTCCGCAGCCTCCAACCCCCTCCTGTATGCTGTCCGCAGCCTCCAACCCCCTCCTGTATGCTGTCCGCAGCCTCCAACCCCCTCCTGTATGCTGTCCGCAGCCTCCAACCCCCTCCTGTATGCTGTCCGCAGCCTCCAAACCCCCTCCTGTATGCTGTCCGCAGCCTCCAACCCCCTCCTGTATGCTGTCCGCAGCCTCCAACCCCCTCCTGTATGCTGTCCGCAGCCTCCAACCCCCTCCTGTATGCTGTCCGCAGCCTCCAACCCCCTCCTGTATGCTGTCCGCAGCCTCCAACCCCCTCCTGTATGCTGTCCGCAGCCTCCAACCCCCTCTTGTACTATGTCCGCACTCTGCAGCCTCCAACCTTAAAATGAAGCGCCCCCCCCCCGAAAAAAGACGCCCATGGAAGGAAGCCAGCCTAAAGACACCAAGGTCCCAGCTAAGCTTAGTGTGTGTGTGTGTGTGTGTGGGGGGGGGGGGGGGGAGGGGCGCTATGCAAAACAACCCAATAATCCAGAGGGTCAGGAGAGAGTTTACGGGATAGAGCTGGTAGAAAGCTGTGGGGGAGAGCTTAAGTTGTACAAGAGGCGTTGTGTGTCTATATCTTCATCACTAGGAAAACCTGGAGGGATATCGGCAGGAGGCAACCGATGATCCTGGGGCTGAGTGAGTACAAGACCCCAGTGTAAAGCAGTGCCAGGAAAGGTAATCTAGAACCCAGGACGAACATGCCAAATTGTGCCTCCCCCCCCAAAAAAATTGAGTGCTAATCTGCATGCTTTAGTGCAAATTCTCTCATTACACATATGCTCCCCCCCAAAAAAATTCCCCTTCTAAGCACAAACCCTCTACCCCTCAAATTTCCCCTCCAGGAACAACCCCCCCCCCCCCCCGACTCCAAATCTCCCTACCAGCACAAATTATCCTCCCATAATCCTCCATCCTAGCACCCCCCCCCCCCAAAATTCCCCTCACCATATTACCTTTTCTAGCACAAACCCCCAAATCCCCCATCCTAGCACAAATCCCCCCTCAATAAAAATACCCCAAGTCACCACTCCTAGCACTCCTCCCCAAATTTCCCCTTTTAGAACAATTCTTACCCTCCTACTACCCCCCAAATGCCCCCCCCCCCCCAACACAAAGCCCCTCCCCCAATCTCTGTGGTGCCAAACCTCACATGATATCACAGTGCCCAGGGCAGCCCCCCTCCTCCCTCCTGCCCACCCCTTGTCCCGGCCCTGACTGCAAGGGTGACAGTGAGGTACTTGGGACTGTGAGTGAATTACAGGTCACCAACCGCTGGGACTTTGCTGGGAAAGAGCAGACAATGTTGTACAAGGATCTCAAGAGCTGTGCAGAACAGCCAGAAATGTAGTAGTCCCCAAGTTTTACAGTTTCGGGGTACTCCATTCTCCTTATCCTCATCAAATTTCATTGATCTTCAATAAAAACACAGAAAAAAAGAATCCCTTAACTGATTCTTGAGCCAAAGGAAGAATGCTGAAAATGGCGCCTGCCTGGCTGGGAATGGGGGAAATGGGCCCAAACCACCAGCTGCTCCTGCAGAGGTAGCACCACATTCCTAGGACTAAATATATGATAATTGGAGATCGGGCATGTGTCAGATTGCAGGTGGTGGCACATAGGAGGGTTGGACTGGTGGAGTTGACAGGAGGTGAGCGGAGGTGAGCGGCGGTATAAACATTCACTTCTGGCACGCGGCTCTGCCTGGACAGGAGCCAGATGACTGGACGAGCCTCAGCACAGTCAACTTTCTAAATAGATTTTAATGGGCCGATGGTTCATAGGCGGAAGATCAGAGATATGAAATATTCATAGATTTTCACTACTGTTAAAATTAAGTCCTCTGTTTAGGAAAGTACACCGAAGACCCAAGCAAAAACCTTTGGTTGGCTTAGTCTACTTTTCCATCACAGACATCTACCATTATTTATGGAGGCCCAAAATGATTGCATTTACTGGAAATAAAATATATTATTAAAGAGAACCAGTCTGCCATCTGTACAGATTTGTATCTCCAGATTTAGGGTAGTATATATTAATAACAAACTAGCAGAGCTATTCGTCCTGCGAAACTGCATATATATTCAGTCTGTGCGAATGCCGGCAAAATCAAACATTAGTCGGTTATTTTCTCTCTGAGTCGATTGTTCTTTTTCATAAGAACAGCGTGGATTGGTAAAATACCACATTATGGCCACTAGATGGAGCTGATGATCATAGGAAATAAATGTATTATACAAGGTATGGTAATTATTTGTGATGGCTGTGTGAATGCACAGGGATTCTTTTACTGTTTACTTAACCACTTGCCTACTGGGCACTTAAACCCCTCTTCCTGCCCAGGCCATTTTCAGCTTTCAGCGCTGTTGCACTTTGAATGACAATTGCGCGGTCATACAACACTTTACTCATATGACAATTTTTATCATTTTTTTTTTCACACAAATACAGCTTTCTTTTGGTAGTAAGCATTACTGGGATTTTTTTTTTTTGCTAAACAAACAAAAATAGACCAAATATTTTGCATAAGTATTTTTTTTTTTTCATAGTTTGTTATAACATTTTGCAAACAGGTAATTTTTCTCCTTTGATGTGCGCTGATAAGGCGGCACTGGTTGTCACTGCTAGGTGGCATTGATAGGTGAGACTGATTTGTGGCACTGATGGGCACTGATAGGTGACATTGATAGGAGGAACTAATAGGTGGCACTGATGAGGCAGCACTGGTGGGCACTGATAGGCAGCACTAATAGGTGGCACTGGTGGTCACTGATAGGTGGCACTAATAGGTGGCACTGATGGGCACTGATAAGGTGGCACTGAGGCATCACTGGTGGGTGGCACTGGTGGGTGGCACTGGTGGGTGGCAGCACTGGTGGGTGGCAGCACTGGTGAGGCAGCACTGGTGAGGCAGCACTGGTGGGCACTGGTGAGGCAGCACTGGTGGGCACTGATAGGTGGCACTGGTGGGCACTGATAGGTGGCACTGGTGGGCACTGATAGGTGGCACTAATAGATTGCACTGATGGGTGGCACTGGTGGTCACTGATAGGTGGCACTAATAGGTGGCACTGAAGGGCACTATCTGGGAAGAAAAAATCCTCTCTAGGTGAGTGAAGGATTCCAGGTGAGCTGGAGGACGCACTCCTCTCAAGGGTGAAAGCCTCGGCTCGCCAGCCGTGCAACAGATACAAGGAAGAATTGGATGGCTGCACACTGAAGCAACTGGAAAGTCCATTTATTGTAATATCAATAAAACAGATGACAGGATGGTAGCAATGGCAGGTACAGGTAGCGCCATTTCACACAGTGACACCATGCTTATCCATTTATACTGAAGGGCAGCTTATCACATGGTAGGGGGTCAGGATCGGCCCCTTACTCCGATCTGTGATTAGCCAAGTCTCATAGACTCGCTGATCATAGAGGAATGTAAACATCCCTTGTGACAGTAATAGGTGGTGACAGGTACTCTTTATGGAGGGCTCAATCTAAAAGACCCCAAATCCCTCCTTTGCACTTCAAAGTATTCCAATCGGCAAAATCAGCATTTCTAAATACTGTACTTTTTTTTTTCTTTTTTTCTTTTTTTTTTTTTTAAGTCGGCGCACAAAGCAAGGTCCATAAAGATATGGATGAGCCAGTTTGGGGTGGAGGAGTCCTGACCTCCACCCAATAAAACACCTTTTGGGATGAATTAGAGCAGAGACTGCGAGCCAGGCCTTCTCGTCCAACATCAGTGCCTGACCTCACAAATACGCTTCTGGAAGAATGGTCAAACATTCCCATAGACACACTCCTAAACCTTGTGGACGGCCTTCCTAGAAGAGTTGTAGCTGTTATAGCTGCAAAGGGTGGGCTAACTCAATATTGAACCGTATGGACTAAGACTGGGATGCCATTAGAGTTCATGCTCGTGTAAAGGCAGGTGTCCCAATACTTTTGGCCATGTATCTGCAGAACAGAAACGGGTAAGACTCTGCAAAAAAAAAAAATTGCTTATTTTACGGAAAAAGTGGAGTTGCACTTTAAGGCTTAGTGCACAAACATGTTATAAGAGAGGGCTGATGCGGCATGTTGAGCCCGGTGTGACTGACTGGTTATAATTAGCCGGCTGGGAACTTATACAAGGTTTCTGTTGAGCAATATTGGTGTTGACATGGCCAGAATATATGATGAGGTGCCGACATTCAGAGGACATCGAAGACACTCCAAGGGCACAGCAGCTGCACCATCACATGTCACAAGCAGAATTTTGTTTTGAAGACCCCGTCTGAATATCCGACACCTCTACCATTCTGCAGATAACACGGGAAGGCGATATCCACAGTATTGTACAGAGGACGTCATTCCAAATGATATAGACTTCAGGCCCTGCCAGTCCTCCTGGCTGCAGCTGCCCTTCTCCACTGCCCCTTCCACCACAGTCCACACTTCTGGTTTTGCACCCATCTCAGACTGCAAGCTCCCAGTCCTCTCAGGCGTGCCTCCCCAGTCCTCCCATGCTGTGCCTCACTCACCAGCCCTCCTGGCTGCAACCAGTTGTCCTCTCTGGAGTCTCTTAGCAGTGCTCTCTCCTGCTGTCCTCTCCTTGCTCTCTCTTGTGCCTCTGGTCCAGGACCTCTTCATGCGTTCCTGAAGGTGGTCCCGACTGCTCCCAAGCCCAGGCTGGGGACTGGGGAGCTCCCTCAAGGGCCCCAACAGCCTAGGGTTGCCACCTGTCCGGGATTCACCCGGACAGTTCGGGTTTGGAATCATGCGTTTGGGTTTCAGACCACCTGCAACCCGGACACATTATTCAGACCAGACTGTGGCTTTCCAGCAGGGTTGCTAGCTGCAGTTGTCTAAGCCGAGAGTGTCTGTTACACTCTTTCACACTGCTCAAAGCCAGCATTAACAAACCATACCCCCCCCTCCCCCCACACACACACACACACACACACACACACACACACACACACACACGAGGAGAGAGGGCTTGATCTGCTCCTCTTCTTCCCACCCCTACCCCTCTCTGTCTGCCCACACTCCCTGGCGCTGTGCCTCAGAAAAGGAAAATGGGGGTCAGAATTTTGAAGTCCAGCAGCCTCAGCTACATCTAGATGAGAGGTGCTGGCTGCCAAGGGGTGAGTGAGCTCACCATCCATCCCTGTCTGACTGAAGTCTCCCCCCTTCTCTCACCTGCCTCTGAGTGAGTACACTAAGGTAAATCGGGGTTCTCAGAGCACCCCTTACATCAGCGTTCCTCTTTACACCAGAGGCCACAGTGTTCCCCCTTACATCAGAGCCCTCTCCTTACATCAGAGTTGTTAGTGTGCCCCCTTAGATCAGGGTTCCCAGAGCCTCACTTATGTCAGAGTCCCCAGAGTTCTCCCTTATATCAGAGTCTGCAGAGAGCCCCCCACCTTATAGTGAAAGGGAACTCTGCGAGTTCAGATGTAAAGGGGGACTCTGTGGACTCTGATGTAAAGGGAGACTTTTGCGGTTAACTTCATTTGATTAGAAATTTTATTTAATTGCAAAATATATGTATAGTTTATACTATAAAAAAAGATTGCTGTACGCCGCTAAAGTGTTCGGGTTTGACTTGCAGAAAAGGTGGCAACCCTACAACAGCCTCCACACTCTCTCACTCCTTCTCTTCCGCCCGACAACTCCTTCCCGGCTGGGCTGACCCCAAGTATTTAAGGAGACCTGCCCCTTGCCAATCCAGGTTGGGGATTGGTCAGGGCTCCTCAGAATACCCCAGGCAGCTCCACATCTCTCCTTCTCTCTTTCCAGAACCTTCTGGAAAGAAGAGGACAACTCAGTGATGTTGCCTGTGAGTCACCAGCTGATACTCTGAGCCACTCCCAGCCCAGATCAAAACAAACAGGCCTGGAGCCTAGTCGGTCCTGACTAAAGTTACCTAATCCTAACCAAAAATCCTTACTCTAGCGCCTATCTACTCATACCTCCCAACATTTTGAGATGGGAATGAGGGACACCTACTAGCAAATGTATGTAGGCATATGACACGCCCCCTGCCGCACCCCCTTAAAGGAGAATTAACCCCAAAAAAGCTTAATTCAATCCACAAGGGCTTTTTTTTTTTTAACCACAACTATTCCTTTATATTGGCTTTTGGAATTTATAAATGCAGCAATTAAGAATTTGGATGAACAGTTTAGCGCCGGAAAACACTTTTTTATAGATAAAAAGTGCATTTTAATAACATCTACATAGATCAGAGCAAAATGAGGGACAAATGAGGAGCAATGAGGGACATTGCTCCAAATCAGGGACAGTCCCTCGAAATCAGGGACAGTTGGCAGCTATGCTCCAGCTCTTCCACCCGACAACTCCTTCCGGGCTGGGCTGACCCCGGGTTTTTAAGGAGACCTGCCCCCTGCCAATCCAGGTTGGGGATCGGTCAGGGCTCCTCAAAATACCCCAGGCAGCTCCACATCTTTCTTCCTCCTCTCTTTCCAGAATTTTCTGGAAAGAAGAGGAGGACTCAGTGATGCTGCCTGTGAGCCACCAGCTGATACTATGGGCCACTCCCAGCCCAGAGCAAAACAAACAGGCCTGGACACCAGCCAGGCCTACCAAAATTTACCTAATCTTAACACTCTAGCACCAACCTAGAGGGTGATATATATCTATATATATATATCTATCTATATATATCTATCTATATATATCTATCTATATATATCTATCTATATATATCTATCTATATATATCTATCTATATATATATATATATATATATATATATATATATATAATATATAAAATCATAAATCATATATATAATCATATATGATATATATATATATATATAGAGATATATATATAGAGATATATATATATATATATATATATATATATATATAGAGATATATATATATATAGAGAGATACATAGATAGATAGATCTATAGATAGATCTATAGATATATAGATATATATATATCTATCATAGATCATAGATATAGATATATCATATATTATATATCATATATATATCTCGTGTGTGTATATATATATCATATCTCTCTCAAACCTATTGGGTTTACTTCCTCTTTGTCTCCCTGCAAAGGTAAAGCATAATGGACTACTATGCATCGCATCGCATCGCATAGTAGTCCATTATGTGTCACTTACCTGACACAGGAGCCAGCGATGTCACCGCTGTCCCCTGTAGTCCGGAGCGTCCATCTTCTTCCGGGTATCACTGCCTCGGCCACTCACAGCGTCCGAGCAGCGATGACGTCACTCCCGCGCATGCGCACGGGAGCCGCCACTAACGGCATCATTAGCAGCGGCATGCTCAATGCGCCTGCGCGCCACTATCTACGGCGCATGCGCCGCTGACAGCGGTGCTTGTCTCTTTGTAAATATCTCCTAAACCGTGTAGGTTTAGGAGATATTCCTTGGACCTACAGATAACCCTTAATCTAGGTTTACATGTAGGTCAAAGTGGTTTGTAAGGGTTTACAACCACTTTAAACAATGATTTATAATCCACAATTGGTGGAGTGGAATTCTCTGTGAAACAGCGCTGGCTTCTATAAATGGCAACAATGTAACAAGTGTTCAAACAAACCGAATGTGCTTAATTGTATACACAATTAATAATAAACAATATGGGAAGTCCAAATAATAATAATATCCCCATTTTGTCATGTGATATCCAGCATGCAAAGCTCTCTCAAGCACACAAGACTTTTGCCGTGTATATCCCACAGTGGCTGACGCATTGCTCTGTGTGCTCCCAAAAATACAGTATGAAAGGTGAAGTGAAGATCTCCACTCACCAGATGTTGTTGACCCTCTTTGTTATATTCCCACAAAGTTGGGAGCATGAAATTGTCCAAAATGTCTTGGTATGCTGACGCCTTAGAGTTCCCTTCACTGGAACTAAGGGGCCAAGCCCAACCCCTGAAAAACAACCCCCACACCATAATCCCCCCTCCACCAAATGATTTTGACCAGTGCACAAAGCAAGGTCCATAAAGACATGGATGAGTGAGTTTGGGGTGGAGGAACTTGACTGGCCTGCACAGACTCCTGACCTCAACCCGATGGAACACCTTTGTGGTGAATTGGAGCGGAGACTGTGAGCCAGGCCTTCTTGTCCAACATCAGTGCCAGACATCACAAATGCTCTTCTGGAAGAATGGTCAAACATTCCCCTAGACACACTCCTAAACCTTGTGGACGGCCTTCCCAGAAGAGAAGCATGGGGGTGCAATTAACAATTAAATGTCAGCACGTTTCTCTGCATGTTAGGAAGGCATGTGACTTTGACATGCATAGATCCAAACGTAAACTTGGGGATTGCTCACACTTGCAGAAGCTCTTGCTGCCCATCTAAAAAGTGATCTGCAGTAGGTCACTTTTCAGAAGGCAGTTTACAGGCAGCTGTGAGGGGATATTAGACACACCACTTTGTCGCAACATTTCACCTGGTTACAGCACAGTTGCAGCATGGGCTCCCCCCCCCCCCCCCACTTGAATGGGTTGTGTTTGATGGTGGTACTGCCTGGTGAACATGACATGGGGTATAACCTTTGCTCTGTGCAATACTGCCGGGTCACCAATGCAGCTTAAAGGGTTTGTTTGAGGCAAAACTGTTGGAAAAACCACAGCTCAACTGGCTTTGATAATAGTGATTCCCATGAGACTCCAATTATCATGTAAAATAACACCAGCTTCAAATGGACGGTGTACTGGTGTAAGGGAAATCCTTCCTACGCGTTTCATCATTCAGGAGCAAGAGATCTACTTTAACCCTAATAGTATTTGTTCTGTACATTCATACATTTTTTTTCTAGACATTTACATATATCTTAACTAATTAATGTCTACCTACTACGTGTTTATACTTTGTTTATTTTATGTATTTATTTTATGTTTGTTTTGTTTGTTTTAATTTATCAATAGTATGTTTGTTTATTTTATGTGTTTATTTTAGTTTTATTTATGTTTATTTTACTTGTCTTTATGTTTATTTATTTTTGTTTTATTTATTTTACTTTATCAGTTTTATTTATGTTTATTGTATATATCTCTTTTAGTTTTATTTGTTTGTGTATTCCTATTTATTTTATTTGTGGTTTTTATTGTATGTATTTTATTTTATGTATTTATCTTAGTTTTATTTATTTTCCTTTGTTATTTATTTTTATTTTATTTATTTTTGTTTATTCTATGTATCTCTTTATGTTTATTTATCCTATTTATGTCTCAGGCAGTACGGTTACATCACAAATATGCTGCCATCAGCCACCCACCAAGTAACAATGACAAAGCGGGTTACGTTAGGTCACCTTACGTAAAAAAGCAACTCGGCAGGGTGGTGGCTGGTGGACAAACAAGGTGTGCGATGCTGTTTGGAGAGGCGTGGCAGATGCATTGCGATGGAAATCATTGTTGTTCATTAATAATCCCAGTTTCGACACATGTAAACACTCTATGTTGATCACAATATTATGAAATGATACAAATTATTACATTAGTACATGACACATACTACATGTGAAACCTAAAATACACACAAACACAGAACAACATAAATAGCTAATAACACAGAATACACATCAATACAGAACAACATAAATAACTAATAACATAGAATACACACCAAAACAAAACAAAAAACATAAATAACTAATAACATAAAATACACACCAACACAGAACAACATAAATAACTAATAAAGTAGAATACACACCAACACAAAAAAAACATAAATAACTAATAACATAGAATACACACCAAAACAAAAAAAAACATAAATAACTAATAACATAAAATACACACCAACACAGAACAACATAAATAACTAATAAAGTAGAATACACACCAACACAAAAAAAACATAAATGACTAATAACATAAAATACATAATTAACATAAAATACATACCAAAACAAAAAAAACATAAATAACATAAAATACATACCAAAACAAAAAAAAACATAAATAACATAAAATACACACCAAAACAAAAAAAACATAAATAACTAATAACATAAAATACATACCAACACAAAAAAACATAAATAACTAATAACATAAAATACGTACCAACACAGAACAACATAAATAACTAATAAAGTAGAATACACACCAGCACAAAAAAAACATAAATGACTAATAACATAAAATACATACCAAAACCAAAAAAACATAAATAACATAAAAATACACACCAAAACAAAAAAAACATAAATAACATAAAATACACACCAAAACAAAAAAACATAAATAATAACATAAAATACACACCAACACAGAACAACATAAATAACTAATAACATAAGATACAACAACAGTAACAGGTAAAATGTATTGTAAAGGGGACCTGTCATGTCGTAGTCAATACCAAAACCAAAAAAACATAAATAACATAAAATACACACCAAAACAAAAAAAACATAAATAACACAAAATACACACCAAAACAAAAAAAAAAAACATAAATAACATAAAATACACACCAAAACAAAAAAAACATAAATAACATAAAATACACACCAAAACAAAAAAACATAAATAACATAAAATACACACCAAAACAAAAAAACATAAATAACTAATAACATAAAATACACACCAACACAAAACAACATAAATAACTAATAACATAGAATACACACCAACACAAAAAAAAACATAAATAACATAAAAATACACACCTACACAAAAAAATATAAATAACTAATAACGTAAAATACCAAAACAAAAAAAAACATTAATAACATAAAATACACACCAAAACAAAAAAAACATAAATAACGAATAACATAAAATACACACCAACACAGAACAACATAAATAACTAATAACATAAGATACAACAGTAGTAACAGGTAAAATGTATTGTAAAGGGGACCTGTCATGTCATAGTCAATAATCAAATTAAGGCAACTCCGTTTTTGATTCACCTGAGCGTTTCTCATCCTGCGGAGAATCGCACTCTGATTCCTTCCTCGCTACTCATAGGGATGCACACACATGTGGTCACCCTTGACCTCCTTTTTGACTATCTTATTTGTTTTCTGACTGTCATGCTATCTAGGGATAAGTGAAATGGACCTTTTATGCTGTGCCGAAATTTTGGCACAAATCATTAGATTTTAGGCAAAATGCGTTGGGGTTAATGGTAAAGTCAAAATTAAAGACCCATTCCTGCTTGGGCACCTCAAAAAATAAAGATCCAGCAACTCACCTGCTCTTAGTTGCTGTCCTACCCAGACTCCTCAGTCCTACGATGCAGCACAGCTCCAGTTCCGGGTTGATTGACATCCATGCCGTTCAAACCACTTCCTGTGAACCGAGGGAGTCGAGGCTCCGCCCACCAACCTGGACTCGCATGAGAATTGTGCAGCATTTAGGATTTGTCTACTGCCAGAGGAAAAAAGAGTTAAGAGGACCTGTGATGTTACCAGTCTGAAGACACCTCACTGAGGAGAAAGAGATACAGGGGAGGAGTCTCAAACTAGTAATCACTGTGATTAGCTATCGGTGATCACATGATCAGGAGCCTGTCCCAATTGTCTGAGGCTCCTGGAATTCCTGAGAGGATAGCCTAGCCTAGCCTGGCCTTCCCAAAAAGAGAGGGCCTGGGGCCCCTGGCCTTCCCGTGGAGAGGGCCTGGGGCCCCCGGCCTTCCCGTGGGGAGGGCCTGGGGCTCCCGACCTTCCCGTGGGGAGGGCCTGGGGCTCCCGACCTTCCCGTGGGGAGGGCCTGGGGCTCCCGACCTTCCCGTGGGGAGGGCCTGGGGCTCCCGGCCTTCCCGCGGGGAGGGCCTGGGGCTCCCGGCCTTCCCGCGGAGAGGGCCTGGGGCTCCCGGCCTTCCCGCGGAGAGGGCCTGGGGCTCCCGGCCTTCCCGCGGAGAGGGCCTGGGGCTCCCGGCCTTCCGGCGGAGAGGGCCTGGGGCTCCCGGCCTTCCGGCGGAGAGGGCCTGGGGCTCCCGGCCTTCCGGCGGAGAGGGCCTGGGGCTCCCGGCCTTCCCGCGGAGAGGGCCTGGGGCTCCCGGCCTTCCCGCGGAGAGGGCCTGGGGCTCCCGGCCTTCCAGAACAGATGTGGGGTACCTTTATATTTTTTTTTATTTTTTTTTTATAGCTGTATATCTGCAGTAGGAGATCATCTAAGGCCATGCTGTCCCTGACTGCTATTCTCAGGTCATTTGAAATAAGATTTGGTGATGTTACTACTGTGCCGTCTCAAACTAGTGATCACTGTAATTGGCTATCAGTCACTCCTCCTAGCACAAATCCTCTACCCCTAAAGTTTCCCCTTCTAGTACACAACCCCCCCCCCCCCCCACTTCAAATCCTCCCTCCTAGTACAAATATTTCCTGCCATCCCAACACAAATCCCTCTAAATCACCACTCTTAGTACCCCCTCTCCTAGGAAAATCCCCTTCTGCCACCTCCCCCAAATTCCCCCTTCCAACACAAATCCCCACCCACCAAAACTCCTTCTGGCACCTCCCCCCACCTCAAAAGAAACTACAGTGCCCAGGGCAGCCGCCCTTTCTGGCCCCTTTTCCCCCGCCCTGCCTGTGCAGCTCTTGGCTGTGTGCCCAAATGTCTGACAAAGATCAGCCCCCTGCTGCAGCCTTTCACCTACAAAGTTACAACGTTGCAGTCTGATTTCTGGGGGAGGGTGAGGAAATGCTTCCTACTACAAAGTTACAATGTACAGTCTGATCCCTGGGGGAGGGGAGACTGAGAAAATGCTCCCCTTGCCTGCAGCAGACTGCAGACATCACCTCCCAAGCAAAGTCACCGATTGGAGTTCAAGGATGGTCTTAAATGATAAAAGGTGGAGCATTTATGGAAAGTGATGCTGTTGTGACGGGTCAGGAATTTATTCAGACTTGTAAGGATACTGTCAGGTCCCCTTTAATCAGCGGTGACAAGAGGAAGCGTGCGCGATCTCACTCGGAGACCGTCTGCCTGCAAAGTGGCGAATCACCGTATAACTCGGAGAGGAAGCCATTAGAGCGGCGAGGAGGGAAATGGAGACGCATTACACTGGATATGCCGCTGATAATGGGTCCATTACACATTTAAAAGCTTTATGTCATCTGATCCATTAGGCAGGAAGTGGAATCAATATAGAGAATATGAGGAGGCCGAGTTCTACCCGCCGCAGCTCAGAGCGTCCATACACGGGCTTCAACTCTTCTGGGAAGGCCGTCCACAAGGTTTAGGAGTGTGTCTATGGGAATGTTTGACCATTCTTCCAGAAGCGCATTTTTGAAGTCAGGCACTGATGTTGGACGAGAAGGCCTGACTCAGTCTCCACTCTGATTCATCCCAAAGGTGTTCTGTTGTGTTGAAGTCAGGACTCTGTGCAGACCAGTCAAGTTCCTCCACCCCAAAATCGCTCATCCATGTCTTCATGGACCTTGCGTGAGGAAAAGAGAGCCAATAAGCAACAATCCACACAGGGGACATCTACACTCATATGAGTGCAAAAAAAGCGGAAATTTGGAAAAAAAAACAATATTTTCTCTTTTCTATTTTAAAAGAAATCCAATAAAATAAAATGTTGTCATAAATTTAAGCCAAAATGTATTCTGCTACATGTTTTTGGTAAAAAAAATTCCGTTAAGTGTATAATAATTGGTTTGTGTGATCACGGACATATGTACGCAAATGATCATGTGCAGATGTGTGCAGATAATCATTGGGACATGTGATTTTAGTGGGACATGTGTTTTTTTATTTGGGGACATGTCTTTTTATTATTTGGGGACATGTGTGTTTTGGGGACGTGTGTTTACACTGTGTGGTGACACTACACTGGTGATCAGTGAGTGAAAAGCTGTAAAAAAGCTCATACTCACTGATCACCAGCCGGCTGCAGCGATCTGCTCTCCTCTCCTCAGCGATGACTTCCGTGTGAGGAGAGGAGAGCCGATTGCCTAGCAACTGGCTGTTTTGATCACATGACGGCTGTGATTGGACACGGCCGTCATGTGATCAGGAGGGCCAATCACAGAGCCCTCCTGCCGATCCGAGATGCGCCGTGTCCGGGTGACACGAGCGCATCGGGATCGCGCCGCTGTGCGGGCACGATCCCCCCCTCCTTCTGAAGGACGTTCCTGAAAGTCCAGTCAGAAGGAGGCGGCTCCCACCCGGCCAATGTACATATACGCCCGGGTGGGAGCCGCCTCCTCCTGACTGGACGTTCAGGAACGTCCTTCAGAAGGAGGGGGATCATGCCCGCGCAGCGGCGCGATCCCGATGCGCTCGTGTCACCCGAGGTTAAATACCACCAAAAGAAAGCTCTATCTGTCTCAAAAAAATGATAAAAATGTCATATGTTTACAGTGCTGCATGACCGCGCAATTGTCATTCAAAATGCGACAGCGCTGAAAGCTGAAAATTGGCCTGTGCAGGAAGGGGGTAAAAGTGCCTGGTAGGCAAGTGGCATGACATGCATGGGCATCAACGTGCATTAAAAAAAAAGTGTTAAAACTGCAAGGGAAAGCAAAAAAAAGTGAACCCAGTCTTAAACTAGCCATAAACTATGAAATGTTCTTATTCAATTTCCTTTAGATGTAGTAGAAGGGTCTGCCTGATTGCATACGAATTGAAAGTGTTTAGGTTTGACCTCATATTCTATGATTTTGGTAAATCTGAAGGAAAATTGTATAATGTATAACCAGCCTTAATGTTTTGCCTTAAACTAAAAGAGCCGGCAGCGATTGTCCTTCAGCTATGACCCGGTGTAGAGTTACACAGTCGGCCTTCCAGGTGAAGAACAATTGGAACGTTGTCCCTTTAAACGTAAAAGCAGGACAACAAAAAACATGTTGGTGGTTTGTACAGCCGTGTTCAGGAAGTGCCTGAGACTTCTGCGTCTTAATATCCTCGGCGTTCCTCGCTGGATTAATGATAGGCAGAGTGCAGTGCACACCCAGGGCTGGTCCTCCACTCCTCTCCACTCCTGTAAGTTGCCTTATTAGGGACCACCTTGACACCGCTCCAAGGACTACGCAAAGTGCTGCTAGCTAGATAAATGACAATAAATTTTATTTTCCAGCTGAAATCTGATCCCAGCAAGGATTTCCCCCGTCGGAATCGGGACAGCTAGCTTGAGGGTAACTGGATCTTTTCCGACTTTTGCAGGACCGTCCATCACGCCAGGACCTACAGAGCTCTTAAGGTTGTCACCTGTACACTACCCCCATCGGCTATAAGGTAAAGTGACTTGTACCTTCTCTGCACCTTGTGGGGGGGGGGGGGGGGCATTGCCTGCAACCCCTGCTTTGTATAAGCGATGATGCTGCATGATTGTGCAAATACCTGGCACTTGCTGCAGGGGCGTGGGACGGCTCCCTGACTTTACTGCCTCTCCTTTCCATGAAGCCAAGGTCAGGCATAAGTTTAACATAATGAGTGCCGTAAGATTAAGGACTCGGGAAAAGGGAATTTCGTGCTGCATTGTGCAATTTTTCAGTAGTTGACGCCTGGAACTGGCTCGCAGCAGAGGTGGTAAGATACTAACAAGTCCCAGAATGAAGCTTGGATAGGGATAGACCCGTCCATTTTGAAGGAAAAGGAGAAGGCATCAAGTATGGTGCAACATAAGGTTGACCAACATTTTTGACTAATTTCTGTAGCTCACCAGCAAGCCATCACTTTTTTTATTTTCCATCAATCAGTCAAGAAGTGAGCGCTGATTGTTTTGCTGCAGGAAATTGTACTTTGAAATGTTCCGTAGCTTAGACGGACCAGCTGTCAGTCCTGTTGTTTTGCCAAAAGGCTAACGCATGCTCTCCTGGATGTGCTTGGCACCTGCGTTCTTATGTGGGCTAATGATGTAACATTAGGTGATGTGTATTCAACCCTCCCGTCTACAGATCACTAGAGTTGGTCCGCTCTACAGGCTGGTCTGCTCCCTTTCCAGAGCACTTGAGAGTACGTTGTCCCGTGGCTTGCCATCCTGGTTGCCCTATGGGCACAGTTCGTGCCACGCTTGCTGCTATGCACGATCTAATTCTATCTCATGTTTTAAGTGGTAGGTGCTGCATCTAGGACTAGGTGAATGGTCATCGGTCCAGTGCCCTCTGCTCTCCATGTTGTCCTTCACGACCCATATGGTTCTGTCTTGTCCAGTGCTCGCCATCTTGTCTTTTTCACCCCCCCATCTTGTCCTTGGGCCTCGGTCTTGTTCTTTATTTCTGTTTTTGACTTTTACGTAACATGTGAGTTCCTCATTTGAGAACTTGTTCTCCTTTTTAACCCCTTTTGCTATCATTTCCCAGTCTCCTGTGCTCTTCATTCCGTCCAGTGCTTCTTATCTTATGGCATGGCCTGCCTCTGATTTTTGTCTGGTGTTCTCCATCTTGTCCCACAGAGTCCATCCTGTCCTGTGCTTCCCATTAGACATGTGCACTGACAAAAAATTTGTTCATTTTCGTTTCATTAGTTTGTTTGATTTTTCGAAAATTCGGAATTTGGAAATTTTCACATTTCGATTTTTCGGATTGACGAATTTACGAATTTTCGATTTTCCGAATTTACGAATTTCGGATTTCCGAATTGGAAATTTTCACATTTCGATTTTACGGATTGACGAATTTCCGATTTACGAATTTCGGATTTTCACATTTTAGATTTTACGAATTTCCGAAATTTTGGATTTCCAAATTTTCGAATTTTCGGAATTCGGGAATTCAAAGATTTGAAAGTCTAAAAAATTTGAAAAGAAAGAAAATCAGTTTTTTTTTTAAATCAAATAAGTTTTTATTACAAAATAAAATGGTACAAGCCATACATAGACTTAGCCCTTGTACACACGATCGGAGATTCCGACGGAATGTGTCCGATCGGAGTGTTTTGTCGGATATTCCGACTGTGTTTGGTCTGCATCGGACTGTTTCCGTCGTAATATCCGTCGGACCAAATTTTCCAACTTGCCGGAAATATCTTCCGACAAAATGATCCGATCGGACATACTCCGATCATGTGTAGAGAATTCCGATCGGACAAAGTGCCACGCATGCTCAGATCAAATTCCTACATCAAAGATATTGGCTACTAGCCTGAACATAGTCCCGTCGTAACGAAATAACGTCATCACGTTCTGAACGATCGGATTTTCCGACAACTTTGTCCGACCGTGTGTATGCAACAGTTCCGGACAAAATCCGACGGATTTGGTTGTCGTTAAGTCTCTGATCGTGTGTACAAGGGAAAAGAGTGTAGTAGTTCAATAATGCTGATTCCTCGGCCAAAGATTGACCATAAGGCCACTTGGGACAGTTGTACATAAGATCAAAGCAGCGACAATGGCAATACAGCACATATAATGTATCCAACATGTGGAGCAGCAAAAACCAAAAGGAGTGCAGGCTAAACGAGAAAAACAGGACAAAAAAGGGAAGAAAACAAAACAAAAACAAAGAGAGATAATATTCCCTCTGAGTCCAAATCATTTTTTCGATTGAAAAAGCCCATGGCGTGCAAACACACCCACAAAACTTCCACACGGTGCATAAAAAAAGTGCACACACATAGAGGGTGACACACTAAAAAGTGCAGACGGGTGTCTGATGTCCTCCCAAGGAAGGACCATACCCTGATCCCCCGGGGCTTTAGGCTCCTGACAGGGACTGAGGTACCAGACTCATCTAGTGGTCGTCTAGCCGAAGCCAGACGACCTCCTTTCCCCAGGAGGTCTGCCGAAACAGAACCTCCTAGGTACTAGGTACTATGGGGCTTCCCCAAAGGTAGGCCCCCCAATGGAGGTAGGACCAAGCCAGAAGGTCCTCCCTCCCACAAGACTTTCAGGATAGGTCCAAGGACCGACACCCTACTCATCAAACGTGAAGTGACAAACGTGACAACACACACAAATAAAATAAATAAAAAGTGAGGAAAGGGATAGTGGAGAGGAGAGTGAAAATGTGACCATTGTGTAATACAATGGCCAGGCCCTCCGGCCAGGAATCAAAAATTCCTCTGGTCCTAGCCAAAAGGCCGGGCCCTAGAGGCAGGTGGGGAAAAGCGTGTGGTCTGGTGACATGACCAAGGTGCCGAACATCAAAGTGCAAGCACAGTGAATATAAGGCACCCCTGGACTGCCACTCCAGGGGCACATCACCATGGGCTTTTCAATAGAAGCATCCCCGACCCAGACCACGACAACCCCCACCCCAGCCAGAAAGGCGTGGAGATCCAGGAGCTTGGTGAGACCCTTACCCATCAGGTCACACCCTCGCTCCCATCAATCCTACCCAATTACATCCGGGAAGTACTGGCCGTTCCCCCCCCCCGGAGGACAAAAGGGGAACAAACGTTCCCTCTCGAAAAACTGACCGGAGCTAAAGCTGCCACAATCCAAGCCAGAAGGCCAGGGTCCCCTCCCCTAGCTTCGACCAGTGGTTCTCCATCCTCACCAGAAGGCTTCCCAACTGATAAGAACAGATACTACACTTGATCTTAGCCAAAAGGCCGAGAAGTGAGTCCACATCATGCTTTACATAGAACATATATGTATAGAATCAGACATATCCCTCGACTCTCAAATGCCCAGTTATACCAGTCTCTGCTCTTCCCACGTACAGTCATTGGGAGAGAAAAAAAAAAATAACAATACTATTTACTTATTACTTTCTAATTTCCTCAGTGCATAGGACCAGTTACTCATGTTCAACCCTGTAATAATCTGTCCTGTATTAATTGATGAGGAGCTAGCCCTGGAACCTCGAGCCACCTCTGCCACATTGTATAGAATTTGTGTGGTGCATTCCTATGCTGGTAGGTTAGTTTTTCCCTGATTAGCATGTGATTCACTTGGTCAATCCACTGCTGCCTGGTGTGAACCCTGTGTGTGTGATCCACAATCGTGCTATTCGTTTTCTGGCTACATATAATAACCGGATAATTGCCGTATGAGCGGTTGGTGTCAACAACTCTTCATCTAGGGCACCCAACAGGCAGACCAAAGGATTCCTTGGAATGGTAACCGAAAATACAGAAGAGATAGTCTCGAGGATCCCATCCCAGTATCGCGTTAGTTTTGGGCACCTCCAGAACATGTGCAGGAGATCACCATGGTCCCTCATGCATTTAGGACACAGGGGTGTATCCCGGACACCCCAGTTATGTCATTTAACTGGTGTCCTATAAACCGTATGTAGTAGATAGAGATGTGATAATTTATGGGAGGCCAAAGAAAATCAGTTTAATTAATAACTAACTATTAAATTAACGAGTACCAATTTATCCAAAGTTACGAATGATCTGAAATAACAAATGCTGCATCTAAACAAATGGAACGGAACAAATTAATTTGTTAAAAAAACGAATTTAGAACTAAACTAATTGCACATGTCTACTTCCCAGTTCCATACATGCTACTTTACTGTGCTCCTCGTCTTTTCTCTTACCCCCCTTTTTGTTCCGTACTCTCCATCTTTTTCGGTGCCTTCCATCTTGTCCCTCTGGCCTTCATCTTAGGTTGCTCCCACTGGTTTGTATTATTGTCCTATGACCCTCATTTTCTCTGCACCTCTTTATTTTGTCCTGTGCTCTCCGTAGCTTCCTTTTTGCCCTATTCTCCTCATCTTGTCCAGTGTTTAAAATCTCATCCCATAGTCTGGTGTTCTCCATTTTATCCCATAGCATCCATCCTGTCCTGGGCTCCCCCATCCTATTCCATACACTCCACTTTATCCCATACACTCCACTTTATCCCATACTCTCCACTTTATCCCATACTCTCCACTTTATCCCATACTCTCCACTTTATCCCATACTCTCCACTTTATCCCATACTCTCCACCTTGTCCCATAGCCCCCATTTTATTCTGTACTCTCCATCTCCTTCTGTCCCCTCCATCTTGTTCCTCTGGCCTTAATCTCATTTTTACCCAACCAGTTTGTCCTGTGCCCTCCATTCTTGTCCTATAACCCCCATTTCTCCTCTGTGGTCCCCATTTTGTCCTGTGGTCTCCATAGCTTTCTTATTGCATGTGCTCCTCATCCTGTCCAGTGCTTCCCATCTTATCCCATGGCCTCCTTTTTGTCCTCTGCTGTTCATCTTGTTTCATAATGTCTATCTTCTCCTGTATTTCCCATCCCGTTCTATACATTCCACTTCATAATGTGCTTCAAATCTGGCTTCCATCTTATCTTATGCCTACAAGTTTTTCCCATTTGTTCCATTCTTGTCCCATAAACCCTCCTTTTGTCCTACATTCTCCATAGCTTCCTTTTTTGTCCTGTGCCCATCACGTCTTGCCCAGTGCTTGCCATCTTATCCCATAGCCTCTTTTGTCCTCCTGTGCTTCATCTTGTCTCATACTTCCCATGCTGAGCCATACAGTCCCCTTTATCCTGTGCTTTCTCATCTGGTCTCGTTGTCCCCATTTTGTTCTGTGCTCTGTTTTTATTCTGTACTCTTCATATTTTCCTGTGCTTTCCATCTCATCTCTCTGGACTGACTCCATCTTTACCTTGTCCTGGCCAATTTCTCCTATGCCGTCCATTTTTGTCCCATAACCCCATTTTTTTTTTGCCTGTACTCTCATTTTGTCCTGTGCTCTTCATTGTTTGTTTCCTTTTTCATCCTGTGCCCTTCAACTTGTCCAGTGCTTCCTATCTTATCCATAAGCTCCTTCTTGGTCCCTAAGCTCGTCATCTTGTCCTAAAGCATCCATCTTGTCACGTGATTTTCATCCTGTTCCATAAACTCCACTTCATCCTCTGCTTTCCCATCTTTGATCACATTTTGTTCTGTGCTCTGTTTTTGTTCTGTACTGTCCATCTTTTCCTATTCCTGTCATCGTGCCCTTCTGGTTTCTAGACATGTGCAATATGTTCCGAATTCGGTTTTTTTTTAACCAATTTTGACAAATTCAGTAATTCTGAAATTTCCAAATTTTTAAATTTCCGAAATTACGAATTTTTCGAATTTCCGCATTTTTAAATTGAGTTTCCGAATTTTCAAATTCACGAATTCCAATTTGGAAATTCAAAAATTCGAAAATCTAAACAAAGGAAGATCAGTAAACTTCGAAATGAATAACTAACTATTAAATAGGTATTGGAATTTCCTTTCAAATTTGGCTGTTTGTGAATGTAATGGATACGAATTTAACCCGAAAATTACAAATTATCTGAAATAACGAGTTCTGTATCTAAACGAATGGAACGTAACGATATAACAACAATAATAATAATAAAAACCTTTTTATTATTATTTATTATTAATTTGTTCCATTCCATTTGTTAAGATGCGGCATTTGTTTCGGATAATGCATACCTTCAGATAAATTTGTAACCGTTCACAAATAGCTAAATTTGAAAGTAAATTCCAATACCTATAATTTAATAGTTATTATTTAGAATTTTACAGATTTTTCTTTCTTTTTTTCGGATTTTTGAAATTCTGAAATTCAAATCTCTGAATCTCGGAATTTCCGAATTTCCTGATTTCTGAATTTTCGACTGTCAGAATTTTCGACTGTCAGAATTTTCGACTGTCAGAATTTTCGACTGTCAGAATTTTCGACTGTCAGAATTTCCCCCCCAAAAAAGCAAAAATAAATGAATAAAACATTTTTTTTTTGCCAGTGCACATGTCTACTGGTTTCCCATCATATGTTGTGCCCAGCAGTTTGTCCTATGCCCTACATTTCTGTCTTATAACCCACATTTTCCCCTGTGCCCCCTATTTTGTTCTGCCCACTCCATAGTTTTCTTTTTTTCCCCTGTGGCCATTTTCTTGTCCAGTGCCTCCGATCTTATCCCATAGCCCTTTTTTTTTTTTCTCCATCTTGTCCCATAGCATCCATTTTGTCTCCTGTTTCCCATCCGGTTCCATACACTCCATTTTATCCTGTGCTTTCCCATCTTGTCTTAGTCCTCATGTTGTTCTATTCCCTGTTTTTTTGTCCCGTACATTTCATCTTTTCCTGTGCTCTTCATCATGTCCTCCTGGTCACCATCCTATCTTGCCCCAATCAAGTTTGTCCTATGTAAATCACGTGTTGCGCTGAAGTGCAAAAACGTTAATCCATCATACACATAAATACTTGAATTTTTATAACGTTTTATAACAGTGAATAAAATGAAAAATAAGAATATGTGAAAAATTTGTGTCCATACAAAGATATATTGGCCACTTTCGGACCGCCCACCGTCGTTATACGTCGGTACTTTGAAGAAGAAGAACGTTGTTATGGCAGCTAGCTACCATATCCCCGATATCCTCTTCTTCAGTGGGAGCGGTCCACTTCCAGATAAAAGTGGTCTCTGCGGCGGAGTCTCCCTCTGCAGCTTACAGGAGCCGTCGGTAGCGGTGGAGGCGATCGGAACCTCTTCCTAGCCTGACGTGGAGAAGAATGAGGGGAAGATGGCCCATCTCCATATCATTGCAGGGCAAAAGCGACGTCAATACGTCACTTCCACCTATAGCTCGTAAAGGGACATTTTTTTTTTTTTAATACATTTTTTCAAATCACAAATTTTTTTACATTTTATTTTTTTCATTTTTTTTTGCATTTTAGTGTAAATATGAGATGTGAGGTCTTTTTGACCCCAGATCTCAGATTTAAGAGGACCTGTCATGCTTTTTTTTTCTATTACAAGGGATTTTTACATTGCTTGTAATAGGAATAAAAGTGACACTTTTTTTTTTTTTTTTAAAGAACAGTGTAAAAATAAAAGGTAAAATAAATAAGAAAAACAAAACAATTTTAAACGCACCCCGTCCCCCCGAACATACGTGCAGAAGCGAATGCATACGTGAGTAGCAATCGCGCATGAAACTGTTTAAACCACACACGTGAGGCATCGTCGTGATCGGTAGAGCGAGAGCAATAATTCTAGCTCTAGACCTCCTCTGTAACGCAAACTGTAGAATTTTTTTTTTTTAAATGTCGCCTATGGAGATTTTTAAGGGTAAATGTTTGCGCCATTCCACGAAGGGGACGCAATTTTGAAGCGTGACATGTTGGGTATCACGGCGTAACATCATCTTTCACAATATAAAAAAAAAAAATTGGGTTAACTTTACTCTATTTATTTATTTTTTTTATTCAAAATTAAATTTAAAAAAAAAAAAGTGCGCTTGTAAGACCGCTGCGCAAATACGGTGTGACAGAAAGTATTGCAACAAGCGCCATTTTATTCTTTAGGGTGTTAGAACCCCCAAACATTATATATATTTTTTTCTAAAGTAATTTTCAAAACTTTTTCAACTTGTAAACAACAAATCTCAGAAAGAAGCTTCGTCCAAAGCCGGTACGCGATGACGTCACTAGGAGGCTCCGCCCTGGGTCTGCTAGTGGCGTCATACTACTACTACTAGTGGCGTACCAGAAGTTAACCCAAATTATTATCCAACTTGTGGCCGAGTGACTTCTTTTACAATGTGCATTATCTGTTTGCAGATATAAGTGAGATTTTATCTGAATAAATGTATATATATTTTAATATATTACACTATGAGGAGCGTATATCTTCCTTCAGGAAGAAGCTCAAGACCCATCTCTTCTGAAAACCCAGACGGACGCTGGCGGCAAAAGCGCCCCTAAGGGCCACCCTGGAGACCTATGAGGAGAAGTGCCATTAATGCTGATGCATAATATTTGAGCTTTTGTTGACTACCCTGAATAAGGGGGTCACTGTGGTCTGGAAAGCCCCCAGTTTTATTATTCTTGGTTGTGGTGGATTATGTTGGCACAATTTTGGAATATCGAAGGATTTGAATCGATGTACATTTAAAGGCGACTTTCTTTTGGCTTTGGGACTTTTAATATACACTATATTGTCAAAAGTATTGGGACGATACCTGCCTTAACACACACATGAACTTTATTGGCATGCCAGTCTTAGTCTGTAGCGTTCAAGATTTCGTTAGCCCACCCTTTGCACCTATACCAGTTTCTGCTCTTCTGGGAAGAGTGTCCACAAGGTTTAGGAGTGTGTCTATGGGAATGTTTGACCATTCTTCTTGTGAGGTCAGGCACTGATGTTGGACGAGAAGGCCTGGCTCGCAGTCTCTGCACTAATTCATCCTAAAGGTGTTCTATTGGGTTGAGGTCAGGACTCCCTCCAGGCCCGTTACGTTCCTCCACCCCAAACTCGCTCATCCATGTCTTTATGGACCTTGCTTTGTGCACTGGTGCGCAGTCATGTTGGAGCAGGAAGGGGCCATCCCCCAAACTGTTCCCACAAGTTAGCAGCATGAAATTGTCCAAAATGTCTTGGTATGCCGATGCCTTAAGTCAGTGATGGCGAACCTTGGCACCCCAGATGTTTTGGAACTACATTTCCCATGAAGCTCAACTACAGTGCAGAGTGCATGAGCATCATGGGAAATGTAGTTCCATAACATCTGGGGTGCCAAGGTTCGCCATCACTGCCTTAAGTGTTCCCTTCACTAGAACTAAGGGGCCAAGCCCAACCCCTGAAAAACAACCTCCACACCATAATCCCCCCTCCACCAAATGATTTGGACCAGTGCACAAAGCAAGGTCCATAAAGACATGGAGGAGTGAGTTTGGGGTGGAGGAACTTGACTGGCCTGCACAGAGTCCTGACCTCGACCCGACAGAACACCTTTAGGATGAATTACCGTAGAGCGGAAGACTGCAAGCCAGGCCTTCTCATCCAACATCAGTGATTGACCTCACAAATGTGTTTCTGGAAAAATGGTAAAACATTCCCATAGACACACTCCTAAATCTTGTGGACCGCCTTCCCAGAAAAGTTTAAGCTGTTACAGCCGCAAAGGGTGGGCCAACTCCATATTGAACCCTATGGACTAATACTGGGATGCCATTAAAGTTCATTTGCGTGTGAAGCGAATGGGATGAGACCTGGGTTATAATCAGAACTCTAGACAGGCCCCTCCATGGATCGCCCCCCCCCCATCCAGGAACTACCCATAAAGTGCCCCCCATACCATCTACACTGCATATTTCTAGGATGGGGGAGTACTGGTGGGAGGCGGGGCCCTGGAAGTTATGTCTGTACTGTTATTTCCCTAATAACGAAATATAGTATAAAAAAAGGTTAATTTGCGTGTAAAGGCAGGTGTCCCAATACTTTTGACAATATACAATATCTTTGTATAGATAAAAAAAATGTCACATATTGTTTCAAATTTTTTTTCACTATTTGCACTTTCTAAAAATTCAAGAATGTATATGTATAATGAATTGCATTTTTGCACTTCAGCACAAAATATGTGCACTACTTGTGTGGTTTACAGTTATTTTTAAAAGTTTGTCCTATGCCAGTGATGGCGAACTTTGGCACCCCAGATGTTTTGGAACTACATTTCCCAAGATGCTCATGCGCTCTGCAGTGTAGATGAGCATCATGGAAAATGTGGTTCCAAAACATCTGGGGGTGCCAAGGTTTGCCATGACTGCCCTATACCCTCTTGACCTTTTTTTTTTTTTTTTTTCCCATAACCCCATTTGCCTGTTTTCCCCCATTTAGTTCTGTTGTCAGGATCTGGATCACCTGCTGGTGGCACTGTGGTTCCCAGAGCTGAAGGGCACCATTCTGGTGACCACCAGCGGGTCTCTCCCAGCAGTCAGCATCAGGTGGAGCCTAATTACTGGGATCTGCTGGGAGACACCTGCTGGTGGCCACCAAAACTGTTGCCTTCAGCTCTGGGAACCACAGTGCCACCAGCAGGTGATCCAAGTCCTGACATCTGTGCTCTTCATCTTGATCCATGGCATCTGTCTTTTCACGTGTTCCCCATCCTGTCCCATACCCCCTCCACTTTGCCACATGCCCTCAATCTTGTCCTGTGCCCTCGATTTTGGTTTCCTGCACTCTATTTTGTCCTTTGCCCCCACTACTTTGGTCCTTTGTTCTCCACCATGCTCCCTGTTCTTGTCCTATTCTCATTCCTGGCAGGAGATACAGCTTCCCTGACTCAGGAAAAAGTCATGTTGACAATGTAGCTGAATGTTGTGACATATGAATCAGGTGACGCTTGCTAAACAGGTGTGTGACGTGACTTATAAAAGCGACACAGTGCAATGACTCGGCGACTGTTATTACAGCTCGTAATCTGCTCTAAAAATACTTCCCTTCCTGAGATCTAAGCGATGTTAATCTGTCATCACAGAAAAGCTTCCTCCTCCTACTCCTCGCTGTCTGGCTGTTTAGTGTTCAAGTTTCTCAGAATGACCCAGCTCCTATAACGTGTCTGAGCAAAACATCCTGCCTGGAAGAGCTCAGCTCAGAGTAAGAGAGGAAGGGCACAGTGCAGCATCAGAGAAACATCTGTAGGCCAATCCAACTGCTGGAATCACCCGCACTAGTACTGAACTTACCCCCCAGAGACCTGGGTGTACCTACTGTAGAGCAGAACCTTCTTCAGGACAGAAATTAACTCCTACAAGTCTGGGGGGTGGACCAAAACCTCTCACAAGTCTGGAGGTGGAACTATACCTATCTACCTCAATAGTGGGAGGAGAACAGGATTTACCTCTCACAAGGCTGGGGGTGGAATAGAACTTACCTCCCAAAGGATTGGGGGTAGAACATATTAGCTCCTGCCAGGAGCAGGCAAGACTAAGCTCTCTCAGGACTTGGAGTACTGTAACACTACGCTCCCTTAGGACTCGGAGTGGAATAAGACTAAGCTCCCTCAGGACTGGGAGAAGAACCAAGACTAAGCTCCTCCAGGACTGGGAGAAGAACCAAGACTAAGCTCCTCCAGAACTGGGAGAAGAACCAAGACTAAGCTCCTCCAGAACTGGGAGAAGAACCAAGACTAAGCTCCTCCAGAACTGGGAGAAGAACCAAGACTAAGCTCCTCCAGAACTGGCAGAAGAACCAAGACTAAGCTCCTCCAGAACTGGGAGAAGAACCAAGACTAAGCTCCTCCAGAACTGGGAGAAGAACCAAGACTAAGCTCCTCCAGAACTGGGAGAAGAACCAAGACTAAGCTCCTCCAGAACTGGGAGAAGAACCAAGACTAAGCTCCTCCAGAACTGGGAGAAGAACCAAGACTAAGCTCCTCCAGAACTGGGAGAAGAACCAAGACTAAGCTCCTCCAGAACTGGGAGAAGAACCAAGACTAAGATTCTTCAGGACTGGGAGAAGAACCAAGACTCCCTTGAGAGTGGAAGTAGAACAAGGTTAGGCTGCCAAGGGTTCCTGGAATACGTAGGAATTTGTGAACCTATAGTATTCGACCCAATTATTGTAAAGACTAAGTGTCATAGGTTTTGGCCTGTCCATCTAACACTTGGACCGTTGATTCACGTGCTTGACTCCCTCACAACTGGGCTCGCCTCAGGACTGGCCTCACTTCTTAAACGTGCCTTGGTCAAGACTGGGCTCACGTGTTGGAATTGCCTACCTTACGACTGGGTTTACCTACCAAACTTCCATTTTAACTAGCTTTAAGACTAATTTGACAAAATCTGGACATAGTCTTCAGTGAAGGAACAATGTCCGTCTCTGGCTCATTAGGTAAGCTTTTCCCTATACTCCCTCCCCCATTGCCCAAACTGTTTTTGTGAACATTTTCAGCATCGACCCTTAAATTCCAAATGCCATCAGCCATTCGAGGCCCTTCATTCAATTGGCCACTTAAAGTAAGACCTCTTTGGCTAATCCTTGCCAATTGTAGAGCACGTTCCGCAGTGGTACCTATAGTTATATACATTTGACCCAAGAAAACATGTCTATGCTTATTCTGTATTTTTATTTCCTTTTAACTCGCTTAAGTTTTGTTTGAACGCTATGAACAAAGTTTCTGAAAAACTTCCAACGTTTCTCAGACACGGGTTGTTTAATTTTTATAATGTGGCAGATGAAACATTTTCTTGCCAACTGATGGCTTTTTACTCCAGTAACATTTTAGATGACCAGTTATTGTCATGGTGTCACAAGTATTTAGTGCACTTGTAAAAAATTTTTATTTTACCCCTGAAGTTGAATTGCTAGTTCTGACTATATCTGTGCCATCTTTTCTCTTGTTTGTTATATTTTGTCTGTGTGTGTATATAGCCAACTTCAGAATCTCCTCTTAATTACTGAGCTCTTCTCCTTTACACTTCCGGATTTGCTCTTAAGACACTTGTTGGGTTTCCTGTGGCGGTTGTTGGGTAACTGAGCAGGGTGAGAGGTTGGATTTGTTCAGCAGTGGTGTCACTTCTATCTCATTGGCAGCACAGATAATAATCATATATCATTCCTTCACACGTGTAACAGTAAAGAGCCAGCTTGGTGTTGGCTGTGGCTCTTGGGTTGATGTGACCGTCCTGCTGGATGGTTGCCAGCTCTCATCTGCCTATACTTGCCTCTATGGGCTGTCACATTCCTGGAAGACGACAGTTATTGTAATCTGCTTGAATGTACAAGGGGCCCCTTCTATATGAAAGACATATATGGAGGCTGCAGTTCAGCCTCCATACATCCGTGTGAAGAAATCTCATAAAAAACATTTAAAGGCCCCCCCCTTCCGAAGACTTAGTGATAGAGAATAACATCCTTCAGTAAGTATTCATAACACTGGTATAGAGTTTCCCAATCTTTTAATACACTGTTATGTCCCCATTATATATATATATATAATTACACACACAGTCAGGGCTGGACTGGGACAAAAATTTGGCCCTGGACTTCATCCAGACCGGCCCACTTTAATTTTGCAAACACGCAAAAAACAGTATATAAACTGTACGCAATTGCGCAAAAAAGCCCCTAGAGAGCCCCTCCTTACATCTGGGTCCCCAGAGAGCCCCTCCTTACATCTGGGTCCCCAGAGAGCCCCTCCTTACATCTGGGTCCCCAGAGAGCCCCTCCTTACATCTGGGTCCCCAGAGAGCCCCTCCTTACATCTGGGTCCCCAGAGAGCCCCTCCTTACATCTGGGTCCCCAGAGAGCCCCTCCTTACATCTGGGTCCCCAGAGAGCCCCTCCTTACATCTGGGTCCCCAGAGAGCCCCTCCCTTACACCAGGGTCCCCATATAGCCTTCCCCTTACATCAGGGTCCCCAGAGATCATCTGCCTTACCTCAGGGTCCCTAGAGAGCCAACCCCTTACATCTGGGTCCACAGAGAGCCCCTCCTTACATCTGGGTCCACAGAGAGCCCCTCCTTACATCTGGGTCCACAGAGAGCCCCTCCTAATATCAGAGTCACCAGAAAGAGGGCAGGTAGTGGGCCGGGACCTTATGGTTGGGGACTCCTGCACTGACTTGGGACTATGGGTCCCAGATTCGGGGGTTTTGGCCCCAAAAGTCCCCTCCAGCGATGCCACTGGCTGTCACTGAAACCGGCCCACTGAGCCATCGGCCCACCGGGAAACTCCCTATAGTCCCTATGGCCAGTACATGCCTGCACACAGTAGCTCAAAAAAGTGAGTACACCCCTCACATTTTTGTAAATATCTTCTATCTTTTCATGTGACAACACTGAAGAAATTACACTTGTCTACAATGTAAAGTAGTGAGTGTACAGCTTGTATAACAGTGTAAATTTTCTGTCCCCTCAAAATAACTCAACACACAGCCATTAATGTCTAAACCGCTGGCAACAAAAGTGAGTACATCCCTAAGTGAAAATGTCCAAATTGGGCCTCAAGTGTCAATATTTTGTGTGGTCGCCATTATTTTCCAGCACTGCCTTAACCCTCTTGGGCATGGAGGTCACCAGAGCTTCACAGGTTGATACTGGAGTCCTCTTCCCCTCCTCCATGAGGACATAACAGAGCTGGTGGATGTTAGAGACCTTGCGCTCCTCCACCTTCCATTTGAGGATGTCCCACAGATGCTCAATAGGGTTTAGGTCTGGAGACATGCTTGGCCAGTCCATCACCTTTACCCTCAGCTTCTTTAGCAAGGCAGTGGTCATCTTGGAGGTGTGCTTGGGGTCATTATCATGTTGGAATACTGCCCTGCGGCCCAGTCTCTGAAGGGAGGGGATCATGCTCTGCTTTGTCACAGTACATGTTGGCATTCATGGTTCCCTCAATGATCTGTAGCTCCCCAGTGCCGGCAGCACTCATGCAGCCCCAGACCATGACACTCCCACCACCATGCTTGACTGTAGGCAAGACACACTTGTCTTTGTCCTCCTCACCTGGTTGCCGCCACACATGTCTGACACCATCTGACACCAAATATGTTTATCTTGGTCTCATCAGACCACAGGACATGGTTCCAGTAATCCATGTCCTTTAGTCTGCTTGTCTTCAGCAACCTCTCTTGTTAAACCGCTGTATGGTCTTGGCCACCGTGCTGCAGCTCAGTTTCAGGGTCTTGGCAATCTTCTTATAGCCTAGGCCATCTTTATGTACAGTAACAATTCTTTTTTTCATATCCTCAGAGTTCTTTGCCATGAGGTGCCATGTTGAACTTCCAGTGACCATTATGAGAGAGTGAGAGCCATAACACCGAATTTAACACACCTGCTCCCCATTCACACCGAGACCTTGTAACCCTAACAAGTCACATGACATCGGGGAGGAAAAATTTTTGAATTGGGCCCAATTTGGACATTTTCACTTAGGGGTGTACTCACTTTTGTTGCCAGCCGTTTAGACTTTAATGGCTGTGTGTTGAGTTATTTTGATTGGACAGCAAATTTACACTGTTATACAAGCTGTACACTCACTACTTTACATTGTAGACAAGTGTCATTTCTTCAGTGTTGTCACATGAAAAGATAGAAGAAAATATTTACAAAAATGTGAGGGGTGTACTCACTTTTGTGAGATACTATATATATATATATATATATATATATATATATATATATATATATATATATATATATATATTATACACACACTACCAAAAGTATTGGGACACCTGCCTTTACATGCACATGAAATTTAATTGGCGCCTTAGTCCGTAAGGTTCAATATTGAGTTGGCCCACCCTTTGCAGCTATAACGGCTTCAACTCTTCTGGGAAGGCCGTCCAGAAGGTTAAGGAGCGTGTCTATGGGCAGGGCCAGATTAGGAGAATTATAGGCCTGGGGCTGTGCGTCGGGGTGCGCCCAGAGATTTTTATGTAGCATACAGGGAAAGGGGCTTCATAATCCAGGGCCCACCAAAATCCTAAGCACCAGGCCTATGATGCTCCTAATCCAGGCCGAACGACCAGGGTCACAAAGGTCACATTTGCAACCAGGCCCTGGTGTTTCGCCACTTTTTTTTTTTTTTATATAATGGTACACAGTCAGGGCCAGATTAGGAGAATTATAGGCCTGGTGCTGAGTGGGCCTTAAGGGCTGCGCCCAGAGGTGAAAGGGTGCAGCGGCACAGGCCCAATTCTATGCAAGTCCCAGGCTTCCATAGCGCCCTGCATTGGCGTGCGTGGGGCGGCCTGAGGTGAGGTTGAAGGGCGCAGCTGTGCAGACTCTACACAACGCTAAAGAAGCTGAATACCTGGCTCCTATTAGGACTGGCCGCCATGACCATTATTAATTCTGCCACCCAGCCCAGGTGGCACATGCAGAATGCAGGACCAGATAGGCCAGGGAAGAGTTCTCCCTGTCGGCCCATTGCTTTCCGTGTGCGGCCTGTTCTCTTTGGGCGGCTGAGCCCAGGGCTTTTCTTCTCAGAGAATAGGTACTGGAACCCCCTTCCTTTGGGGGAGCACGCCACGTCATTGGGTGGGTGTGGCCAAATTGTACAGTGGGAGGGTCTTAAAAGGGACATTGTTCAAGGAATGCATAACACAGGATTCAGAAGAGCGTAATGCACAGAGCGCTGGGGGGTCAGGGGAGAGTAATACACAGAGTGCTGGGTTCAGAAGAGCATAGTACACAAAGCGCTGGGGTCAGGAGAGGGGGTAATACATAGAGCGCTGGGGTCAGGAGAGGGGGTGATACATAGAGCGCTGGGGTCAGGAGAGGGGGTAATAGATAGAGTGCTGGGGTTGGGAGAGCGTAATACAAAGAGCGCTGGCCGCTGGGGTCTGGAGAGCTGCACTCTTGTCTCACAGATCTCTGCAGCCACTTGCTAACCCTCCTTTATCAGCTAAGCTCTGCATTCTGCTGCTTCAGCTTTGAGTCCTGCTTTCCCACTGCCCTTACCTTTGCACAAACCAACCCCCCCCCTCCCCTTACCTTCCCTCCCCTCCCCTCACCTCCCCTCCCCTTACCCTCCTATTCCCTTACCCTCCCCTCCCCTCACCTTCCCTTCCCTCACCTCACCCCACCCCCCACCTCAACTTACTTCCACTCACCTCACCTCCCCTCACCCCCCCCCCCCACCTCTCTTCACCTCCATTCCCCTCACCTCACCTTCCTATCCCTCCCCTCACCCCACCTCAACTTACCTCCACTTACCTCACCTTATCATACCTTCCCTCACCTCCACTCTCCTCACCTCCACTCTCCTCACCTCCACTCCTTCACTCCCTTCCCCTCACCTTCACTCCCTTCCCCTCCCCTTCACTCCCTTCCCCTCACCTTCACTCCCTTTCCCCTCACCTTCACTCCCTTTCCCCTCACCTTCACTCCCTTTCCCCTCACCTTCACTCCCTTTCCCCTCACCTTCACTCCCTTTCCCCTCACCTTCACTCCCTTTCCCCTCACCTTCACTCCCTTTCCCCCACCTTCACTCCCTTCCCCTCACCTTCACTCCCTTCCCCCACCTTCACTCCCTTCCCCTCACCTTCACTCCCTTCCCCTCACCTTCACTCCCTTCCCCTCACCTTCACTCCCTTCCCCCACCTTCACTCCCTTCCCCTCACCTTCACTCCCTTCCCCCACCTTCACTCGCCTCCCCTCCCCTCACCCCCCCCCTCGCCTCCCCTCCCCTCCCCTCACCCCCCCCTCGCCACCCCCCCCCCCCTCGCCTCCCCTCCCCTCACCTCCCCTCCCCTCACTTCTCAAGCAGTCAGTCTCAGCCTTCCACACTGTCGATTTGAGGCTCTGCCTCTCCTTCACAGCAACGGGGGGGGGGCAGTGAGATCGTCCAGGAGGAGGGGGGGCGTGGACATTTTAAATGTCAGGCTGTTTCTCAGCTAGCAAGCCCTCTGGTGATGCCCATAAGATATCCGTGCCCCGGCAGCTGTGTCTGAGTTCTGTGCAGGGAGGTTCTGAGGGAGCAGCGCTGTCACTTGTAGCATAGAGGCCGGGTTTTCATGTTTACAAGTGACAGAAAATAGCAGTGACAGTAAATCTGGCCAGCCAGGGCCTATATTATGGTAGGGGCCTGGTGCTGCAGCTCCAAAAGCCCCTATGTTAATCCGGCCCTGTCTATGGCAATGTTTAACCATTCTTCCAGAAGCGCATTTGTGAGGTCAGGCACTGATGTTGGATGAGAAGGCCTGGCTCGCAGTCTCCACTCTAATTCATCCCAAAGGTGTTCTATTTTGTGCAGGCCAGTCCCGTTCCTCCACCCCAAACTCGCTCATTCGTATCTTACTGGCAGAATCAACAGGCAATAAGATCTACTGGCAAAATCAACCGTCAATAAATGGTTACGGGAGGAGCAAAACAAACGAAAAGCTGTTTTAATGCTATTGACAAACTGTAGCATATGGAATTTTTGATTTTAACCAGAGTTCCACTTTAACGTTTCGGCACTGGCATGATTAGTTAGAGCTGACAGGAGCATCTGCAAGAAAATGTGAGTTTGCTGGTAGGCACAGACCAGAGGTACGGCCTTCCCTTGCCATTGGCCCCAATGCTAGCTGGGTGTAGGTTTTTCTTATCACCCTGACACCAATGCCGGCTGGGATGTGCTTATCACATGAGCACCAATATTGACAGCAATGCTTGCTTGTGGCTGTTATTCTCAGAAACACCGAGAATACTTCAAGATCAGAGACAGTATTCAAAGTTGGCAAGTGCCACAGAGAGGGGTAGCAGAGGTCCCCATTGGCCATGGCCCCATATGATCTGTAATTATGCCCTTGCCTACAATATGCTTTGTAGTTCTTGAGGTATCGGCCAAATAATCAGACAAAGATTGAGTAGAATGGTAAGAGGTACGTAATAAACAAAGAACAATGTACCAGGGGCTTTCAAAAAGTTTCCACACTTTTTTATATTTTATATAGTTCAAGAAAGTGCAGAAACTTTTTGAAGAACCCTTGTATAACAGTCAATGCAACCACTGAAGTCACAGGGTTGCCTAGGAGCAGCTTTCCACTAAGAACGCTAGTAGGTGGCAGCTCGGTATATCAGAATGGGATACAAGGAAGAATCACTGAGATCTAAGCAGTACAGTTCAATCAGAAACAAATGGTTATTTGCGTTCACCTCAAATGGGTGTGACATCACAAGAAGGCTGGCTGCAGCTGGAATCCCAGATGGTTGGCTTCAAGGATCTCTGGATGGACTCCACAGAGGAAGTCCAGAAGGAGACTCTGATCTGAATTCTTAGGTGGCAGATGATCCTCTAGGGTTGGCTGAAGAAGTTGGGCCAACCCACTGGAAGGGCAATACCACTGGACCATTTGGCACAGTTACTGGAACGAACAAGGAAGCTTCCTGCTCCTGCGCTCTCATTCAGCAGCCTGCACACTAGGAACCATGTTGGAGGAGCCAACACCTGGTAACAGCCCATGGGCCTAGCCACTGCTGTCCCACCAGGCATGGTCTCTCTGAGCACCAGAGCATGGGAAGAGGCGGAATTTATATCCCTTTGGCATGTCCATGACATGATGTGAGCTCGGATGGTTGGCTGCAAGGATCTCTGGACGGACTCCACAGAGGAAATCCAGGAGGAGTCTCTGATCTGGATTCTTAGGTGGCAAATCATTCTCAAGGGCTGGCTGAAGAAGTTGGGCCACCTCACTGGAAGGGCAATACTACTGGACCATTTGGCACAGTTACTGGAACGTACAAGGAAGCTTCCTGCTCTTACGCTCTCATTCAGCAGCCTGTGCACTAGGAACCATGTTGGAGGAGCCAACACCTGGTAACAGCCCATGGGCCTAGCCACTGCTGTCCCATCAGCCATGGTCTCTCTGGGCACCAGAGCATGGGAAGAGGTGGAATTTATATCCCCTTGGCATATCCATGGGATGATGTGAGCCCGGATGGTTGGCTACAAGGATCTCTGGACGGACTCCACAGAGGAAATCCAGGAGGAGTCTCTGATCTGGATTCTTGGGTGGCAGATCATTCTTAGAGGCTGGCTGAAGAAGTTGGGCCACCCCACTGGAAGGGCAATACTACTGGACCATTTGGCACAGTTACTGGAACTTGCAAGGAAGCTTCCTGCTCTTGCGCTCTCATTCAGCAGCCTGCACACTAGGAACCATGTTTGAGCAGCCAACACCTGGTAACAGCCCATGGGCCTAGCCACTGCTGTCCCATCAGCCATGGTCTCTCTGAGCACCAGAGCATGGGAAGAGGTGGAATTTATATCCCTTTGTCATGTCCATGAGATAATGTGAGCTCAGGTGGTTGGCTAAAAGGATCTCTGGACAGACTCCACAGAGGAAATCCAGGAGGAGTCTCTGATCTGGATTCTTAGGTGGAAGATCATTCTCAAGGGCTGGCTGAAGAAGTTGGGCCACCCCACTGGAAGGGCAATACTACTGGACCATTTGGCACAGTTACTGGAACGTACAAGGAAGCTTCCTGCTGTTAAGCTCTCATTCAGCAGCCTGCACGCTAGGAACTATGTTGGAGCAGCCAACACCTGGTAACAGCCCATGGGCCTAGCCACTGCTGTTCCATCAGCCATGGTCTCTCTGAGCACCAGAGCATGGGAAGAGGTGGAATTTTTTTATCCCTTTGTCATGTCCATGGGATGATGGGAGCCCAGGGAATTGTGGGATTGGAGTAAAAGGAGCTTGTGCCCGCCACTGATCATAGTGGATATGGGGCTCCCTGCTACAGTTACATTTTGGTTACTGGGTTCAGATACTCTTTAAGCTGGGTACACAGTCAGATTTGCCAGAGCCAAAAAAAATGATCAACAGCGGTATAGCCCAAGTGACGGGATAGAAAAACTCAAGAGAATTGAATCACTTCAGTGATTCTGCAAAATCTTGGAACCACAGACTAAAAAAAATTAGATATGAAAATATGAATGTGGCTTTGAAAACACAATATGCACAGTTGGCCTGAGGCTATTAAAGTGGGAGATTCTTGCTATATGCCTCATTATTACTGGTACAGAAAGTGATGGGAAATCCAAAACGTTAATGGTTACACTGGAGGTCAGAGAATCTTTCTATGGGAACTCCGAATGAATCCTCTGATATACACTTTACATAAGCTGATAACCGGCAAGATTGTCAGCACATCATTAACACCCCATCAGTGCCACTGTCACGTCACATTCGGCTACCCACTGGAGTGCGCATGCGCGACGCCATATGCGTTCCAACACTGTTGTAAAACGCCACTTTGCCACAGGGCCCCTCGGGGGCTCGCTTTGCTCGCCACGCTTCGGGCATGGCCTCGCTTCGCTCGGCATAATTATGGCGACAAGATTCTGCGCAAGCACAGATAGCCACAGTGTTGGAACGCATATGGCGGCATCGTGCACACGCAGTCCAGCGGGTAGCCAAATGTGATGGGTCGAAACACCACCTATCAGTGCCCATCAGTGTCTCATCAGTGCCCTTCAGTGCCTCCTCATCAGTGCACTTCAGTATCGCCCATCAGTGCCGATCAGTACCCATCAGCATCGCTTATCGGTGCCCATCAGTTTTGCCCATCAGTGCCTCCTCATCAGTGCACTTCAGTGTCGCCCATCAGTGCCTCCTCATCAGTGCCCATCAGCATCACCTATCAGTGCCCATCAGTGTTGCCCATTAGTACCTCCTTATCAGTGCCCATCAGTGTTGCCCATTAGTACCTCCTTATCAGTGCCTCCTCATCAGTGCCCATCAGTGCCCATCAGTGCAGCCTCATCAGTGCACATGAGTGAAAAAGAAAAATTACTAATTTGCAACATTTTAGAACCGAAACTAAGAAAAACATTTTTTATTTCAAAAGTTTCTGTCTTTTTCTGCTTGTTTAGCAAAAAATTAAAAACCAATTGGTGATTAAATGCCACCAAACGAAAGCTCTATCTTTCTCAAAAAAAAAATGATAAAAATGTCATATGAGCACAGTGTTGTATGACTGCGCAATTGTCATTCAAAGTGTGACAGCGCTGAAAGCTGAAAATTGGCCTGGGCAGGAAGGGGGTGAAAGTACCCAGTAGGCAAGTGGTCTAGTTGGGGGTACAATCCAAAACGGTAGCCAAAGTGTTTCGGGGGTCCAAGCAACCCTTCATCAGGGAATGGTATTTTTCCAGTGTGATATACAAGCACAGGCCTCATCAGCAGCTTGTTATGTATCCTCAACTTCCTCGCTGAACTGAGATACAGGCTCAGAGAAGAGACACTCATGTAACTCATGAAGCCTGTGCAATCCTTTGCTGGTGGGGAGGAGACTGAGAAAATGCTGCTTCCTGCCTACAGCAGACTGGTTACTGCATCTCAGCAAAGGCAAAGTCACTGGAGCCAAAGGGTTGCTTTTTTTTTATTAATAAAAGGTGGAGCTTTTCCAAATGCCATTATTGTGAAATGTCAGAGATGTATCCATGATGTAGACTTGTAAAGTTATTTAAACCTCCGCTTTTACATTATAAACGCACAACACCCTAGAATAAAAACAACTTTGTGACATGTTTTTGCCTCTCCTTCCAGGCGAGATGCCCCGACACTTTCCACGCCTTAATATTTCGGAGGTGGATGAGCAGGTCCGGCTCCTGGCAGAGAAAGTCTTTGCCAAAGTTCTGCGAGAAGAGGACGGCAAGGATGGCTTCTCCCTGTTCACCGTCCCGGAGGATTGTCCGATCGGACAGAAAGAGGCCAAAGAGAGGGAACTGGAGAAAGAGATCGCCGAGCAAAAGTCTGCCGAAACCGTGAAAAGGTGGGAGCTTATGTGCCGGTCACTGATGTATTCTTCATAGTGGTGCATTGGGACAAAAGATCTGCAGCTAACCATCCCCCCCCCCCCCCCCCCAAAAAAAAATTATATTTAAAGTACATATACGGCGTCAAGGCGGCTCTCCTGTGCAGGATCACGTACCTGTGTGTCATCCTGCACCTCCGGGTCTGGGGCACGCACGCACGCACACCGCCGGCGAACCGCTCCCGCTGTAATTGGACGCAGCAAGAGCCAATCAGCAGGTCTGGTGGACTCGATGTCCGCTGGGACCCACCGACCGTTCAAGACAGAAGCAGAATGTAAACAAGGCAGACTGCAGTTCTGTCAGTAAGGAAGGTAGTGATCCTGTGTTTCTGCAAATCAGGAACACAGATCTCTGCCTTCCCATAGTAAAAGCACCTCCCCCACAGTGAGCAAGCAAATTTTAGGCACACAGCTAACCCTTTGATTGCCCCTGATGTTAACCCCTTCCCTGTCAGTTTAATTAGTAGGCTCTGAGGAAGAATGTAATCCTTCGAAACGCGTCAACCAGCAGTGGTCCTCGTGTCCTCTTTCAATGTCTGGAGATTGTGGTTATCAGACCGATTGCCATCATTTGAAAGGCTTTTACACTGAGGTCTCTTTCCTGTGCTTGTGAGTAGTTTTGAAATTTAGTTTTTTAACCACTTCAGCCCCGGAAGATTTGGCTGCTGAATGACCAGGCCATTTTTTGCGACTCGGCACTGCGTTGCTTTAACTGACAATTGCGCGCTCGTGCGACGTGGCTCCCAAACAAAATTGATGCCCTTTTTTCCCCTCACAAATAGAGCGTTCTTTTGGTAGTATTTGATCACCTCTGCGGTTTTTATTTCTTGCGCTATAAACAAAGAGCAGAAATTTTGGAAAAAAAAAAAAAAATAACACAATATTTTGTACTTTTTGCTATAATAAATATCTCCATTTAAAAAAAATATATATTTTTGTTTTGTCCAAAATGAATTCTTCATAATTTTGGTAAAAATAAATAAATATCGCAATAAGCGTATATTGATTGGTTTGCACAAAAGTCATAGCGTCTACAAAATAGGGGATAGATTTATAGCATTATTATTATTATTTTTTTTTTTTTACTAGTAATGGCGGCGATTTTTTTTCTATCAGGACTGCAACATTATGGTGGACACATTGGACACTTTGGACACGTTTTTGGGACCATTGGCATTTATTCAGCGTTCGGTGCTATAAAAATGCATTGATTACTGCAAAAATTTTACTGGCAGTGAAGAGGTTAAAGCAGAGCTCCACCCTAAAGTGGAGCTTCCACTCATTGGAACCCTCCCCCCCCCCCCTCCGGCGCCACAATTGGCACCTTTCAGGGGGGAGGGGGGTGCAGGTACCTGTACAGTACAGGTATCTGCACCCACTTCCGGCGTAGATATGGGCAGAATCTACGCCCCTTTCTGCAGAATCTACACCTCTTTCCGCAGGTCCCCCGCTGTCTGCTGGGAAACACACAGATCCCAGAGACAGCGGGGACCATCCTTATTGTGTAGCGCGACTCACGCATGCGCAGTAGGGAACCGGGAAATGAAGCCGCAAGGCTCCACTTCCTGATTTCCATAGCCAAGATGGCGGCGGCAGCACCCGAGAGACGATCGAGAGATCGGCTTCAGGTGCCGACATCGCGGGCGCGCTGGGCGGGTAAGTGTCCTTATTTTAAAAGTCAGCAGCTGCAGTATTTGTAGCTGCTGGCTTTTTAAAAAAAAAAAAAAAAACGGCGGAACTCCCGCTTTAACACTGGGGGGGGGGGGGGGGGAGAAGAACATCAATTTTATTTGGGTACAGCGTTGCACAATCACGCAATTGTCAGTAAAAAAAAAAAAAAAAAGGAATGCCGTGTCGCAAAAAAAAATGGCCTGGTCATGAAAGGGGTAAAAACTTTCAGAGCTGAAGTGGTTAATGGAGTTGTAAACCCTCATGGTTTTTCCACCTCAATGCATTCTGTGGTGCTGTTTTAATAAAAAAATAAAAAATAAAAAAATAAAAGCCTCAAACCTCTGTAGAATAATGTGCACAACAAATCTACACCCCTGGGTTCTAAGGGTATTAAGAACTGCACCCTAGGTTTATTAGGTTATTAGAAATGTGAACATCGTTTCTAGCTGGTGTCGTCACGCAGTAAAACGATTGTTTTTATTGTTTTCTTAATGCAGTGATGAATTGCGGCATCGTGTTCAGCTCAGCTGCCAGTTCTAAACTATAAACAGCCAGTAATCCTGTTGACGGTGTTAGTAGATGTGAGCTCCATGTCTGTCCTGGCAGCCAGTGACTGTGTTTTTTTATTTAGCAATGACCACTGAAGGAGTTGCTGGGTTTTAACGGGACCCTCCTGGCCTTCCTGTTGACTCGCCATGTTCCTGCAACCAATCCCTGGCCTACCGCCAGCAACCGACTTCCACCCCCATCAGCATACTTTTTGCTATGTTGGCTCCTTTGGCCGTGCAACAGAAGGTTTGGGAGGTGGGATCAGAATACCCAACAGCAGCAGCAAAAATTCCCTAGGCTCAGAAGTAACTTGTAGTACACTGTATTGTCAAAAGTATTGGGACACCTGCTTTTGCATACGTGAACTTTAACCGCTTAAGCCCCGGACCATTTGGCTGGCCAAAGACCAGACCACTTTTTTTTGCGATTCGGCACTGCGTCGCTTTAACTGTCAATTGCGCGGTCTTGCGACGTTGTTCCCAAACAAAATTGACGTCCTTTTTTCCCCACAAATTGAGCTTTCTTTTGGTGGTATTTGATCGCCTCTGCAGTTTTTTTATTTTTTGCGCTATAAACAAAAAAAGTGACGATTTTGAAAAAGAAACGCATTATTTTTAACTTTTTTCCGTAATAAATATCCCCCAAAAATATATTTAAAGATTTTTTTCCCTCAGTTTAGGCCGATACGTATTCTTCTACATAATTTTGGTAAAAAAAATAAATCGCAATAAGCATATATTGCGCAAAAGTTATAGCGTCTACAAAATAGGGGATAGTTTCATGGCATTTTTTTTTAAATACATTTTTTGTTTTTTACTAGTAATGGCAGCGATCAGCGATATTATTTTTTTTTTATCATGACTGCGACATTATGGAGGACACATCGGACAATTTTGATACATTTTTGGGACCATTGGCATTAATACAGCGATCAGTGCAATGCTAAGGAAAAATGTTTTTTTTTTTATATATATTTATGGGGGATATTTATTATAGCAAAATTGGCGCTCCTTTTTTTTTTTTTTTTTTGTTTATAGCGCAAAAAATAAAAACCACAGAGTTGATCAAATGCCACCAAAAGAAAGCTCTAAGCCTTTGTACACACGGTTGGAAATTCCGACGGAAAAGTTCAGATCGGACCATGTTATCGGATAATGCGACCGTGTGTGGGCTACATCGGACTTTTTCCTTCGGAATGTCCGACCAACAAAGTTTGAGAGCTGGATATAGAATTTTCCGACAACATGATCCGATCGGACTTTGTCCGATCGTTTGTAGAGAATTCCGATCGGACAAAGTGCCACACATGCTCAGATCAAATTACGAGACCAAAGCTATTGGCTACTAGCCTGAACGTAGTCCCGTCGCAACGAACGAACGCCATCACGTTCCGAACGATCAGATTTTCCGACAACTTTGTCCGACCGTGGGTATGCAACACCAGTTTCAGACAAAATCTGTCGGATTTTGTTGTCGGAATGTCCGACCGTGTGTACAAGGGCTATTTGTGAGAAAAAAAGGATGTCAATTTTGTTTGGGAGCCACGTCGCACAACCGCACAATTGTCAGTTAAAGCGACGCAGTGCCGAATCGCAAAAAGTGGTCTGGTCTTTGGCCAGCCAAATGGTCCGGGGCTTAAAGGGGTTGTAAAGGTTTGTTTTTTATTTTCTAAATCGGTTCCTTTAAGCTAGTGCATTGTTGGTTCACTTAGTTTTTCCTTCGATTTACCTTCTAAATGTTTTTTTCTTTGTCGGAATTTCTCACTTCCTGCTTTTCCTCGGTAAGCTGTTCTGGCTGACTAAACACCGCTCGGATGATGGTGTGACGTTTACTGAGGAGAAACAGGAAGTGAGATATTCAGACAAAGAAAAAAACATTTAGAAGGGAAATCGAAGGAAAAGGTAAGTGAACCAACAATGCACTAGCTTAAAGGAACCTATTTAGAAAATAAAAAACAAAGCTTTACAACCCCTTTAAAGCGGGAGCAAACCCGCTAATGTGTTTTTTTTTTCTACCTGCAAAGGAAAAGGCATAATGAGCTAGTATGCACTGCATACTAGCTCATTATGAAATACTTACCTTAGAACGAGGCCCCGACATCTGGTCCGATCCATGCCGAGGGAGCTGACATGCTCCCTCTGCGTCTTTTCCGTGTATCGCGGCTCCGGCGTTGAGTGGCCGGAGCCGCGATATCGTCACTCCCGCGCATGCACGCGGGAGATTTCTTCCCGGCAGCGTCCGTAGTCTGCCGGGCTTTCAGTCGGGAATCCCCTGTGCGAATGCGCTGCTGCAGTCAGCGGCGCATTGCGAGGGGAATATCTCCTAAACCATACAGGTTTAGGAGATATTTTTTTTTTACCTACAGGTAAGCCTTATTATAGGCTTTCCTGTAGGTAAAAGTCCCAAAAAGGGCTATACAACCACTTTAAGTGGTTAAAGGGGCGTGGCAAGGGGTGTGTCCTATGCCTGCATGCTTTTGCTGATAGGTGTCCCTCATTTCCCATCTCAAAAAGTTGGGAGGTGTGACCTCTGCCACTGCACTAGTGTGAAGCCAAAGTTCCGCTTACTACAGACAGTTGTACGACTTACTTCCTACTTTGCTCTGCAACATCAGTCCTACATCGGTCCTACATCCATCCGACTTTCATGAACAGGATACTACTTTGATCCAACTTTTCAGATAGTACGACTTGTCCTTTGACCAATCAAAACGAACACACAATGGGAGGGGCTACAGCAGGGGGCAGGAAATAACACAATGTCCGAAGCCCAAGTCGAATGGTTGGGACAAGGATCCGACTTTGGTCCTACTTCAATGATAGTCAATGGGCTGAAGTAGGATCAAAGTCGGACCAAAGTAGTGCAGGGAGCGTTTTCAAAGTCGGACCGACTTGTGTCGGACCAGTTAAGACGACTCCCATAGGGAACCATTAATTTTCACACGTCGTGAGACATGAGCTCCCAATGTCGGAGCGTTTGTTGTACCAGTGTGAACCCGGCCTTCAACCTGAACACCTTTTGAATTAGACAAGTTCCGAGGCTAATTAAATGCAGATAAGGAACCAAGTGAGTTTAATTGCCACATTAATCAGCCACATAACCTGTGTAATTCATATGTGTTCGGGTTTAAAGGGATGAGGTGGCAACCATAGTGTAGATGGTTGTTTGCGGGCATGCATATGGCCCAAACACTCCAGCGGCTCCTTCAGATCTACCAGAAATTGCAGAGGGCATCCCAGTCTTAGTCCGTAGGGTACAATATTAGGGTTGCCACCTGTCCAGGATTCACCCGGACAGTCCGGGGTTTTGAATTATGTGTCCGGGTTTCAATCTGCCTAAAACCCGGACACATTCAGACAGGGCTGTGGCTTCGCAAGCAACCAAGATAGTTACACACAAATCTGTTGCTGTCCGGGAGCTGTGGGTGGCTGTCTGGGGGCAAGTTCCACATCACTGAAAGGCGAGCTGATGTCAGCAAGGGCAATTTCATAGCTCCCAACTGTCCCTGATTTTCGAGGACTGTCCCTGATTTGCAACAATGTCCCTCTGTCCATGGGCGTCTGCAGAACTTTTTTCAGGGGGGGGCATAATTTTAGGGTCACCCATGCACCGCCCCTTTTCGACAATGTCATGATCACATTATCGTGGTCAGAGACTGCAGACGTGGTACAGTCCCTAGGATAAGTAATGGATAATGGCCAACAGTCCCTCTTACCAGACCCAGCAAAACAGCAGTGATCCTTCTGGCTGGACGATCGCTCTCTCTGGGTTCCCCGGGGGTGACTCTGGTCAGTAGTGTAGCATGTCTGTACCCTGGTAGTGGCTCATTTTTTTTCTCTCTCTGGTGGCACTGGGCAGGGTTTCTCTCTCTGGTGGCATTGGGCAGTGTGTGTCTCGGGCACTTGACCCCCCCTTGCCCCTACCTGCGGACGCCCATGCCTCTGTCCCTCTTCCCCCCTCATTTGTCCCTCATTTTGGTCTGATCTATATAGCTGTATATAAAATGCACTTTTTATCTTTCAAAAAGATAAGCATGTGCTAAACCTTTCATCCAGTTTCTTAATTGCTACATTTGTAAATTTCAAAACCAGTATAAAGGAATAAAAGTAGTTAAAAAAAAAAAAAGCACTTGTGGGTTAACTAATCTTTTTGTTAAATGTATAATTCTCCTTTTAAGGGGGCGTGACAAGGGGGCGTGTCCGATATTGACATACTTTTGCTAATAGGTGTCCCTCATTCCCATCTCAAAAAGTTGGGAGGTACGGCAATTTGGCTACACCCACTGTTCACCACGCCACAATTTGAGCTTCACATTACTACTCTTCTTGGGGCACCCAAAGGTGTCCCGGGTCTTTAATAATCCTATCATGTTTACTATGAAAAAATCTATTTGCCCTGTGCCGCTAAAGTGTTTCGGGTTTGGCTTGAAGCAAAAGTGGCAACTAGGTCTGCAAAAGATCTGGGGGGGCTAGAGCCCATAGCAGCAGTCACCAACCTTTTTGCATGGGGGTGGGGACGGCAGGGGCACACCGGTGGTAAGCAAGCGGTTCAACTCACCATAATACAGAATCAGTGGGAGCCCTGGGCGTGTCACTTGCCACATCAAGAGACTCTGGGCTATGGGCCCCATATTTGGTGGCTATAGCCACCACCTAGCGACGCCTCTGGTGGCAACGCTATTCTGTATTGAGTTGGCCCACCCTTTTCAGCTATAACAGCTTCACCTCTTTTGGGAAGGCCGTCCACAAGGTTTAGGAGTGTGTTTTACGGGAATGGTTGACTGTTCTTCCAGAAGCTCCCAAAAGGGGTTCTATCAGGTTAAGGTCAGGACTCAAATACACTATATTCTCAAAAGTATTGGGACACCTGCCTTTACACGCACGTGAACTTCAACGGCATCTCAGTCTTAGTCCGTAGTGTTCAATATTGAGTTGGCCCACCCTTTGCATCTATAACAGCTTCAACTCTTCTGGGAAGGCTGTCCACAAGGTTTAGGAGTGTGTCTATGGGAATGTTTGACCATTCTTCCAGAAGTGCATTTGTGAGGTCAGGGACTGATGTTGGACGAGAATCCAGAGTCTCTGCTCTAATTCATCCCAAAGGTGTTCTATCGGGTTGAGGTCAGGGCTCTGTGCAGGCCAGTCAAGTTCCTCCACCCCAAACTCACTCATCCATGTCTTTATGGACCTTGCTTTGTGCACTGGTCCAAATCATTTGATGGAAGGGGGGATTATGGTGTGGGGGTTATCTTTTTCAGGAGTTGGGCTTTGCCCCTTAGTTCCAGTGAAGGGAACTCTTAAGGTGTCAGCATACCAAGACATTTTGGACAATTTCATGCTCCCAACTTTGTGGGAACAGTTTTGGGGATGGCCCCTTCCTGTTCCAACATGACTGCACAACCAGTGCACAAAGCAAGGTCCATAAAGACATGGATGAGCGAGTTTGGGGTGGAGGAACTTGACTGGCTTGCACAGAGTCCTGACCTCAACCCGATAGAACACCTTTGGGATGAATTAGAGCAGAGACTCTGGATTCTCGTCCAACATCAGTGCCTGGCCTCACAAATGCACTTCTGGAGGAATGGTCAAACATTCCCATAGACACACTCCTAAACCTTGTGGACGGCCTTCCCAGAAGTTGAAGCTGTTATAGCTGCAAAGGGCGGGGCCAACTCAGTATTGAACCCTACGGACTAAGACGGGGATGCTGTTGAAGTTCACGTGCGTGTAAAGGCAGGTGTCCCAATACTTTTGACAATATAGTGTATTTGATACATAACTGTCCTGATCAATAAATTCTCACACAATGTCACGGAGATGAAGATTAGCTGTGAAATCTCCTGTAATGAGATTATAGAAGGACAGAACCACGCCGGCTCAGGGTTCCCGGATCCCTCGGTGATGCGCACAGACGATGGACTGGAGATGATAGGTCTCTATACGATGTGTCATCTGTCCCCGAGGAGGAAGGAGCTGTGCTGGGAAAGGTACCGACTTATTTCATTACTGGCTGCATCCCCCATACATCAGATAACGCTTTAATAATTGTTTTTAATTTAATATCTGCTTTTACTTGGCACTGAGCGCATTGAAACCACCCAGAAATCCCTTCTTTCTTTTTTTTTTTTTTTTGTATTGTCTCTTCCAAACATCACGTACTTCCAGAGGAGGGGGGAAGGCGCTCAGTAGACTTGTCCATAGGTGACAACGCTGCCCCTCTATTGATGGGGTATCATGAGTGTTGTCACCCTAGGACAGGAAGTGTTATTTGCAAGATAAAAAATTAAAAAATAGCCTGAAAATGGAAACTAATGCAGCCACCACATCTAAAGCTGGCAATGCACTATGCAATCAGATTGTACAATTTGCATAAAATCTTCTTTAGATTTACCAAAACTGTAATATAACCTATGTAACAAACCTGATTGATCTGTTCAATTTGTATCGAACCAGACAGGCCCTTGCATTACATAGTTGATGGTGATCTAATGGAGATTGTACAATCGGATTGTATATTGTATGGCCAGTTTAAGGCTCACCACACAATCTGATTTGTAAAATCTCCTTTTTAGATTTACCAAAAACGATGTAGTACAAAGGTTTGTCTGATTGGATACAAATCAATTGGTTAGATTAAAGTGCTACCAAACCCAGGACTCTGCATTCACTATACCTGGTCTCCCACAGTACACAGAACATGGAAATTATTATTATTTAAGGAACTTGTATAGCGCCGTCAATTTACGCAGAGCTTTACATATACATCGTACATTCACATCGATCGCTGCCCTCAGGGAGCTTACAATTAAATGTAATTATTTTTGTAAATATAAACTGCTAAATACCTTTTCTCATCAGCAGTATATACAGTGCCTTGCGAAAGTATTCGGCCCCCTTGAACTTTTCAACCTTTTGCCACATTTCAGGCTTCAAACATAAAGATATAACATTTTTATTTTTTGTGAAGAATCACCAACAAGTGGGACACAATTGTGAAGTGGAACGAAATCTATTGGATTTTCGAAACTTTTTTAACTAATAAAAAAAATGAAAAGTGGGGCGTGCAAAATTATTCGGCCCCCTTGCGTTAATACTTTGTAGAGCCGCCTTTTGCTGCGATTACAGCTGCAAGTCGCTTGGGGTATGTCTCTATCAGTTTTGCACATCGAGAGACTGAAATTCTTGCCCATTCTTCCTTGCAAAACAGCTGGAGCTCAGTGAGGTTGGATGGAGAGCGTTTGTGAACAGCAGTTTTCAGCTCTTTCCACAGATTCTCGATTGGATTCAGGTCTGGACTTTGACTTGGCCATTCTAACACCTGGATACGTTTATTTGTGAACCATTCCTTTGTAGATTTTGCTGTATGTTTGGGATCATTGTCTTGTTGGAAGATAAATCTCCGTCCCAGTTTCAGGTCTTTTGCAGACTCCAACAGGTTTTCATCCAGAATGGTCCTGTATTTGGCTGCATCCATCTTCCCCTCAATTTTAACCATCTTCCCTGTCCCTGCTGAAGAAAAGCAGGCCCAAACCATGATGCTGCCACCACCATGTGTGACAGTGGGGATGGTGTGTTGAGGGTGATGAGCTGTGTTGCTTTTACGCTAAACATATCGTTTTGCATTGTGGGCAAAAAGTTCAATTTTGGTTTCATCTGACCAGAGCACCTTCTTCCACATGTTTGGTGTGTCTCCCAGGTGGCTTGTGGCAAACTTTAGACGAGACTTTTTTTATGGATATCTTTGAGGAATGTCTTTCTTCTTGCCACTCTTCGGTAAAGGCCAGATTTGTGCAGTGTACGACTGATTGTTGTCCTGTGGACAGACTCTCCCACCTCAGCTGTATTTCTCTGCAGTTCATCCAGAGTGATCATGGGCCTCTTGGCTGCATCTCTGATCAGTCTTCTCCTTGTCTGAGCTGAAAGTTTAGAGGGACGGCCAGGTCTTGGTAGATTTGCAGTGGTCTGATACTCCTTCCATTTCAAAATGATCGCTTGCACAGTGCTCCTTGGGATGTTTAAAGCTTGGGAAATCTTTTTTGTATCCAAATCCGGCTTTAAACTTCTCCACAACAGTATTACGGACCTGCCTGGTGTGTTCCTTGGTCTTCATGATGCTCTCTGCGCTTTCAACAGAACCCTGAGACTATCACAGAGCAGGTGCCTTTATACAGAGACTTGATTACACACAGGTGGATTCTATTTATCACCATCAGTCATTTAGGACAACATTGGATCATTCAGAGATCCTCGCTGAACTTCTGGAGTGAGTTTGCTGCACTGAAAGTAAAGGGGCCGAATAATTTTGCACGCACCACTTTTCAGTTTTTTATTTGCTAAAAAAGTTTAAATTATCCAATAGATTTCGTTCCACTTCACAATTGTGTCCCACTTGTTAGTGATTCTTCACAAAAAATGTAAATGTTATATCTTTATGTTTGAAGCCTGAAATGTGGCAAAAGGTTAAAAAGTTCAAGGGGGCCGAATACTTTCGCAAGGCACTGTAGCAGTCTTGCGACTTCTATCATTCTCTGGTAGGGATGCACCGATGCCGATACTAGCCATTTTCACAAGTATCGGTACTCGCGAAAATGCTCCGATACCAGAAACCGATACCGGAAGTGACGTCGCTTGGGAGCGGACCGCCTCCTCCTCCCCTCCGGACAGTGCCTTCCCCGCCTCCTCCTCCCATTGGCATCGCTAGGTACAGGCCTGCCCATCCTAACAGCCCACAAGTGTTGTTTCCTTGCTGCACGGTGCCTTCAGTCCCTGACTGTCTCCTGTACCATGCCTTCAGTCCCTGACTGTCTCCTGTACCATGCCTTCAGTCTCTGGCTGTCTCCTGTACCATGCCTTCAGTCCCTGACTGTCTCCTGTACCATGCCTTCAGTCCCTGACTGTCTCCTGTACCATGCCTTCAGTCTCTGGCTGTCTCCTGTACCATGCCTTCAGTCTCTGGCTGTCTCTCCTGTACCATGCCTTCAGTCTCTGGCTGTCTCCTGTACCATGCCTTCAGTCCCTGACTGTCTCCTGTACCATGCCTTCAGTCCCTGACTGTCTCCTGTACCATGCCTTCAGTCTCTGGCTGTCTCCTGTACCATGCCTTCAGTCCCTGACTGTCTCCTGTACCATGCCTTCAGTCCCTGACTGTCTCCTGTACCATGCCTTCAGGCCCTGACTGTCTCCTGTACCATGCCTTCAGTCCCTGACTGTCTCCTGTACCATGCCTTCAGTCCCTGACTGTCTCCTGTACCATGCCTTCAGTCCCTGACTGTCTCCTGTACCATGCCTTCAGTCCCTGACTGTCTCTCCTGTACCATGCCTTCAGTCTCTGGCTGTCTCTCCTGTACCATCCCTTCAGTCTCTGGCTGTCTCCTGTACCATGCCTTCAGTCCCTGACTGTCTCCTGTACCATGCCTTCAGTCCCTGACTGTCTCCTGTACCATGCCTTCAGTCCCTGACTGTCTCCTGTACCATGCCTTCAGTCTCTGGCTGTCTCCTGTACCATGCCTTCAGTCTCTGGCTGTCTCTCCTGTACCATGCCTTCAGTCTCTGGCTGTCTCTCCTGTACCATGCCTTCAGTCTCTGGCTGTCTCCTGTACCATGCCTTCAGTCCCTGACTGTCTCCTGTACCATGCCTTCAGTCCCTGACTGTCTCCTGTACCATGCCTTCAGTCTCTGGCTGTCTCCTGTACCATGCCTTCAGTCTCTGGCTGTCTCCTGTACCATGCCTTCAGTCCCTGACGGTCTCCTGTACCATGCCTTCAGTCTCTGGCTGTCTCTCCTGTACCATGCCTTCAGTCTCTGGCTGTCTCCTGTACCATGCCTTCAGTCTCTGGCTGTCTCCTGTACCTTGGCGAACCTTGGCACCCCAGATGTTTTGGAACTACATTTCCCATGATGCTCCTGCATTCTGCAGTGTAGTTGAGCATCATGGGAAATGTAGTTCCAAAACATCTGGGGTGCCAAGGTTCGCCATCACTGTTCTAGGCCAATCTGTGCAAAACAAGCTGCACAGTGGAGGCAAGTATGACATGTTTGTTTTTTTTTGTTTTTTTTTAAATAATCAAAGCTTTACAATCGCTTTGAAAACTGATAGGCTGCTTTATATTTCCGTAAATATCTATTTTCTGGGGTATAGATAGAATTTAAAGCTGAACTCCAGGCTCAAACTCTTTCATTTCAAATATATTCCTCAATAGCGACAAGGGATTAAAATTGACTTTGTGTGCACCAGATGCCTTTGCAAACCCAGAAATTACCTTGTATAAGTAGCAGTGACATCATCACTGTGCTGTACATGGCCTGTGCAAGACGGTAGAGCTGTGGGAGGAGCCAAAAGGCTCCACCTACTACAGGTTTCCTGCACAGATCTGGAAGAAATACACAAAGATCATTGAGATTCATGAAGAATACGCATGATGAATGGATTTAAACTTATCCCAGAGTTCAGCTATAATAGCTGCCAAGAAATATGGTTTCTCTCAAACTAGCATAACCTGTACGGATGGGTTTTTTAATCTATTATAATTATTATTTTTATATTTAAGTTGTATATAATATATTATTATTTGTTGCTTTACAGTTTACAAAGAATGACTTGTAGAGTTTTTGCTCAGGTTCCACTTGAATTGCATTTATGCATGAACTGTTTGCTTTGCAATTACTCCTTACAATCGATTCTTTGTAACATTACCCCCCCCCATCCCCTTACCCTGGTGTTGTACATCCAGTGCTTTTCGGAATCAGAGATTCACTAAGCTGCAGAGGCTCCCCTAACCTCCTACAGTGCCACTCAACCCTGATCCACAGGGACCTTCAAAACTCCCACAGTGCCACTCAACCTCCCATACTGATCCACAGGGACCTTCAAAACTCCCACAGTGCCATTCAACCTCCCATACTGATTCATAGGGACCTTCAAGACTCCCACAGTGCCACTCATCCTCCCATACCGATCCACAGGGACCTTCAAACTCCTACAGTGCCCCTAGGCCCTATAAGGACCTTCAGTCCCCCCTTACCCAGCTTGCTACAGAGTCTCCAGCTCTCCATAGTGACCCCAACTTTCAACAGTGTCCCATAGTGCCACCCAAGCACAAGTCTCAACTTTCCATAATGCATAGCTCCCCACTCCCTGACTTTGAGGGAGTGTTCCTGATTTGGAACAAAGTCCCTCTGTCCTTCTTTCCTCCTCATTTCATCAGGTTACATTAGTAGGCTAATTACATTAGGAGACTAATTAAATGCAGAAAAGGCACCAAATGAGTTTAATTACCACCTTAATCAATATGTGTTGGGTTTAAAGGGATGAGGTGGCAACCATATCTATATAGTATATAAAATGCACTTTTTATCTTTCAAAAAGTGTTTCCCAGAGCTAAACCTTTCATCCAATTTCTAAATTGCTGCATCTGTAAACTTCAAAAGCCAATATAAAGGAATAGTAGTGGTAAAAAAAGCACTTGTGAGTTTAACTGACCATTTTTTTTTTTGTAGAATTGTCCTTTAAGGGGGCGTGGCAGAGTGTGTGCCCCATGCTTACATGCTTTTTCCTAATAGATGTCCCTCGGTCCCATCTCAAAAAGTTGCAAGGTCTGAAAGTGACCCTAGGCCCCCTTAGAGACCTCAGCCCCTACTAGCCTGTTGCAAACCCTTTAGCCTTCCATAATGCCCTTAAGCTCCAACAGTGTCCCATAGTGCAACCCAAGCACAGGACTTCTCAACTTCCCACAGTGCCTCTAGGTACCCATAGAGACCCCAGCCCCTCCTAGCTTGATGCAGACCCTCTAGTTTTCCATAATTCCCCTAACCTCCAACAGTGCCCCTCAACCTCCCACAGTTTCACTAGGCCCTCTGAGAGCCCTTGGTTCACCCCTAGCATACTGCAGAGCCTCTATCCTTCCATAGTACCTCCAACAGTGTCCTACAGTGCCCCTCAACCTCTCACAGTGCCACTAGGCCCCCTGGGAGCCCTTGGTTCACCCATAGCTTGCTGCAGAGCCTTAAGCCCTTCATAGTGCCCCCAACCTTCAACAGTGTCCCTCAGTGCCACCCAAGCTTCCATAATGATGCACAGGCCCTCTCAATGTCCCACAGTGCTCCAGCCCCCTTTAGAGACCTCAAAACCTTCTAGATTTTAGCCAAGGCCTCCAGCCGTCCATGGTGACCCATCTTCCAATAGTGTCCCCCAAGCTCCCATAATGACTTGCAGGGCCTCTCAATTTCCCATAGTGCCCCCAACCATCAACAGTGACTCAGAAGGCCCGTCAACCTCCCATAGTGGCACTAAGCACCCTGAGAGCCCTTAGCTCCCCCTAGCTTTCTGCAGAGCCTCCAACCTTCCATAGCACCCCCCCTCAACCTCCCACAGTGTCCCATTGCACCCCCCAACCTCCTGGAGTGTCCCATAGTGCCCCCCACCTCCTACATTGCATTTCAGACCTTGTAGTGCCCTGCAGTCTTCCACTGCGCCCTCTGCAAAACCCCCAGCCTCCGGGAGCGACTCCCCAGCCCCCAGTTATTTTGATATGGAAAGCTAGTTCTCACATAGGAATTCCTAATGGCATGCAAAGCAGTGATGTCCTTATCTCTTCTCGGGAACACTGTGGGCCAGGAGCTCAGTATGCAGCACATCATTTGCATACCGCCAACTGGAATATGGTGCATTGTACAGGACAATGAAATTGTACTTTTTACTCCCTGGTTGAGCGGTTTAAAAAGGAAAGCTTCCAGGATCGGAAGTTTGAAACGCTTCTCTGGACGCACTATATCAAGCTGTGAATACTATAAAGTCAGGCTGCAGAGTAACAAAGTACTCTTTTACTACATTTCAGGACAACAAGCAATGTTAAAAATATTACTGTTTACCTCTCCCTTTTCTTCCCTTTGAGAGTTGTCGTCATACACCTAGAACAGAGCAAACGTTGCTTTGTTTACATGTAGCTGTCTGCAGTCTACACAGATCAGAATGTCTGCAGACCAGGACAGAGGACAATGATGGAAATGCCTCTAGATATAACTCTATATTCTGCAATTGTTGGCTGGGATGGTGGATGAGCAGGGCTTTCAGAAATCACAATTAAGCTTTGATTTGCTTTCACACCGAGGAGCTTTTAAAGCGCTTTTGCGTTAAAAAAAATATATAAAAGCGCCAGAAAAGCTGAAGAAAAGCTTCCCTTTAAATTCTATGGATGTCTTCACTCACACTGGAGCTTTGCGCTTTCCATTGCGGTGTAAAAAATCCTGCTTGCTGCATTTTTGGAGCCTGTTTGGTCAGTTAAAAAAAAAAAAACGCACCAAAAGACGACCTTTTTAACAGCACGTTTTCCCCTGCTTGTTTCATGCTTTTGCGTGCAGCAAAACGTATGCCTGCTTGCCACGTTTGGGGTGCCTTTAAGAATGAATACTTTTGACATTTTTTGTTTCAGTCTTCAGCTTTCTGGTGATCCTGCCATGATGGTCTTTGTTGAGTCCCTTTCTCGTCTAAGGTGACAATGCTCTGCCTCTGTCTTCCAATGGTGCTCCTATGTTGTCACCTTGCATGTATGCTTCCAATAGAGACAAGAATTGACTGTTTCTACACACATTGCATGAACATGCTCCACTGTTGTCACCATCAGGAAACCCACCTTGAGTAATGCCATGCAGCCTTCACTGGAGAGCAAAGAGACAGGATTTTCATAGAAGCCAACTATCCCAGATTTGTCGGGACAGTCCCGCATTTTGGACCTTGATCCCGATGATGTTGTGTCCCAGGATCACAGTTTAACCTTTATTTAAAGTGTTCAGTTCTGGGAAAGTCCCACAACTTGGGTCGCGGTCCCGATGATGCGGTGTCCCTGAAGATGACCGAGTATAACAATTTTAACCTTATTTAAAGTGTTCAGTTTCGGGGACAGTCCCACAACTTGTACCTCGGTCCCGATGATGCTGTGTCCATGGAGATGTCACAGAATTACAATTCCATGCTTATTTAAAGTGTTCAGATTCCGGGACAGTCCCACACCTTGGATCTCAGTCCCGATGATGCTGTTTCCCAGGAGATGTCCCTGGATCAGTTTTACCCTTATTTAAAGTGTTCAGATTCGGGGACAGTCCCACAACTTGGACTTCGGTCCCGATGATGCTGTGTCCCTGGAGATGTCCCTGGATCACAGTTTTACCCTTATTTAAAGTGTTCAGATTCAGGACAGTCCCGCAACTTACACATTGGTCCCGATGATGATTTGTCCCTGGATCAACAGTTTCACCCTTTATATTGAAAGATTTAATCTGTTACAACGATAAAACAAAAAAAATGAACCAACACCATACTCCCTCAAACCCCCCTCTCCCCCCCCAGTCCCCACTGTACTTACCTCTGGCGATGCTGAGCTGTCGGTGTGTCCCTGCAGCTGGTTCAACTTTCCAGGCATTTGAAACCCCCGCTCTTCTCTCTCTCCTCCATGCAGCATTTTCGGGACAGATCAGAGAGATTCTAATTTGTCAGCCCCATCAAAGTGAATTGCTCTGATCTATCCCGATGTGCTGCATGGAGATAAGTGGGGATTTCAAGCTGCAAGGACAATGAAAGCTCATCACCAATGGAGGTAAGTAGAGTATCTCACAAAAGTGAGTACACCGCTCAGTTTTGTAAATATTTTATTATATTTTTTCATGTGACAACACTGAAGAAATGACACTTGTCTACAATGTAAAGTAGTGAGTGCACAGCTTGTATAACAGTGTAAATTTCCTGTCCCCTCAAAATAACTCAACACACAGCCATTAATGTCTAAACCGCTGGTAACAAAAGTGAGAACACCCCTAAGTGAAAATGTCCAAATTTGGCCCAAAGTGTCAATATTTTGTGTGGCCACCATTATTTTCCAGCACTGCCTTAACCTTCTTGGGCATGGACGTCACCAGAGCTTCACAGGTTGCCACTGGAGTCCTCTTCACCTCCTCCATGATGACATCACTGAGCTGGTGGATGTTGGAGACCTTGCGCTCCTCCACATTCCGTTTGAGGATGTCCCACAGATGCTCAATAGGGTTTAGGTCTGGAGACATGCTTGGCCAGTCCATCACCTTTACCCTCAGCTTCTTTAGCAAGGCATTGGTCATCTTGGAGGTGTGTTTGAGGTCAATATCATGTTGGAATACTGCCCTGCGGCCCAGTCTCTGAAGGGAGGGGATCATGCTCTGCTTCAGTATGTCACAATGCATGTTGGCATTCATGGTTCCCTCAATGATCTGTAGCTCCCCAGTGCCGGCAGCACTCATGCAGCCCCAGACCATGATGCTCCCACCACCATGCTTGACAGTAGGCAAGACACACTTGTCTTTGTCCTCCTCACCTGGTTGCCGCCACACACGCTTCACACCATCTGAAGCAAATACGTTTATCTTGATCTCATCAGACCACAGGACATGGTTCCAGTAATTCATGTCCTTAGCCTGTTTGTCTTCAATATACTGTTTGCAGGCTTTCTTGTGCGTCATCTTTAGAAGAGGCTTCCTTCTGGGACGACAGCCATGCAGACCAATTTGATGCAGCGTGCGGCGTATGGTCTGAGCACTGACAGGCTGACCCCCCCACCCCTTCAACCTCTGCAGCAATGCTGGTAGCACTCATACGTCTATTTCCTAAAGACAACCTCTGGATATGACGCTGCACACGTGACCTCAACTTCTTTGGTTGACCATGGCGAGGCCTGTTCTGAGGTGAACCTGTCCTGTATGGTCTTGGCCTCCTTGCTGCAGCTCAGTTTCAGGGTCTTGGCAATCTTCTTATAGCCTAGGCCATCTTTATGTAGAACAACAATTCTTTTTTCCAGATTGTCAGAGAGTTCTTTGCCATGAGGTGCCATGTTGAACTTCCAGTAACCAGTATGAGAGAGTGAGAGCGATGACACCAAATTTAACACACCTGCTCCCCATTCACAACTGAAACCTTGGAACACTAACGAGTCACATGACACCGGAGAGGGAAAACTGCTAATTGGGCCCAATTGGGACATTTTCACTTAGGGGTGTACTCACTTTTGTTGCCAGCGGTTTAGACATTAATGGCTGTGTGTTGAGTTATTTTGAGGGGACAGCAAATTTACACTGTTATACAAGCTGTACACTCACTACTTTACATTGTAGACAAGTGTCATTTCTTCAGTGTTGTCACATGAAAAGATAGAATAAAATATTTACAAAAATGTGAGGGGTGTACTCACTTTTGTGAGATACTGTACAGCGGGAACTGTGTGTGTGTTGGGATGGCGGTGCTAGGGTGTATGGTGTTAGTTCACCTTTACATTTCTTTTCTTTTTCTGGAAAAGTGAACTAACCCATTAAGTTATGTGAAATGGAAGTGCGCAAAGATATAATAGATTGGGAATATGTTACACTGCTGCTGTATTATTAGGCTAAAACCCAACCTAAATGTGTGTCTACAAAAAACTGTGAACAATGTTACTTTTCAAAACCTAATTAGTGTCTATCAATATATTACATTCCTGTGAGACAAAAAAGTGCTAACGTGCTATTGCAATAGTGTTTCCATCTAACTTCATACAATAAGATCCATGGGTGAATAAATAAGCAAATCTAACAAGGCAATGTGAACTAACTGTAAACCTTATTACACCTGTAAATCATAATGCGATGAGTAGTACTGAAATGCTTAAGTGCAAGCACATCTTATTACAACTTTCATAAAAAATCTGCATGTGCTCCGACAGTCCTACCCCCGTGAGCACAAACTCCGCACAGCGTAACAGCACATCAAGTCCCCGCCCTACGTACGTTTCGTCATTTGGCTCCATTAAGTTACTGCAGGTGCATAAAGTGAGTGAAAAAAAGTATTTGATCCCCTGTTGATTTTTTTTGTACGTTTGCCCACTGAAAAAGAAAATGATCAGTCTATAATTTTAATGGTCAGTTTATTTTAACAGTGAGAGACAGAATAAGAACAAAAAATATTCAGAAAAACGCATTTTTAAAAAGTTATTAATTGATCAGCATTTTAATGAGTGAAAGAAGTGTTTGACCCCTTCGCAAAACATGACTTAGTACTTGGTGGCTGTGACAGACCTAGCCGGAAAAGAGGCTTTTGGAGGGGTCTGAATGTGAGCCTCTTGCCCACCGATTATGGGCCTTGGCATTTGGGCGAACAGTGCTCTTTGTGAGCTGTATGCCTGGGGACCCCTGAGGTGGTGTTACTTGGATTCAGGTCCATGCCTCAACCCCCCCCCCCCCCCCCCCAAGACACACAGACTCTGGATATGTATTTGCCGTATTAGCAATAGTGACTGAACCATACTGTTGGGACACAAACTGTTAGATGCTAATGTCATTCAACTCCAGCCACCTATCTGTTGTGTAAATGAGTCTAGTCTGGCTTGTAAGATTATTCCACACATTGTTGATGTGCTAATTAACCCTGTGTTGATTTTTATGGTAATGTGTATTAAATAGTCAGTCAGTGAGCTAGGAGACGTAAAGGTTTACCCTGAAAAGTCTCATCTCTCAGACAACTAGTCTGGGTCAATGATTAGATAATTAGCTCATGCTAATAAGGTTAGGTTTTAGTCATCCTGCTGTATATATTTGTGTGAGATTTCTAATAAGACTATTCCTGATGTACTCCAAGACCGGTGTTGTCTAGTTCTTGGGAGTCCCTATAGCCAGATCCATTGGACTCATGTTCCAGGACTTAGGAAGCAGTATACAGATGTAAACACTCAAACGGCGTGTGGGGGAATAGGTTCGGTCACAGTGGCAAAACCCTTGTTGGCAATCATAGAGGTCAGATGTTTCTTTTAGTTGGCTACCAGGTTTGCACACATCTCGGGAGGGATTTTGTCCCACTCCTCTTTGCAGATCCTCTCCAAGTCATTAAGGTTTCGAGGCTGACGTTTGGTAACTGGAACCTTCAGCTCCCTCCACATATTTTCTATAGGATTGAGGTCTGGAGACTGGCTAGGCCACTCCAGGACCTTAATAGGCTTCTTCATGAGCCACTCCTTTGTTGCCTTGGCCGTGTGTTTTGGGTCATTGTCATGTTGGAATACCCATCCACGACCCCTTTTCAAGATTTGACGGTACGTGGCCCCGTCCATCGTCCCTTTGATGCAGGGAAGTTGTCCTGTCCCCTTAGCAGAAAAACACCCCTAAAATTTTTTTCCACCTCCACGTTTGACAGTGGGGGATGGTGTTCTTGGGGTCATAGGCAGCATAAATCCTCCTCCAAACAACGCAAGTTGAGTTGATGCCAAAGAGCTCGGTTTTGGTCTCATCTGACCACAACACTTTCACCCAGTCCTCCTCTGAATCATTCAGATGTTCATTAGAAAACTTCAGACGGACTGTACATGTGATTTCCTGAGCAGGGGGATCTTGCGGGTGCTGCAGTCCTTCAAGGCGTAGTTTTACCAATTGTTTTCTTGGTGACTATGTTCCCAGCTGCCTTGAGATCATTGACGAGATTCTCCCGTGTAGTTCCGGGCTGATTCCTCACCGTTCTCAGGATCATTGTAACTCCACGAGGTGAGATCTTGCATGGAGCCCCAGACCGAGGGAGAGTGACAGTTATTTTGTGTTTCTTCCATTTGCGAATTATCGCAACCAACTGCTTGGCGATGGTCTTGTAACCCTTTCCAGCCTTTTGTAGGTCTACAATCTTGTCCCCGGCATCCTTGGACAGCTCTTTGGTCTTGGCCATGATGGAGAGAGTGGAATCTGATTGCCTCTGTTGACAGGTATCTTTTATACAGGTAACAAGCTGAGATTAGGAGCACTCCCTTTAAGAGAGTGCTCCTAATCTCAGCTCGTTACCTGTATAGAAGATACCTGGGAGCCAATAATCTTGCTGATAGGGGATCAAATACTTATTTTACTCACGCAGAATGCAAATCAGTTGAAAACTTTTTTGAAATGCGTTTTTCTGGATATTTTTGTTGTTATTCTGTCTCTCACAGTTAAAATAAACCGACCATTAAAATGATAGACAGATCATTTCTTTGTTAGTGGGCAAACATACAAAATCAGCAGGGGATCAAATACTTTTATTTTTCCTCGCTGTAGTTGGTATGGTAACACAGTTGATATGTTTTATTGAGGATCGTAAGTGGGCGGTCCCGGTGCAATTTGGTGGATTTGGGTGGGCCGCTCCAAGATTGGAGGAGAGGGAGCGGTGAAGAGGACTGTGTGGGTGGGGTTAACCTCTGTGCCAGGGACCAGGATTGGAAGTAAGTATAGAAGTGGCTGCAGGAAATGAGCACCATTGTGATGCAACATAGTATAACAAACAAACTGAAAACAAGTATTTAAGAACAAGTTGCAATTGTTTGGTACAAGGTGCATTAGCAATCTAAATGTCAATTCCATTCAGGTTTACAATAAAGGCTCTAAGGACTGTTTGTCAATGAAGATAATTGGGAACTGTGACCATTCTTTGGGCTGCTATTGAATCTACAATATATCTGTACAGAATTATTTTTCCTGTTTGCGGTCGGTTGTGTCTGGTGACCCCGGAGTTGCTGGAGGAAGTTGCTCAGGTGCCAGTTCAGACCTGCCATACTGGAGATTACATTGTGTGATATTCAGCCAGCCCTGTGCAAACAAACACACAGGGAATATCAACAGTGCTAAGGAATGTGAGCTGAGCCATTCCTCAACGGACTAATGAAAATCCGTCACTTGTGTTATATACAGTACGTGGCACCAAGCTTGCTTTACCGTGTCTGCATGTCTTGTGTTTAAAATAAATCCACATTGAGGTGGCCCCACCCCCAGGGCTGTCTTAATGCATGGGCACCCCTGGGCAGTGCCCAGGGGCCCCCTGGTGCATGGGAGCCCCATAATAATCTTGAATTTTATCATACGTGCCAAATGTCCCGGATTTGCCGGGACAGTCATGATTTTTACTAAGCTGTCCTGGGATGGCCCGGGCAGCACCTCAGAACCTGTATTGTGCCCTCCTGACTCCCCCCTGTACTCTGCTCTTCTGCACCCCCCCCCCCTTTCTGCGCCTTTTTTGTTGATTAGTCTTCGATTCATGGCATGTTTCCTTACTGTTTAAAATTACTAATATATGTTTATTTCTATCAAATATTTTATATTTTAATTCTTGGGAGTAGGTGAGTAAATTGGGGCAGGCTGGTATGGGCCCCAGTGCATTACTTTGGAGTGGGCTGGTAGGGGCCCCAGTGCATTACTTTGCCCAGGGGCCCATGATGCTGATAAGACGGCCCTGCCCACCCCAGTCTGACTCTCGGGTGAGAATCAGGCGATTAAGGGTCACCCTCGGGTATAAGAGCTTCGTTATCTTTTAGAGAATTTTCTGACTTGTCTGGTATACACTATATTGTCAAAAGTATTGTGACACCTGCCTTGCTTTGTGCACTGGTGCGCAGTCATGTTAGAACAGGAAGGGGCCGTCCCCAAACTGTTCCCACAAAGTACTGGGACACCAGTCTTTACATGCACTTTACAATGAACTTTAATGACATCCCAGTCTTAGTCCTTGGGTTCAATATTGAGTTGGCCCACCCTTTGCATCTATAACAGCTTCAACTCTTCAGGGAAGGCCTTTCACAAGGTTTAGGAGGGTGTCTATGAGAATGTTTGACCATTCTTCCAGAAAAGCATTTGAGAGGTCAGGCATTGATGTTGGACAGGAAGACCTGGCTCGCAGTCTCCACTCTAATTCATCCTAAAGGTGTTCTATCGAGTTGAGGTCAGGACTCTGTGCAGGCCAGTTAAGTTCCTCCACCCCAAACTCGCTCATCCATGTCTCTATGCACCTTGTTTATGCACTGGTGAGCAGTCATGTTGGAACAGGAAGGGGCCATCCCCAAACTGTTCCCACAAAGTTGGGAGCATGAAATTGTCCAAAATGTCTTGGTATGCTGACACCTTAAGAGTTTCCTCCACTGGAACTAAGGGGCCAAACCCAACCCCTGAAAAACAACCTCACACCATAATCCCCCCTCCACCACATGATTTGGACCAGTGCACAAAGCAAGTTCCAACAAGACATGGATGAGCGAGTTTTGGGTGGAGGAACTTGACTGACCTACAGACTCCTGACCTCAACCTGATGGAACACCTTTGGGATGAATTAGAGCAGAGACTGTGAGCCAGGCCTCCTTGTCCAACATCAGTGCCTGACCTCACAGATAGGCTTCTGGAAGAATGGTCAAACATCCCCATAGACACCCTCCTAAACCTTCTGGATGGCCTTCCCAGAAGAGTTGAAGCTGTTATAGCTGCAAAGGACGGGCCAACTCAATATTGAACCCTACGGACTAAGACGCCAATAAAGTTCATGTGCGTGTAAAGGCCGGTGTCACAATACTTTTGACAATGCCGTGTATGTGATCTGAGGCTGAAATTTTCACTACTTCCAGGAAAACGGGGATAATGTTTGCTGTGGGTGTGAAGGTGTATTGTGACAATGTTATCTCTGTGGAGTGCAGGTGCGGTCCATGCACATCTATATTAAATGCAAATAGATGCACTCCGCGGGACTTGGCAACAGAGATAACATTCAACACTTTTGAATGTTATCTCTGTTGCCGAGTCCCATGGAGTGCATCTATTTACAGATTGTTTAATCAATATAGAATATACACTGTTGCACCTTTTTAACAAATATATATTTTTTCCTTTCTTTAGGACCATCATACATGGATCGAGTAGGGGCCAGCTTAACTTCGATCCATGTATGACAGCCCTAAAAAAAAAAGAAAAAAAAAAAAGTAACATTTTTTTAATAAAAAAAATAATTAAAATAATAATTGTTGGGGACAGTGGATGTACAGAAGTGGATCTACCAGTCGACTTCGGTACAGCCACCCTGTTGGGTTTTTCCTGGTCAATCGGCAGCGTTGGCTATAGAGGGCAGCACTGATTAGTCTCCCCACTATCAGAACACAATAGCTCAGTGGCAATGATTCCCCCATACACCTCAAATATGAATGGGGGAATAAAGTCTTTTATTTATTTGTTTTTTCCAACTAGTGGGTAAGCGAAAAAAAAATAAAAATAAAATAAAAATCTATTGGCCACCTTGGTTTTGGATAATATTGGGAAGGATTAGAACCTCTGCCAGGTTTTATTGTTGTATAAATGGAAAATACCGCGCTAGGTAACAAAGAAGAAAAACTGAAAATAAAAAGCAGCTGCTAAAAACGTGAGATGAACACATATACAAATATAAAGTTCAATAAAGCAGAGCTAAGAAAAATAAAAAATAATAATAAAATAAAATGGTGTTGTAAGTAAAGTCCAGAACAGACGCACACAATGAATGTGTGTGAACTCCACACACAGCAACCTGCGTGTTATTAAAAATAAATTCAATCCATAGGGCACACTGGTAATGTTCTTGTGAACACCTGCCAAAAACAGTTTACCATAAGTGCTTACCAAAAGGCAAGCGCTTATGAGCCTGCGGCTAAATACCCAGCCAGGGCCTCTGTCCGGAAGAGTGTTGAATATCCAAATGTATTGATTGGAAAGAATGTTGAACTAGGCACCAGACGACCAGGGAGACTCAAACATCAAACCGCCAGGGAAATAGGTCAAGCGTTACCCAAAAAATGTAAAGAGACTCGTCATAGTGTAAAAACATACCGTATAGGTTTATTAGGGTTAAAAGATTGCACTTGCAGAAATGCTGATAAAAATGGTCAAGAAAAGAGCCGGCCGGCTTGCGAACACCCGTCCACTGTGTTACAGCGCGATGGGGTCAGCCCATCACATCTCCCGACATGCGTTTCGTCACAATCTGACGTTGTTTCGGTTTTATTGCTATCCGGGGCCCTTTTGCAGAGATTTCACCACATTTCCTGTTCTGGTGGCGGTTTTACCAGGCAGGAAGTTGGGAAAGCTCTCCAACAGCAACACAGACATATGCAAATGCTTTTTTTAAGGAGAGAAAAGCTAGAGCCTCTGCCAGCTTTTTATGGTCGGTTTAACTGTTAAAAAAAAAAAAAATGGTGCCACCAGGACAGGAAGTGATGGGAAAGCTCTCTAATGGAGTTCCAGATAGCAGAGAGACCTGACAGCAGTTCTAACCTTTTCCACTCCATCCAAAACTAGGAAAAAAGGTTGTGGCTATAGCTATTTGTTTAAAGGTATAACAGAGTACAGTTTTTATAGTGTTTTAAATGGTTGGGATTTGCATACACATTACCTGCCAGATTTTTTAAACTCTGTTTATTTACCACTCTTGTGACTCCTACACCTCTGTCACTTTATATAGCCACAGGGCAACAAAAAATTTTACAGCCTGCAACTCTGCCGCTGTGCCTGGTCTTAGCCCCCAGGGCCTGAAAATCATTAGAATGACTGTGTTGTGCTATTCAGTGATCTGTTCAAGGTGAAGGCACTTCCATTCTCAGCCTGGCTTCTGGCAATCAAGAAGGAAAAAGATGTTGGAAGTTCTGCTAGCCTGCTTGGGTCTACAAGCTATTTTACTAATTGCTATTGTATTTTAGTTTTTATTTTAATTTAGTTTATTTTAGCTTTTTTTTTTTTATTATCCTGAAAAGATGATTCAGTTGTTATAACCTATAACAACCTATATAACCTATAATAGCTACAAGCTATTGAATTAATTGATATCATTTTTTTTTCTTTCTATTTTTTTATTTAGTATTTTATTTTAGTTTATTTTATTTTATTTTTTTTTGTATTATTTTAACAAAAGATGGTCAAGTTGTTCTAGCCTACTTGGTTGTAAAAGCTATTGAATTAGTTGGTTTTCCTTCTTTTTTTTTTTTTTTTTATAATTTAGTATTTTAGTTTTGTTGTTTTATTGTGTCTTAGGGATAATTCTACTCTGATATATTTTTTTTTTTTCTGGGATTTAGAAAGAAGAGCTTCAAAATCATCAGATCTCAGTCCCTCCACCTCCAGATGCCAACGGTTGACTGGAAGTCTCCTGCCACCGTCTCACCCTTGCCATCACCAGTAATTCCCGCCCAACCGGCTCTGCCTATCACGCAAGGTCCGACACAAGCTGTCCAGGTTCCCTATGAAGTTCTGGACTTCCAGCGAGTGTCCATTAGTGGAGATTATTGTGCTGGGGTAAGAAAGGACACCCCTCAATGTTCATCTCTAAGGCTTGAAAGCCTCAACAATCTGCATAGCTCCCAACTGTCACTTATTTTTGGGGGGGCAGGTACTCTTTGAAAAACAAATCCTATTGTTACTATAAAACAAAAGCCAGAAATCAAATTATTCCCTACCCAAAAAAACAAAACAAAGGGACAATAGAGTCGAAATATAAAGTGTTTACGCTGCCACCTGATTCTAGACAACTTCATGCCCAACTATCCAGCTATTTGCTTACAGGGGAGCATGGAACCTGGTACCTTTCTTTATTTGCCCTATTGGGAGGAAATTCTGGACCAGACTTTACAGCATAATATATATGCTAAGTGGTTACCATATATGTGAAAACCCCTATAAAGCCATTCATATATATGCCCCATTGCATGGAAATCCAGACCAAAGTATACCACGTTATCTATGCCATATGGTTACCATATAAAAAAAAACAACAAAGTCCTATTACCATAAACTGGAAAGTACTGAGAAATATACATCTGATCTTCTAAACCAGGGATCACTAAACTTTCTAAACAAAGAGCTAGTTCACTGCCTTTCACTTTGAGGGGGCCAAACTGTGGCCAGTGTGAGTAAAAAATGCCCTGGCGTCAATGGGAGTAAGCAATACCTAATCATTGGTATTAGTAGGAAGAATAGTGTCCCATTGCTGGTATCAGGAGAAGGAATAGCACCCCATCATTGGTGTCAGTGAGAGAAATGGTTCCCCATTGTTGGTGTCAGTAACAGAAATGGTTCCCCATTGTTGGTGTCAGTAAGAGAAATGGTTCCCCATTGTTGGTGTCAATGAGAGAAATGGTTCCCCATTGTTGGTGCCAGTGGGAGGAATGGTGCCTTATTGTTGCTGTCAGTGGGAAGAACGGTGGCCCATGATTGTTGTCAGTGGGAGGAATAGTTCTCCATTTTTTGTGTCAGTGGGAGGAATGGTGACCCATTGTGTCAGTGGGAGGAATGGTGGCCCATTGTTGGTGTCAGTAGAAGTATTGGTGCCCCATTTTTGGTGACAGTGAGAGGAATGGTGGCCCACCATTGTTAGGGGATGTAATGGTACCCCGTTTTGGGGGTCAATGGAAAAAAGTATGCCCCACTGCTGGTGATTTTGAGGGGGCCAAACTGGGGCCAGTGAGAGTAGAAAATGTCCTGGCGTCAGTGGGGGTAAGCAAAACCTCATCATTCGTATTAGTGGGAAGAAAGGTGTCACATTGTTGGTATCAGGGGAAGGAATAGTGCCCCATCATTGGTGTCAGCGAGAGAATTGATGCCCTATTCTTGTCAGTGGGAGAAATGGTGCCCCATGGTGTCATTAAGGGGAATGGTGGCCCATTGTTTGTGTCGGTGGCAGAAAGTATGCCCCACTGCTGGTGCAAGTGGAATAAATTGTGCCTTGTATCAATTAGAAAAGCAAGTGTCCCAAGGGTCAGATAGAGGCAAGCAAAGGGCCGTTTCCGGTCCCCCGGGCCTCACTTTGGAGACCACTACTCTAAACCATCTGTTTACTGCTGCTAAGCAAACAAAAGCCACATTTGTAGGAAACCACAGTCTTCGAAAAATTGACAGCCAAACTCACTGATAAAATGGCCCTATACAAAACATTTTGGGAACTTTGTGTGCTATATTCCTCCCCGTAACTTTGATAGGTGCCTTCTGATACTCTAAACCTGTTTGGGCAACGTTTCACCTGTCCTGGTTACCTACCCATCCCTCCCCCTCTAGCTCTGTCCTCATCCTCTGACATATTGGCTTACCGCATTGGCTTATATTTCTATTACATCACTTCAAGGGACCCTATACAAATTATGGGAATTTTGGGCGCTATGTTTCACCACCCAGAACTTTGATAGGTGCCTTCTAATGCTCTAAACCTGTCTCGGCAACCAGGCAGTCAACCCTTTTTTCCCTTCCTCCCCCCCCCCCCGGGACTAAATACCCTAGACCAGTGATGGCGGTGAACCTTGGCACCCCAGATGTTTTGGAACTACATTTCCCATGATGCTCAACTACACTGCAGAGTGCATGAGAATCATGGGAAATGTAGTTCCAAAACATCTGGGGTGCCAAGGTTCACCATCACTGCCCTAGACTCTAGAGAGAATGCGGATATGATGGACTTTAACAGTACCAGTAAGGGACGTATAAACAAAATAATACTTAAAGAGGGATTCCGCCCAAAAAAAAATATTTAAAAGCCAGCAGCTATAAATACTACAGCTGCTGACTTTTAATAAATGGACACTCACCTGTCCCGGGTTCCCGCGATGCCAGTAGCCGAGGCCGATCGATCGCTCGGGCCTCGGCTGCTGCCGCCGCCATTCGAGGTGAGGGAATCGAAGTAAATCGAATCGGCTTCACTTCCCGGTTCCCTACTGCGCATGCGCGAGCGGCGCCGCACAATAGGAAATCTCCGCGCTGTCACTGGGACCCGTGTGTGTCCCAGCAGACAGCGCGGCAGGGCAGGAAATGGCGTAGACTCCCGTGGGAGTCTATGCCCGGAAGTGGGTGAAAATACCTGTCTTTGACAGGTATCTCCACCCCCCTCCCCCCTGAAAGGTGTCAATTGTGACACCGGAGGGGGGGGGGGGGGTTCCGATCAGCGGAGGTTCCACTTTAGGGTGGAATCCCGCTTTAATATCTTCATTACAAAGGGTTCAATATATTTTTTACAAATATAAAATCGTTAGAAAAATAATCGGGTATCAGTAAATTGGAGATCTCTCCTGCCTGTGGTCAATTAAGGCTCTCCTCGCTGCCGGCGCTGTGATTGGCCAAGCATGTGGGGTCACAGTGCATGCTTGGCCAATCGTGAGCCAGCAATGCACTGCGATGGCGTAGTGCATTGTGCCACACGAATTTGGTGCGAACGGTCCACTAAAGTTCTGAATTCGCCGAACGGCCGATGTTTGAGTCGAACACACCGAGGTCATCCCTAATCCTTAGTAAAACACGGAAACAGACAAAAAAAAGAATAGAAAGATGCAGGGGCGGACTGACCATTGGGCCACTCGGGCACTGCCCCATCAGGGTTGCCAGCCTCAGTAAAACCAGGGACAGTATGTAAAAATGTATGTTTTTTTTTTTTTTTTTTTTACATCTGTCTCTGAAATGTCCCTTACCGACATACTTTTGGTCTAAAAATCCTGAGATTATAGCTGCCCCACCTCTCCAGTACCTTCTCAGCCAATAGAAACATGTCTGTGTATACTTTGTGCACATGTAGGTGTATACTGTGTGATTGTATACTGTGTGTGTGTGTGTATACTGTGTGGCCCCATGATCTCGGATTGCCTGGGGGCCCCATAATCTCCTATTACCCGGGGGCCCCATAATCTCCTATTGCCCGGGGGCCCCATGAGTTGTCAGTCCGCCCCTGGAAAGATGTATATACGAACGATCGTGACCAGGAGACACAGAACAGGGACGAGTGTGTGTGTGTGTGTGTGTGTGTGTGTGTGTGTGTGTGTAAACACACACTTCCCTGTTCTGTTCTGACAGGAGTGACATATTGAGTGTTCCTACGGTATTAGCTAGGAACCACAATCCGCCACTCCCTCTAGTCAGTCCCCTCCCCCATTCGGTTAGAATCACCTCCCAACACAGTTAACCCCCCTTGATCACCCCCTAGTGTTAACCCCTTCCCTGCCAGTGACATTTTTACAGTAATCCGTGCATTTTTATAGCATTGATCGCCGTACTAATGCCATTGCTCCCAAAAATGTGTCAAAATTGTCCGATGTCTCCGCCATAATGTCGCAGTCATGATAAAACTTGCAGATTGCCGCCATTACTAGTAAAAAAAAATAATAATAAAAATGCCATAAATCTATCCACCATTTTCTAGACGTTTAACGTTTTTTTTTTTTGCACAAACCAGTCAATATACGCTTATTGTGATTTTTATTTTTTTTTTATCAAAAATATGCAGAAGAATACATATCGGCCTAAACTGAGTAAAAATTAGCTTTTTAAAATAAAAAAAATAAAAAAAATGGGGATATTTATTATAGCAAAAAGTACAAAATATATTGTGGGTTTTTTTTTTTTTTTTTAATTGACGCTTTTTTTTTGTCTCAAGCGCAAAAAAGTAAAAACTGCAGAGGTGATCAAATACCTCCAAAAGAAAGCTCTATTTGTGGGGAAAAAAGGACATAAATTTTGTTTGGGTACAGTGTCGCATGACCGCGAAATTGTCAGTTAAAGCAACGCAGTGCCGAATTGCAAAAAAGTGCTCTGGTCAGGAAGGGGGTAAATTCTTCTGGGGCTGAAGTGGTTAATGTAAGGTGTGGGTGAAATATTGGGAGGGTAATGGAAGGTAGGGGGTGGATATTAATGAGAATTAGTAATGCAATGAGCCGTTTTGCACTCCCGCGCCAAACCAAATTCCGGACTAAATACCCTCCCAGCAGACAGCACCAGGTGGAGCTAATCACTGGGAACTGTTGGCTGCTGGGGGACACCCGCTGGTGGACAGTCGAACTACAAATTCCCCCTCTAGGAAGCACAGCACCAACAGCAGGTGATCTAGGTTCTGACACATCCCATTAGACAACAATGGGACTGCCGATACGAGGAATGCATGCAACACCTGTGCATCCCCAAAGCAGGTAAAACATGAACGCGGTTTAATGGTGCCAAAAATAGTGTTTTTTGCGGCTATATTCCTATGCCAGGGTTCCTGGACCAGAAATAACAGCACCCTTTTGCAGGAAAGGGGGGTTACAATTTGACATTAAAATATTCCAAGGGAAGCTAAACTTTTTACATATTGCATTGAATCCTTTTCACAGGTGACCGTCGATGATTACGAGCAGGCTGCCATCAAGCTTGCCAAAGCCCTGCTCATACGAGAAAAATACTGCCGGCTGGCATACCATCGATTCCCCAGGACCACCGCTCAGTATTTGTGTACGGCAACCAATGAAATCTGGAAGGAGGAAGACGAGGTGTACCCAGGTAGAGACTCTGTTCTATACTTGTAGTGTATGATGCAGGTAAGGAAGCCATAAGGCCTTAGTGACCAGCCTGTACCCCCCGAAGACCCTCCAGACACTAATCTGTGTTTTCTTATTGCCCTGTTATAGCAGTGATCTCTCTAGCAGTCGCAAAATATGTTTTCGGTCTGGCTGTTTTCTAAATCATGTCCCTAGTCTCCAGCAACTGCTATTGTATCATGTCTGCAGTCTCTGACCATCTCTTGTATCAGGTCTGCAGTCTCTGACCATCTCTTGTATCAGGTCTGCAGTCTCTGACCATCTCTTGTATCATGTCTGCAGTCTCTGACCATCTTTTGTATCATGTCTGCAGTCTCTGACCATCTTTTGTATCATGTCTGCAGTCTCTGACCTTCTCTTCTATCATGTCTGCAGTCTCTGACCATCTCTTGTATCATGTCTGCAGTCTCTGACCATCTATTTTATAATGCCTGCAGTCTCTGACCTTCTCTTGTATCATGTCTGCAGTCTCTGACATTCTCTTGTATCATGTCTGCAGTCTCTGACCATCTCTTGTATCATGTCTGCAGTCACTGACCATCTCTTGTATCATGTCTGCAGTCTCTGAACATCTTTTGTATCATGTCTGCAGTCTCTGACCATCTCTTGTATCATGTCTGCAGTCTCTGACCATCTATTTTATAATGCCTGCAGTCTCTGACCTTTTCTTGTATCATGTCTTCAGTCTCTGACCTTTTCTTGTATCATGTCTTCAGTCTCTGACCTTCTCTTGTATCATGTCTGCAGTCTCTGACCATCTCTTGTATCATGTCTGCAGTCTCTGACCTTCTCTTGTATCATGTCTGCAGTCTCTGACCTTCTCTTGTATCATGTCTGCAGTCTCTGACCTTCTCTTGTATCATGTCTTCAGTCTCTGACCTTCTCTTGTATCATGTCTGCAGTCTCTGACCATCTCTTGTATCATGTCTGCAGTCTCTGACCATCTCTTGTATCATGTCTGCAGTCTCTGACCATCTCTTGTATCGTGTCTGCACTCTCTGACCATATCCTTTTTCCGAAATTCTAACAAAAAAATATTTGAGAGCTGGCTCTAAAATTTTCCATCCAAAAAATCCGATCGGACTTTTTCCGATCGTTTGTAGAGAATTCCGACAGACAAAAGTGCCACGTGCGCACAGAAACAATTACGAGACGCAAGCTATTGGCTACTAGCCTCTACATAGTCCCGTCGTACGAAACGAACGTCACTGCGTTCCGACCGATCGGATTTTCCAACAACTTTGTCCGACCGTGTGTATGCAACACAAATTTCGGCCAAAATCCATGGAAAAAACAAACAGTTTTGTGCTAGGAATGTTCGGCCGTGTGTACGCGGCATTAGGCTGGGATACCATTAGAATTCAAGTGTGTGTAAAGGCAAGCGTCTCAATACTTTTGGTAATATAGTGTACTCGGAGATGTGTGTGTATATGTGTGTATATATATATATATATATATATATATATACATACATACATACATACATACATACATACATACATACATACATACATACATACATATACATCCCCTTTAAGTCAACCTTCATCCAGCTGTGATGTAGATCGCTAACCATGGTGGTCCTAAGTGGGGAAAAAAAGGACATGTTGAAGTCATGCTGGAGGTTAATCTTAATCTCTATTGTTACATTTTAGGTTTATTTTTTTTATTTTTTATGTTTGTTTTTTTTGCAGAGTTTAACCCTCCGCCTGTGGAAGAGGATCCATACAGCCTAGAGAACGTCCCGGCAAATCTTAACTACGAGGTGAGGATGAAGAGCGGGATCCTCTACATCTACGACAACAAGGAGATGGCTGAAGCCGATGAGGCTCGCAGTCTGCCATACCCCGACCTGGAGACCTACACGCTGGACCTCAGCCACGTCTTGACGCTCATCGCCGACGGTCCCACGTACGTTTTGTTACCCTCAATGCTTAGTATTCCTGATATGTGGCTGCTGTACCATGTATCGCTTCCTTTTGTGTGAAATCCCTGGTGTTCCTGCCAGTCCCTCTGCTTCCCTATTAAAAACTGACCGCACTAAGCAGGAGAGCACGGCGTGGTCAGTTCGCTAGCTGTGCTGGGATCCCAGTGTACTCTCCTCCCAGTGATCATATTTGTCCTGACTTGCCCCTACCGCACAGCCATTCACGAGGAAGCTCAATGCACTGCTGCTTCTCTTCTCCCCAGCTTTTATTCAGCTGAGAATAGAGGGGATGAGATCACTTATTTTAAAAAAAAAGGGGGAAAAAAGGTCTTTTGTAAAAAATTTTTTTTTTTATATCTATACAAAAATGTTTTGCCTTTCATTTCTATTTTAAACTGAATGGGTTGTTTTACAAGCTGATCGTTTGCAATCGCTTTAACCAATTCAGCCCCGGAAGATTTTACCCCCTTCCTGACTTGATTCAGATATTTGTTTATCTGAAGTATAGACGAAAAGTGGATAGGACTAATTGGATGGGAAAAACGAGGTTCAGGTCCACATTCCCTTGTACAACATTGTAAAAAAAAAAAAGTTCCTAAAAAAAACTGAGACTTTAACCTCTTCAGCCTTGGAAGGATTTACCCCCCTTCCTGACCAGAGCACTTTTTGCGTTTCGGCACTGTGTGGTTTTAACTGACAATTGTGCGGTCGGGCGGCGTTGTACCCAAACAAAATTGACATCCTTTTTTCCGCACAAATAGAGCTTTCTTTTGGTGGTATTTGATCACCTCTGCGTTTTTTATTTTTTGCGTTCTAAACCAAAAAAGAGCGACAATTTTGAAAAAAACACATTTATTTTTTACTTTTTGCTATAATAAATATCCCTCAAAAATATATTAAAAAAAATATTTTTCCTCAGTTTGGGCCGATATGTATTCTTCTACATATTTTTGTTAAAAAAAAAAATCGCAGTAAGCGTATATTGGTTTGTACAAAAATTATAGCGTCTACAAAATAGGGGATAGATTTATGGCATCGGGACTGCGACATCATGGCGGACACGTCGGACAATTTTGGCGCATTTTTGGGACCAATGGCATTTTTACAGCGATCAATGCTCTAAAAATGCACTGATTACTGTAAAAATGTCACTGGCAGTGAAGAGGTTAACCACTAGGGGGGGCGATCAAGGAGTTAAATGTGTTCCCTATTGTGTGTTCTAACTGAAGGGGGGGGGGGGGACTGTGCAGGGGAGATGACAGATTGCTGTTCATACTCTGTATGAACAGACGATCTGTCTGTTCTCCCCTCAGTTTACACACACAGATCCCGGTTCTCTGTGTACCCCAAACAATTGTGGGAGCGGTGACCACGACCTGCCGGGCACTTGCATCGGCTCCGTGGGCGAGCAGGGGGCCCGCGCGCACCTCCGGCAGCTCGCACACGCCCCCTAGTGGCCGAATATGTTACCGTCGTAACATGACGGTGATTCGCCGTGTTGCCGCAGTACAACTGCGGCTGGTTGGCAAGCGGTTAAGTTACATCTGGATTGCATAAGGCTCAATACAAAGCTAACACAACAGGATACAAATATTCTCAAAAAGTGAGTTATTTTCAGCTGAAAATAGAAAAATTAGTTACATGGCTAAAAATAAAGATCCGTAACCTTGTATAAAGATTCGTAAATTAAGCCTTTTGTGTAGGTGCAAACCGAAAGCCGGCCTCACCTATGGCAATTATGATGGAGCAATCAAAACTTTTATTGCTTTTGATTAAACCATTAAATTAAATGAATAAAATAGGATTTAATAAAAAAGTTTTTTTTTTCTGTTTTTAATTACATTTTCCAAAATGTAAATTTTCCACTTATTTTTATTTTTATTTTTTTGTCAATTCACAAATTAGCCAAAGACAATAAAATGGTTTCTGTCGCCTGCAAAAATATGGGGATAGAAATGTCCTTTCTGGAGAAATGCAATCACTTTCAATAGAATTTGCTGTTTTTTTTTTTTTGTTCATGCTTTTTTTTTATTTATTTTTTTTAAGCTTTAATTTTTTTAAATTTGAACTTTCAAACTGGATTGAAGCTGTCAATTGATTTCCCAAATGTTGGCGGTCGATTTTATTTTTTATTTTTTTTGCTAATGACTACATGTGATCAGGGCTTTTGTTCTCAGAGAATAGGTGCAGGTACTCCTCCCTTGCAGGCCACCCCTTGTCTACGCTACCTACCCACCTCCGAGCACCGTCACTTGGTTCCCCCCTTCTACCCGCCTCGCCCTTTTTTGATTATTTTGTGGCACTAAGTAATTTGGATGGAATTTATTCAAAATTATATCAAGAAAAGCAGTAAAATAGATCCTCATGCAGTAATGGACAATGGACCCCCCCCCCAGCGACAATGGACCCCCCCAGCGACAATGGAGCCCCCCAGCAGCAAAAGCCCCCCAGCAACACAATGGACTCTCCCTACAACAATAGACCCCCCATGCAACAATTTACTCCCGCCCCCCCCCCACACACACACAAGAGTAGATCCCCCCCCCCCCCCATCGCAATATGTCCCTCCCTGAGCTATGACTAAGCACCGTGTTCGGTGTGAAACATGTCAGCGGCTGTGCAGTTAGTCTGTTTACCAGCCTAGATGCTATGATTTTAATTACATTTTTGAAATAAAGTTGAATAATTCGGAGTGCGGCTATCCAGCTACATCTTTTCTACTTCAGTTCCTGTTGCAAACAGAGCCAGCACCCTGTGGGATTGTGGAGACAGCTGTTTTGGGAGAAGTCATTACCTTAGAGCGGTAATTCTTTGTAACAATAGGCCTCCCCAGCAAGAACTGACCCCCTCCCCTTCCCCTCACAACAGTAGATCTCACCCCCCCCCCCCCCCCCAATGGCAATATGTCCCTCAGCAGACATTGACAGACCCTTCAGCAACAATTGACTCTTCCCCCCCAACAACAGTAGACCCCCCCCCCCCCCCAATGGCAATATGTCCCTCAGCAGGCATTAACAGACCCTCCAGCAACCATTGACCCCCCAACAACAGTAGATCTCCCCCCAATGGCAATAGATCCCCCAGCAGCCAGCACCAACAGACCCTCCAGCACCCCTTGCCATTACATACATTTAGTAGTGGAGGTGCCGGAACTGCGCTCCCCCTCGTTCCCGCTGAAAAAAGCCCCGCTTGGGATGGTATTGGAGGTTCCTGGTGGATAGAAAGTGAAATTGAGTGAACGTAATGAGCCCGGGAGGAGATGACCAGCAACATTCGGAAGGACGCAGGCTTGTTGGGTTGTTTACAAGCTTTTACTGCACAGCCCAGGGAGAGCAGGCCAGGCAGTAGCTAATAAACCTCTTGGAAGCAACACAGCAGGACAGACTTGGCAGTCCTCGTCTCTTGAGTAGAAGTGTAGCCAGAACTAAAAAAATGTTTTCTTTGTCGGTCTTGTCCAATGACCTCACAAGTCCTCTTTGCCCTCTTTTTTCCGTCAGTGGAGGACAGATCCCAAATGCTGCAGAAAGCGCTGCCAATGCAGCAGTCTCCTTTTGAGTACAGGGTGGTGGAGCCCTTGGCACCCCGGGCTCACGGGAAGGTACTCTGGACGTACTTTAACCCAAACAACTGTATCGGTTAGTGTGTGTGTGGTCAGCAGGAGACCACATCCGAGATTAGCAGAGTTTAGCAACTGCAAATGTTTTGCTATTAAATATTTGTTGTTGTTTTTTTGGGGGGGTTTTTTTGATGGTCTTTTGTCCACGCTTGGGCTTTGCCTGAATGAATCCAGGTCAGTTGGCCTTTCCTTGTAGCTGTGGTCCAACGTAACCTTTAATCTAGCTACCGATGTTAGCACTCTTTCTGGTGCCAGAATACCCCAAATTTCCATATATTCGAAAATAGAAACCGCCCTATAACTTGCTAATTCACCTACAAAAAGGGCACCATGGGCAAGAAAACCATCCGTTTTACAACACATTGTTTTTCCTCACATCTACAGTATCTCACAAAAGTGAGTACACCCCTCACATTTTTGTAAAAATTTTCTTCTATCTTTTCATGTGACAACACTGAAGAAATGACACTTGTCTACAATGTAAAGTAGTGAGTGTACAGCTTGTATAACAGTGTAAATTTGCCGTCCCCTCAAAATAACTCAACACACAGCCATTAATGTCTAAACCACTGGCAACAATTAGCCATTTTTCCTGCCCAGTGCCATGTGACTCGTTAGTGTTACAAGGTCTCAGGTGTGTTAAATTTGGTGTTATCGCTCTCACTCTCTCATACTGGTCACTGGAAGTTCAACATGGCACCTCATGGCAAAGAACTCTCTGAGGATCTGAAAAAAAGAATTGTTGCTCTACATAACGATGGCCTAGGCTATAAGAAGATTGCCAAGACCCTGAAACTGAGGTGCAGCACGATGGCCAAGACCATACAGCGTTATAACAGGACAGGTTCCGCTCAGAACAGACCTCGCCATGGTCAACCAAAGGAGTTGAGTGCACGTGCTCAGCGTGCTGTCCCCTCAAAATAACTCAACACACAGCCATTTAATGTCTAAACCCCTGGCAACAAAAGTGAGTACACCCCTAAGTGAAAATGTCCAAATTGGGCCCAAAGTGTTGATATGTTGTGTGGCCACCATTATTTTCCAGCACTGCCTTAACCCTCTTGGGCATGGAGGTCACCAGAGCTTCACAGATTGCAACTCCATGGCGACATCACAGAGCTGGTGGATGTTGGAGACCTTGCGCTCCTCCACCTTCCGTTAGAAGATGACCCACAGATGCTCAATAGGGTTTAGGTCTGGAGACATGCTTGGCCAGTCCACCTTTATCCTCAGTTTCTTTAGCAAGGCAGTGGTCGTCTTGGAGGTGTGTTTGGGGTCTTTATCATGTTGAAATACTGCCCTGCGGCCCAGTCTCTGAAGGGAGGGGATCATGCTCTGCTTCAGTATGTCAGAGTACATGTTGGCATTCATGGTGCTGCAGCTCAGTTTCAGGGTCTTGGCAATCTTCTTATAGCCTAGGCCAGGGCTGTCTTTAATATTGATTTGAGCCGGGGCAAAAATTTTCTTGGGGAGGGGGGGGCCCCCTTCCCCCATGCAATTTCACTCTCCACCTTCTCTGAGTCATACAATAAATAGCAGCTAGACTTAAAATCAGTTTACTGTATCAGATCAGGCAGCGATTGGGATTGGTTGCCAGAGGTTACAGCATATCATTACCGCTTATTGACTGGTTGCTAGAGGTTACAGCACACATTAAGGCTCACTGATTAGTTGCTAAAGGTTACAGCACATAATTTCTGCTTGTTGATTGGTTGCTAGAGATTACTGTACAGTAATACTGCTCACTGGTTGCTATAGTTTACAGCACATCTTCTCCTCTCTGCAGGGGGGCATGATATGCATATGAATGCCACCTTTATTTACCTATCAATGCCCCCGGGCTCAGATATTTACATATGAATGCTGCTGCTATTTACATACGAATGATGGTTATTTACATGTAAACACAGGGTCTGCAGGTGGGTCATCTTTACACAACAATAGGGCAGAGCTGGGCAGCATTAGTAGCAGCACTTACACAGATATCGGGACACAGCACAGGTCTAAAACTTCAAGGGAAAAGGGAATTTAAACTGGAATGGTTGGCAAGTATAAGGCAGTTGCTTTGGGCTCCACAATTACAGGGCCCAGGGCAGCTGCCCCTTTTGCCCTGCCTTAAAGACGGCCCTGGCCTAGGCCATCTTTATGTAGAGCAACAATTCTTTTTTTTCAGATCCTCAGAGAGTTCTTTGCCATGAGGTGCCATGTTAAACTTCCAGTGACCAGTATGAGAGAGTGAGAGCGATAACACCAAATTTAACACACCTGAGACCTTGTAACGCTAACGAGTCACATGACACTGGGCAGGGAAAATGGCTAATTGAGCCCAATTTGGACATTTTCACTTAGGGGTGTACTCACTTTTTTTTTGTTGCCAGCGGTTTAGACATTAACGGCTGTGTGTTGTTATTTTAAGGGGACAGAAAATTTACACTGTTATACAAGCTGTACACTCACTACTTTACATTGTAGACAAGTGTCATTTCTTCAGTGTTGTCACATTAAAAGATAGAAGAAAATATTTACAAAAATGTGAGGGGTGTACTCACTTTTGTAAGATACTGTATATATCATTTATAGACTTTTTTTTTTGCACATTATATAGATCTTAAAGTGGTTGTAAACCCTTACAAACCACTTTGTCCTAAGGTAAGCCTAAATTAAGGCTTACCTGTAGGTCCAAGCAATATCTCCTAAACCTATATGGTTTAGGAGATATTTGCCCGAAAACGGGCACCGCTGTCTACGGCGCATGCGCCGTAGACAGCGGCGCGCAGGCGCACTAAGCGCTGCATTTCCAAAAATGGAGCTGCCGCGCATGTCGACTCCCGTGCGCATGCGCGGGAGGGACGTCATGGCGGCTTCGCCGAATGACAGCGGCGGAGCTGCGAGACGCCACCAGCAAGATAGATGCGGCGGACTACAGGGGACAGCGGCGACTTCGCTGGCTCCTGTGTCAGGTAAGTGACACATAATGGGCTACTATGCGATGCATAGTAGTCCATTACGCTTTACATTTGCAGGGAATGAAAGAGGAAGTAAACCCATCAGGGTTTACTTCCTCTTTAATAGATCAGTCTCTGTTCCTGACGTGGAATAGTAATACTATCATTGCATACATGCTCTAGGCCAGTTTGGTCAGATACCGAATAATCTGGCAGAATGTTTTAATAAGGAACTGTCCCACATGGATTCCTAGCTACATGAAGAACACTCCTTCTATTCTTGGTGGACATCATCCAAGTCCTTAGCGTTGGAGGACTACTATACCAACCAATTGTCCTCAACGTGCCCAGGATGATATAGGAAAACGCCATGATGAATGATTTTCTAATCTAAGTTCTTGGCTGCCTCTTCGTAACTTGAAAAAAATGACATAGACAAAGAGTTGACTGTCTTGACAAGTTTCTCATGAAGCTTTTTTTGTTTGGGAGGAGAATGGCTTGCTCTTGGCAAGGCAGCTGGCTGGGAGCCTGGAGCCCTTGATCCACCCCCCCAGCACATTATTACGATAGGCTTGGGTAATTTTATTTACTTATCATGGATCCCGCCTCGGCTGCTTCTGCAGTCTTTGCAGTCGTAAAAGTTTAACCAGTTTGTCTGGCTGGATCTGGGAACAAAATGGAGGAATGTCAGGTGACCTCATTTTCTTTCGCTATCCTGGGCCTCGTATCTAAACAATCATGACTTCACAGCATATTATCAGGGGTGGAAATGAAACGGCAAAGGATTACGTGGGGACTCTAGGTAACAGTATATTTTGTGAAACAAAAATTGTGTATTATATAAATCAAATTAAAGAGTACAATTTGCCCTTGTACACACGGTCAGAGATTCCGACAACCAAATCGGTCGGATTTTGCCCGTCGGATTTTGTCCGAAACTGTTGCATACACACGGTGGGACAAAATTGTCGGAAAATCCGATCTTTCAGAACGTGATGACGTTATTTCGTTACGATGGGACTACGTTCAGGCTTGTAGCCAATAGCTTTGATGTAGGAATTTGATCTGAGCATGCGTGGCACTTTGTCCGATCGGAATTCTCTACACATAATCGGAGTATGTCCGATCGGAGCATTTTGTCGGAAGATATTTCCGACAAGTTGGAAAATTTGGTCCGACGGATATTCCGACGGAAACAGTCCGATGCAGACCACACACAGTCAGAATATCCGACAAAACGCTCAGATCGGACACATTCCGTCGGAATCTCCGATCGTGTGTACAAGGGCTAAGTCTATGTATGGCTTGTACCATTTTATTTTGTAATAAAAACTTATTTGATTTAAAAAAAAAAAAGATTTTCTTTCTTTTCAAATTTTTTAGACTTTCAGATCTTTGAATTCCCGAATTCCGAAAATTCGGAAATTCAAAAATTTGAAAATCCGAAATTTCGGAAATTTGGAAAATCGAAAATTCGGAAATCTGAAAATCGAAATTCGTTAATTCGTAAATCCGAAATTCGTAAATTCGGAAAATCAAAAATTCGTAAATTCGTCAATCCGAAAAATCGAAATGTGAAAATTTTCAAAGTTTTTGAAAAAAATCAAACAAACGAATGAAACGAAAACAAACTAATTTTTTTGTCAGTGCACATGTCTAATGGGAAGCACAGGACAGGATGGACTCTGTGGGACAAGATGGAGAACAGCAGACAAAATCACTTTTACAGATGGACACCTCAGTCATTTATCCTACCTCCATGGAGAATAGACCCGGGGCATTTGGTTAGTTACCCTTCGAAAATCTGATAACAACATTTTTTGTTATTCGGATGTATCCGAATTTCCGAATCACAATAGTAACAAATTTCACTAAATCCAAAATTATAACGAAGCAAAATAACACAACCAATGATCTGAATTTCGAAATGGAAACATATTGCAATAAATACGGTAATCTACAAAGGTGAAATAAGATGATGAGTTCTACTTAGGCCACTTTATAGCATAAAATATAAAAACAGAATATAAAGAGATTGAATATAATAAAAAAAATATAACAGAATAGAATAAAACAGAATAGAAAATAAAATAAAACAATAGAATAGGAAAGAATAGAATAAAATAAAATAGAACAGAATAGAAAAAAAAGGATAGAATAGGAGAAAATAGATTTTAATAAAATAGAACAAATATAGCAACATGAAACTAATCCGATTATACGAAACCAATTCTGAAAACAAATTATTCAAACGTATCGAATATGATGAAATTAAAGGATTAACTTAATTTAAACTAAAACAAAACAATTTTTTGTGTACATCTCTAATAGAGAATACTGGTTAACAAGGTGTTTTATATAAAAGGAGCCTGTATTTGACGTTTACTATTAAAGTACAGATTTGCTGCTGCTCGGGAGCTCTGGGCTTCAGCAAAATGGTATCCTCCGTAAAGAGAAATCGGGACCAAAGCTGGAGGCAATTTACAGCACATAATAATTTTGGTTGCATAATTCCTTATGTGTAATGTATGTTTCTTGCTAAGGAACATTCTTTTTATCAAGTTATTATGGGTAAAGTTCCACTTTAAGCCATATGTCAATGCATTTTTTTGTATTTTAGTAGTGAACGGTGAAGTTGTACATATAGCATCTACCGCAATAATCTGTAGTGGTGAAGAGGAGATGATCAGACAAATCTCTTTATAAATCATAATGTCCAAATACCAATTTCCACAGTCCATTTCAACTCATCTGGAAAATTGGATATTAAAATTTTCAATGGCAAATTTCAACAAACCAACAATTAAACAAGATTTTCTTTAGTTATGGCAGTTCGTAGTGCTTGTTTATTATTTAAAAAACTGAGAATTTGCATGAAATTTCCTGGGGACACCCAACGATCCAACCTCCCTCAGGCATCAATGTTGACTACGACACAAACTACTGGTAGTTTGGACTATGAAGAAGTTAGAAAGGAAAGCTAGAAACACAAGGTTTTCCAACCTGTTCAATCGGTTCTCCTCCAGTATCTGCTAGAGACACCTACACATAAGGATGTCAACCAATCTACCCATGAAAGCCAGGTTGGAAGACTTTAATCTAATGTCTGTGGGCACTATAAGGCTCAACTGATGGCTAAAATATGCATTTGTCATCAATTCTAGAAGAGCAGAAACTGCCTCATAACTAAAATGGTTTCCCCAATGAGCAATTTCTAATCTTACGAGAATTTTTTTCTACTCCAGAGGTTTTTTTGATGGTCTCCTTGGTGGTATTTGATTTGGCTGATCCAATAACTCTTGCTATTGTAAGATGAGGGGTGGGAACAAAAGGCAGATCTTTCTGACCCTACTCATTGGGTGATGTCCCTACTCATTGGGTGATGTCGTTACTCATTGGGTGATGTCGTTACTCATTGGGTGATGTCGTTACTCATTGGGTGATGTCCCTACTCATTGGGTGATGTCCTTACTCATTGGGTGATGTCCTTACTCATTGGGTGATGTCCTTACTCATTGGGTGATGTCTCTACTCATTGGGTGATGTCCCTACTCATTGGGTGATGTCCCTACTCATTGGGTGATGTCCCTACTCATTGGGTGATGTCGTTACTCATTGGGTGATGTCGTTACTCATTGGGTGATGTCCCTACTCATTGGGTGATGTCCCTCTCCTTGTCATGGAGCAAGCCTGCGCTGAATGTGCTGCTTGCCCTACCTTAGGTGTCAAGGAGAGACCTAGACATATCATCTCATATCATCTCATACACAGAGTTTCTCTGTGTATGAGATGCTTCAAACCAGTTCTGATTTGTTGTAATACCTTTATTCTGATAACTTGGTCCAACCCAAGTCAACACTGTACACAAATGCTCTTTTATCTGATGTTTTATAACATTGTCTCCCCCACAGAAAGACCTACTGCCACCGAAGGTTGAACTTCCTGGGCTCCAAGTTTAAACTCCATGAGATGTTGAACGAAATGTCAGAACTAAAGGAGCTGAAAAGTGTACCCCACCGTGATTTTTATAATGTCAGGAAGGTTTGTACCCTGTGCATGGGGCTTAACTAAATTTTTGGGGTCCAAGCCAATGTCTTTTAAGCAAATCAATTATTTAATCCTCATAAATAGCACCTCAGTGTATGAAGAAGTGTGCGCAGCCAGAATAGTTGCTGTGGATAAGCAGATGGGTGTTGTGATGGAGGACCATTGTCTGGTTACATTGAAAGTTCCCGACTATGGCTCTTGTTCTTCAAATCTTGCTTAGAACTAAAGTAAAGCTGTCTATAAAAATATTAGATAGGGCTATCTATGCATGGATGACCTAGATGTTGGGTAGCAGTGGCAGTAAACGCACCAAGACCCGGGATGCCATAAGAGATATATTGAAGAACTTGTAAAACCATACAACAGCCCGGCAGGGGAGCTCAATAGATCAGGAACTTACTGTTTTTTGTAGGGAAGAGTCAGCGGTGGTAGGCCCAAAACCAAACACAGCGATTGCCAAGGGGGTGGAATGCAACCTGGCCAGTCCAACCCAGAAGGGAGCTTGCTGACGTGTAGACGTAGGCCCTGAGCTTTCTCTACTCCTATAGAACCTCTGATTCCCACTAGTGCTGTTCCTGGCAGACAGGTATGCTCTCCCTACACTAGCCGTTTTGCAAATGTGCATCAAAACCTGAGGGCAGGGACTTAAAAAGATTCTGCATGACCCAAGATGGCCACCTAGATGCAGCATAGCCAACTGGAACATGGCTCCAGGGAATCAAGGGAACTCATTTTCCTTTGACTTCCCCTCCAGCTACAGTACCGCTCGGGACGAGCGCCACCCAAAGTGGAGAAAAAAAGACTGCAGCTGCCTACATAGACTCTAAATGACCTCTTCATAAAAAGGTCTTGATTAAAACATTTCTGTTTGCATTGGATGGACTTGCGTGTTTTCACCTTTGGGGGGAATATGATAGCTACAGATCAGTTGCTGATGAAACAATAGTTATTGGTTGAATACCAGACCTTTCCCCATGTTGGCCTTGTCTTGGAACATCAGCCAGGTCATGACAGAGCCTACAAACATGCAAATGTTACCTAATCCAAACATAAATGGAAAATATTCCCCAATATACTGTATGTAGTCATCTTTTAATGTTTTCAATGGACTGTAATTAGTCAGCTTCAATGTTCTCCAATGTACTGTATGTAGTCACCTTCAATGTTCTCCAGTGTACTGTATGCAGTCACCTTCAGTGTTCTCCAATGCACTGTATAGGGTTGCCACCTGTTCAGGATTCACCCAGACAGTTCGGGTTTGGAATCATGCGTCCGGGTTTCAGACTGTCTGAAACCCGGACACATTATTTTGACTGGACTATGGCTTCCCAGCAGGGTTGCTGGCTGCAGTTGTCTAGGCTGAGAGTGTCTGTTACACTCTTTCACACTGCCCAAAGCCAGCACTAACAATCCACCCCCAAACACACACACACAGACTGGAGAGGAGAGGGCTCGATCAGCACCTCATCCTCCTACCCCTACCCCTCTGTGTCTGCCCACACTCCAATCCCTGGCGCTGTGCCTCAGAAAAGGAAAGTTGGGGCCAGAAAATTTCAATTCAGCAGCCTCGGATACATCTGGATGAGAGGTGCTGACTTCCAAGGGGTGAGTGAGCTCACCATCTGTCCCTGTCTGTCACTGAAGTCTTCCCCCCTTCTCTCTCCTGCCTCTGAGTGACCACACTAAGGTAAATCAGGGTTCTCAGAGCACCCCTTATATCACAGTTCCCCTTTACACCAGAAGCCATAGTGTTCCCCCTTATATTAGAGCCCTCTCCTTACATCAGAGTTCTCGGTGTTCCCCCTTAAATCAGGGTTCCCAGAGCATCCCTTATGTTAGAGGCCCCAGAATTCTCCCTTACATCAGGGTCTGCAGAGACCCCCCTTACTGTGAAACTATTTAGAAATGTTATTTAAAGGCAAAATATATATGAAGTTTATACTATAAAATAAAATGGCGTGCTCAGCGAAAGTGTTCGGGTTTGACTTGAAGAAAAGGTGGCGACCCTAGTACTGTAAGTAAGTCACCTTCAATGTTCTCCAATGTACTGTAAGTAAGTCACCTTCAATGTTCTCCAATGTACTGTAAGTAAGTCACCTTCAATGTTCTCCAATGTACTGTATGCAGTCACCTTCAATGTTCTCCAATGTACTGTATGCAGTCACCTTCAATGTTCTCCAATGTACCATATGTAGTCGCCTTCAATGACCCTCTAATTTTGTCTAACACAGGTAGACACTCATATCCACGCTGCAGCCTGTATGAACCAGAAGCATCTCTTGCGCTTCATCAAACACACATATCGCACAGAACCCGAGCGGGTAGTGGCTGAGAAGAATGGGCAGAAGATGACCCTGAAGGAGCTATTTGAGAGCCTTCACATGGACCCATATGACCTCACTGTTGACTCTCTGGATGTACATGCGGTAAGAGACATATATTTTTTACTCCCTTATAGGCAAGGCAACGGCCATAAAAGAGCAAGTCCTGCGACCCTAACTGCATGTAGTCTTAAGTTCTTGTGGTCTAGCCCTGAAGTGTGGGAAAAAGTTGTCTCTCAAGTAAGAATTGTATTTATAGAGGCGTCTGTTTCTTATCCTTCTACAGTTAACATTCTCTCTACTGACAATTTCCTGTGAACAGTGTCTTGACGTTTTGAAGTTCCGCTCCGGCTCTCGTATTATAGCTTATGTTGCCTGTCAGTTGTACACAGTCATAATTTATGGCGTACAGGTACCTTTAGACCAGGGATATGCAATTAGCGGACCTCCAGCTGTTGCAAAACTACAAGTCCCATCATGCCTCTCCTTCTGGGTCTCATGCTTGTGGCTGTCAGAGTCTTGCTATGCCTCATGGGACTTGTAGTTCTGCAACAGCTGGAGGTCCACTAATTGCATATCCCTGCTTTAGACCAAGCTGAATGCTAAACCCCGCCGACCATAGAACTGCAAGTGATGGCATAACCTGGTCTTTTACAGGATCAGTACACCAAATGTAGAGGATGACTTGTGTTATTTAAAGGAAGTCTATAGTCTTTAAACTTTTTTTTTTTTTTGATCTATGTATATGCTAATATGATTGGCTTAAAGTGAGCCTGACCTGGCCTAAAAAGTACATACTGTAGGGTAACTACAGTGCTGAGTCTGTATCTCTCCGGAGTCTACTGGTTAATAGGCCCTGGCTCTACACAAGGCCTTGACTTCTCCAGGCAAGATTAACCCCACCCCTTTAAAAATTAAGCCCCACTCTAAAAAGGTGTTTACGGAAAGACCCAACAGCCAAATCGCATTTAAATTAACTCATGGTTGCAATTGTCGGCACCTGACTATTTAAAAAAATAAAGAAAAAAATGACGTGGTGTCCCCCCCAAATCTATACCAGATCCTTATCCAAGCATCCCCCCCCCCCATGTTGAGGGCATGCGGCCTGGTATGGTTAAGAAGAGGTATGCTTTCCCCCTTTCCTGACCTGTCAGGCTGCGTGCTTGGGTAAGGTTCTGGTGTGGATTTTTTTTTGGGGGGGGGGGGGGGTACCCCACGCTGTTTTTTTTTTTCTTTCAGCTGTCAGCAGGGAAGCCCGCTGACAGCTGATGACTCATCTGTTGTTAAGGACGTGGTGGCCCGCCAAATGCACAAAAACGGTCAAGTTCGGGCCAAATTTCTGCTCAGCCCAAACTGTTTGCCCAACACTACAAATGCATATCCAGATCTGCTGTTGTATAGCGCTAATATAGCCCAATGTTATAGAGCAGTGATGGCAAACCTTGGCACTCCAGATGTTTTGGAACTACATTTCCCATGATGCTCAACTACACAGCAGAGGGCATGAGCATCATGGGAAATGTAGTTCCAAAACATCAGGGGTGCCAAGGTTCACCATCACTGTTATAGAGCCATTTATTCCAAACTGCATACAGCTGTTTCAGACTTTTTGGTATCATCAGTGCCATGTGTGAATATGTTATGTTGGTATAATTCTAAGCATCTTGCCCTTTTTAAGACATCATTTTAAAAGACCACAAATTTGTGTTGCAGGGACGTCAAACATTTCATCGTTTTGACAAGTTCAACGCCAAATACAACCCTGTGGGGGCCAGCGAGCTGCGCGATTTGTATCTGAAGACGGAGAACTACATTGAGGGGGAGTATTTTGCCCGCATCATCAAGGTAAGAATACCTGAGGAAGCCAGTGCCCAAAAATAATGAGTTTGTAATATATTTATATACAATTTTTAAGGTCATACATCTTTCAAAAATCATATACCAACACATTATAACCATCTTTTTACTTTAGATTTAGGTTAAAGAAAAAAAAACACATTTTCAGGTGAGACATAACATTATGACCCCCACCATAACCCATCAGAGCATTGAACTCCACCATGCTTCTGAAGGTCTGTGGTATCTGGCACCAAGCCGTCAGTAGCAGATCCTTTAAGTCCTGTAAGTTGTGAGGAGGGGCCTCCGTGGATTGGACTTGTTTTTTCCAGCACATCCCACAGATGCTCAATTTGGATTGAGATCTGGAGGCCAAGTCAACACCTTGAACTTGTTGTGCTCCTCAAACCATTCTTGAATTCATCAGACCAGGCTCCATTCTTCCATTGCTCCATGCTCCATCTCTGATGCTCACGTTCCCATTGTAGGAGCTTTTGGCTGTGGACACCCTGACCATTCTGCAGCTTTGCAGCCGCTTACACAGCAAACTGCAATGCTCTGTGTGTTCTGACACCTTTCCATTAGAACCAGCATTCACTTTTTCAGCAATTTGTGCTCCAGTAACTCTTCTATTGGATCGGACAACACCGTCCAACCTTCCCTCTCCACCTCTATCAATGAGCCTTCCCGCCCCACCTCCATCAATGAGCCTTCCCTTCCATCCTCCAATGAGCTCCCCCCCACCTCCATCAGTGAGCCTTCCCTCTCCACCTCCATCAGTGAGCCTTCCCTCTCCACCTCCATCAGTGAGCCTTCCCTCTCCACCTCCATCAGTGAGCCTTCCCTCTCCACCTCCATCAGTGAGCCTTCCCTCTCCACCTCCATCAGTGAGCCTTCCCTCTCCACCTCCATCAGTGAGCCTTCCCTCTCCACCTCCAACAGTGAGCCTTCCCTCTCCACCTCCATCAGTGAGCCTTCCCTCTCCACCTCCATCAGTGAGCCTTCCCTTCCATCCTCCATCAATGAGCCTTCCCTTCCATCCTCCATCAGTGAGCCTTCCCTCTCCACCTCCATCAGTGAGCCTTCCCTCTCCACCTCCATCAATGAGCCTTCCCTTCCATCCTCCATCAATGAGCCTTCCCTTCCATCCTCCATCAGTGAGCCTTCCCTCTCCGCCTCCATCAGTGAGCCTTCCCTCTCCGCCTCCATCAGTGAGCCTTCCCTCTCCGCCTCCATCAGTGAGCCTTCCCTCTCCGCCTCCATCAGTGAGCCTTCCCTCTCCGCCTCCATCAATGAGCCTTCCCTTCCATCCTCCATCAATGAGCCTTCCCTTCCATCCTCCATCAGTGAGCCTTCCCTCTCCGCCTCCATCAGTGAGCCTTCCCTCTCCGCCTCCATCAGTGAGCCTTCCCTCTCCGCCTCCATCAGTGAGCCTTCCCTCTCCGCCTCCATCAGTGAGCCTTCCCTCTCCGCCTCCATCAGTGAGCCTTCCCTCTCCGCCTCCATCAGTGAGCCTTCCCTCTCCGCCTCCATCAGTGAGCCTTCCCTCTTTGCCTCCATCAGTGAGCCTTCCCTCTCCGCCTCCACCAATGAGCCTTCCCTCCCCACCTCCACCAATGAGCCTTCCCTCCCCACCTCCACCAATGAGCCTTCCCTCCCCACCAATAAGCCTTCCCTCCCCACCAGTGAGCCTTCCCTCCCCACCAGTGAGCCTTCCCTCTCCGCCTCCACCAGTGAGCCTTCCCTCTCCGCCTCCACCAGTGAGCCTTCCCTCTCCGCCTCCACCAGTGAGCCTTCCCTCTCCGCCTCCACCAGTGAGCCTTCCCTCTCCGCCTCCATCAGTGAGCCTTCCCTCTCCGCCTCCATCAGTGAGCCTTCCCTCTCCGCCTCCATCAGTGAGCCTTCCCTCTCCACCAATGAGCCTTTCCTCCCCACCAATGAGCCTTTCCTCCCCACCTCCACCAATGAGCCTTCCCTCCCCACCAATGAGCCTTCCCTCCCCACCAATGAGCCTTCCCTCTCCGCCTCCATCAGTGAGCCTTCCCTCTCCGCCTCCATCAGTGAGCCTTCTCTCTCCGCCTCCATCAGTGAGCCTTCCCTCTCCACCAATGAGCCTTTCCTCCCCACCAATGAGCCTTTCCTCCCCACCAATGAGCCTTCCCTCCCCACCTCCACCAATGAGCCTTCCCTCCCCACCAATGAGCCTTCCCTCCCCACCAATGAGCCTTCCCTCTCCGCCTCCATCAGTGAGCCTTCCCTCTCCGCCTCCATCAGTGAGCCTTCCCTCTCCGCCTCCATCAGTGAGCCTTCCCTCTCCGCCTCCATCAGTGAGCCTTCCCTCTCCGCCTCCATCAGTGAGCCTTCCCTCTTTGCCTCCATCAGTGAGCCTTCCCTCTCCGCCTCCACCAATGAGCCTTCCCTCCCCACCTCCACCAATGAGCCTTCCCTCCCCACCTCCACCAATGAGCCTTCCCTCCCCACCAATAAGCCTTCCCTCCCCACCAGTGAGCCTTCCCTCCCCACCAGTGAGCCTTCCCTCTCCGCCTCCACCAGTGAGCCTTCCCTCTCCGCCTCCACCAGTGAGCCTTCCCTCTCCGCCTCCACCAGTGAGCCTTCCCTCTCCGCCTCCACCAGTGAGCCTTCCCTCTCCGCCTCCACCAGTGAGCCTTCCCTCTCCGCCTCCATCAGTGAGCCTTCCCTCTCCGCCTCCATCAGTGAGCCTTCCCTCTCCGCCTCCATCAGTGAGCCTTCCCTCTCCACCAATGAGCCTTTCCTCCCCACCAATGAGCCTTTCCTCCCCACCTCCACCAATGAGCCTTCCCTCCCCACCAATGAGCCTTCCCTCTCCGCCTCCATCAGTGAGCCTTCCCTCTCCGCCTCCATCAGTGAGCCTTCTCTCTCCGCCTCCACCAATGAGCCTTCCCTCTCCACCAATGAGCCTTTCCTCCCCACCAATGAGCCTTTCCTCCCCACCAATGAGCCTTCCCTCCCCACCTCCACCAATGAGCCTTCCCTCCCCACCAATGAGCCTTCCCTCCCCACCAATGAGCCTTCCCTCTCCGCCTCCATCAGTGAGCCTTCCCTCTCCGCCTCCATCAGTGAGCCTTCCCTCTCCGCCTCCATCAGTGAGCCTTCCCTCTCCGCCTCCATCAGTGAGCCTTCCCTCTCCGCCTCCATCAGTGAGCCTTCCCTCTCCGCCTCCATCAGTGAGCCTTCCCTCTCTGCCTCCATTAGTGAGCCTTCCCTCTCCACCTCCATCAGTGAGCCTTCCCTCTCCACCAATGAGCCTTCCCTCCCCACCTCCACCAATAAGCCTTCCCTCCCCACCTCCACCAATGAGCCTTCCCTCCCCACCAATGAACCTTCCCTCCCCACCAGTGAGCCTTCCCTCTCCGCCTCCACCAGTGAGCCTTCCCTCTCCGCCTCCACCAGTGAGCCTTCCCTCTCCGCCTCCACCAGTGAGCCTTCCCTCTCCGCCTCCACCAGTGAGCCTTCCCTCTCCGCCTCCATCAGTGAGCCTTCCCTCTCCGCCTCCATCAGTGAGCCTTCCCTCTCCGCCTCCATCAGTGAGCCTTCCCTCTCCGCCTCCATCAGTGAGCCTTCCCTCTCCACCAATGAGCCTTTCCTCCCCACCAATGAGCCTTTCCTCCCCACCTCCACCAATGAGCCTTCCCTCCCCACCAATGAGCCTTCCCTCCCCACCAATGAGCCTTCCCTCCCCACCAATGAGCCTTCCCTCTCCGCCTCCATCAGTGAGCCTTCCCTCTCCGCCTCCATCAGTGAGCCTTCCCTCTCCGCCTCCATCAGTGAGCCTTCCCTCTCCACCAATGAGCCTTTCCTCCCCACCAATGAGCCTTCCCTCCCCACCTCCACCAATGAGCCTTCCCTCCCCACCAATGAGCCTTCCCTCCCCACCAATGAGCCTTCCCTCCCCGCCTCCATCAGTGAGCCTTCCCTCTCCGCCTCCATCAGTGAGCCTTCCCTCTCCGCCTCCATCAGTGAGCCTTCCCTCTCCGCCTCCATCAGTGAGCCTTCCCTCTCCGCCTCCATCAGTGAGCCTTCCCTCTCCGCCTCCATCAGTGAGCCTTCCCTCTCCGCCTCCATCAGTGAGCCTTCCCTCTCCGCCTCCATCAGTGAGCCTTCCCTCTCCGCCTCCATCAGTGAGCCTTCCCTCTCCGCCTCCATCAGTGAGCCTTCCCTCTCCGCCTCCATCAGTGAGCCTTCCCTCTCCGCCTCCATCAGTGAGCCTTCCCTCTCCGCCTCCATCAGTGAGCCTTCCCTCTCCGCCTCCATCAGTGAGCCTTCCCTCTCCGCCTCCATCAGTGAGCCTTCCCTCTCCGCCTCCATCAGTGAGCCTTCCCTCCTCGCCTCAGTATATTGTCCTTATTGAGTTAGCGGTATTCAGATGGTCCTTTATGTACCAACACGTTTTATGGTATATTATCTGCTTCTTCAGGGAACCCTTTTGGACTTGAATGTAACTTGTCTGATATTGGTAATTATTAAATATACTAAATGAATACAAGTAGTCAAGATCATATATTTGTGTTGTACCAACGTGCTTTTATGGTAATGGTATCCATCCCCGGTACAGTACTTTTGTGCGAATGAGGACAGGAGCAAACGTTCAACTCTTTTCTCTCCAGCCCCATTCACACCTGAGCGTTTAGTAACTTGAAGTTCCAAAAAGAGTCACTCAATGCATCTCTATGAAGTTGGTTCACCTCTTCACTCCAAGTCACCTAAAGCTGATAAAAGTTTTGGAGCAACACTTGTAGCTCAGTTCGGACAGATTGGTAGATTGGTGACTCCCCCCCCCCCCCCCCCATAAAAATGTATTCAAATTTGCACATTCTGCAAGCACTTTTGTGAGTCTTTATGGGCATTTTAGATGTGTTTTTCTGCTCAAATGCAATAAATAAAATTGAATAATAATATATTTTTTTAAACAGGCAAATATAAGAATAATAAATAATAGTAATAAATAAAACTGTGCACAATAAAAAAAAAATTTGGGGGGGGTGATTAGTGGACAAGCTACTTTTGTAGCTTGATTTAGGCACATTGGTGCATTTTTAAGCATTTTTTTCACCATAGACGTGCATTGAAACATGCGATTTGCAAGTATTAAATAATAATAAATAAAAATTTAAACAGGCAAATAAAAATTATATTAATACTAGTAAGTAAATAATAAATAAATACAACTGTGCACAATAATTCGAATTAAGAGGGAAGAGGGCTGATTAGTGGACAAGCTACTTTTGTAGCTCAATTTGGACACATTGTTTTTTTTTTCACCATAGACAGGCATTGGGACATGCAATTTGCACGTATTAAGTAATAATAAACAATTTTTTTTTTAAACAGGCAAATAAACAAATATTAATAAATATAATAATAATAATAATAGAAAGTAGATAAATAAATACAACTGTGCACAATAATAAAAAAGGGGCTAATTAGTGGACAAGCTACTTTTGTAGCTCAATTTAGGCACAATGGTGCATTTTTAAGCATTTTTCACCATAGACATGCATTGAAACAAATACGATTTGCACGTATTAAATAAATATTTTTTTTAAACAGGCAAATAAAAAAATATTAATAAATATAATAATAGTAAATAAATAATAAATGAATACAACTGTGCACAATAATAGAAAAAAGAGGGGGGGGGGAGGAGTGCTGATTAGTGGACAATTTACTTTTGTAGCTGAATTTAGGCACATTGGTGCATTTTTAAGCATTTTTTTCACCATAGACAGGCATTGAAACATGCAATTTGCCTATATTAAATAATAATAAATATTTTTTTTAAATAGGCAAATAAACATGCATTGAAATGTGCAATAACGTGCACGTTAGACATGCATTGAAATGTTTATAAGTGCTTTTGCATGTTTTGATGCACATTTAGGTGTGTGTTTGCTGCTCAAATGCAGTAAATAAATCAAATTAAATAGTAAAGAATTAATAATATTTTTTTTTAACTGGTAAATAAATATTAATCAAGAATAAGCGATCAATACATAAATAAAATTAATAATACATAAATACATTAATAATACCAAAAAAAAAAGATACTGAGGATTATGTGTATTTCTTACGATCATCAGCGCCATCTAGTGGCCATAGTGCAGTGTTTTTGTTCTGTATGAATGAAACACTTTTGACCTGGAAAGAAAATAGCAGTGAGCATGCAGAACATGCAGCTTTACTGGAAATATAGTTCTTCAAATGTTCTTCCAGCCTCTTAATGATTGCATTTGGTGTTTTGAAACACCAGTATGAAGGAAAAGTAATGCAAAAAAAAAAACATGAGTGGGTATAATGATTTTTTTTTTTTTGCCTGCAGGAAGTGGGCCAGGAGTTGGAGGAAAGCAAGTACCAGTATACAGAGCCGCGCTTATCCATCTACGGCCGCTCCCCGGATGAATGGAACTCCATGGCCCGCTGGTTCATCCAACACAAAGTCTACTCGCCCAACATGCGATGGATGATCCAGGTGCCCCGTATCTTGTAAGTCCATCTGGGAACTTTCTGCGTGCCTTTTTCAGCATCTTTTATATACATGATATTTTATTATAATAAAATAATCATAAATTTACTTGCACTTTTTTTTAATACAAGTTTTTTTTTAGTCTTTTATAAAACAAAAGTAACATTTTAAAGCAGACATGTGCAGGACAAAAAATTTGTTTTGATTTGTTATTTAAATAAATTGGTTTCGTTAAAAGCGTTACATTAATTTCATCGGTTTTCGGAATCCATTTTGTTTCGTATTCTGATTCACATTTGAAAAATTCAAACCGAATTTGAAAAAAAATCTGACCACATAGTAAACAAATTTGAAGAAAAAAAATGATCGAATCGGTATTTGAAATAGAAAACGCAATCAAATAAGATTATTTATTTTTTTCCCATTTAAATGCAGCTGTTGCATTAGGCTATTGATACTGACTTTCTGACAATTTGATAATTAGAACAAAATTGAATAAAATAGAAAAAAATATATAACCATCTTCCCAAAATTCGAATTTTGAGTGGACTTTTTTGAATTCAAATAGGAAAGATTAGAATAGAAAATAGAATAGAAAATAATAGAATAGAAAATAATAGAATAGAAAATAATAGAATAAAATAAAATTGAATATTACAGTTATATTCTTTCTATTTTATTTTACTCTATAGTAATTCAATTATTTTCTATTCTCTTATTTTCTATTCTAATCTTTTCTATTCAAATTCATTCTATTCGAAATTTGAATTTCTAAAGATGGTTATATTCTTTAGATTTTATTCTATTCTATTGTTTTTCTCTTCTGTTCTATTCTCTTACTTAGACATGTGCGGTTTGTTTAGTTCCAAATGAATATTCTGACAATTGTTTCCTTATCCGGAGATTGGTATATATCCAAATACGCAAATTACAATATAAAATTATACCAAAATTTGTCGGATTTCGGAAATCCAGACTGAAATTCGTATAGCATTTTACATCGAATTCCAGTCGAATTAGAACTGTAAACATGTTTCTGAAATCAAAGACTGTGTGTATTAGAGTACCATTTCAAAATAATGCTGTTTTTGTTAAGCCAAAGTGATTTAAAAAGAGTCATTGTAATAATTTGATGACGATTTCTCTTTTGTTCACTTTGCCACATTCGAATAAAAAAAAAAAAAAAAAAAAGCAAAAGTATTTGATTTAGAAAATTTCGAATCGAAAAAAAAACCCAGTAAATTCAAAGAAAATTCAAAAAAATTTTAATATAAATTCCAAATACGAATTGAACGAATCAACCGAATTTAACAAAACAAAATAACTAGATTAATGAATCGAAACCAAACAAATTTTTTCCGTCATGCACATGTCTACTCTTATTTTCTATTCTTTTATTTTCTATTGTTTTGGATTGTAATCTATTCTATTCAAATTTATTCTGTTCAAATTTAGGAAGACGGTCATATTCTAATTATAGAATATGTTCTAAAAATATATAAAATATGAATATTATAAACATTTTCAATTTTATTAAACTTTATTTTATTCCTTTCATTTTTATTCTATTGCTTTATTATATATTCTATTTTATTGTATTAATTTTTAGAAAATCGATTTCTAATATTTTCAAATTTGATTTTGATTGAAATTTGTTTTCTAATTCAGAGCAAATTTTGTTTTCGAATCTGAATTTAACTTTGGTTCGCTATTTCGGATTCATTTAAATTCCTTAATTTTGTAATTTGGATCCATCCGAATAACAAAATATTTGTCTGAATTTCGATTCGGAACGAAGCGAACCACACATGTTTAATTTAAAGACAAATCCTTAATATGTAAGCTAAGGTAAAAGGGGAGCTAAACTTTTGTAACTATTTAACTGTGAGCAGGCAACTCTTTATTGCAGAAAACACGCAATGTCTCTTCTGCAATAATACTTACCTGGCCACTCCGTCTTCTATTGAACGCACACGGAGTTTCGAATGCGCAGCTCAGCATGCGTTATCCACACACGCTGGCTGTGTCTGAATGACTGACTCTCATTTACATGCATGCTTTGATGTCACTCCACCACCAGCCAATCAAGAGGCCCCAGAACCTGGTACCCAGGAAGAAGATGACAGCGGGTGGCAACGGATGTAACGTCACATCGCTGGAAGGTGAAGGTGAGTATTTCTGGGGGTTTAGTTCCTCTTTAAGCAGGCCTTAGACATCTAGAAAAGGACAATTTTGTAAGAGTTAAAGAGAAAAATTTGACAATTTGTTTTCGACCAGAGCGAGCAAAAAAAATATTTAAGGATAGCAATGGAAAATGTTGGTTGGATCTAATGGGAAGGAAAGCATTTCTAATTCACTCCCCAACAAGAAGAACTGTTACTAGTCTTATATGCATGCGCTTGTCAAAGTTAATCATTAACATGGCACTCCATCAAAAAGTCATTCAAAATCAGTTGTGTCCATGATGGTTGGACAAGTGATTTTCTTCCAGCATTAGTTAGATTCATTGTGCCAACGGGGAATTCTGCTTTTAGTAACAAGTTCTCCTCTTTCCACTTCTTGCTCTCTATTGGTCTGTCCAATTGTAATAAAGTTCCAATGCAACCCTCTGATCAGTCACCCCCTGCCTTGTGACATGCCTCTTTCTATTTCCATCAGTCCTATGCAGCCCTCCTCCCAAGGATCCTTGTTCTAACCAACAGTCCTCCTAGATCCTGTACTTCCCTTGGACACTTGCTTGGAGAGGGAGAGTCTGTGGGAGGCTGAGAGGAGTCCTGCCACCACAACGGCTTGCTCTTGAGCCCCACCACCACCAGCTAGCTCCCGAGGCCCGCCACCGCACCGGGCTAGCCCCCGAGGCCCGCAACCACACCGGGCTAGCTCCCGAGGCCCGCCACCGCACCGGGCTAGCTCCCGAGGCCCGCCACCACACCGGGCTAACTCCCGAGGCCCGCCACCACACGTCTGCTCCTGAGCCATCCCTGCCACCACCGAGAGGGAGAGTCTGTGGGAGGCTGAGAGGAGTCCTGCCACCACAACGGCTTGCTCTTGAGCCCCACCACCACCAGCTAGCTCCCGAGGCCCGCCACCGCACCGGGCTAGCTCCCGAGGCCCGCCACCGCACCGCGCTAGCTCCCGAGGCCCGCCACCGCACCGGGCTAGCTCCCGAGGCCCGCCACCACACGTCTGCTCCTGAGCCATCCCTGCCACCACTGAGAGGGAGAGTCTGTGGGAGGCTGAGAGGAGTTCTGCCACCACAACGGCTTGCTCTTGAGCCCCACCACCACCAGCTAGCTCCCGAGGCCCGCCACCGCACCGGGCTAGCTCCCGAGGCCCGCCACCGGGCTAGCTCCCGAGGCCCGCCACCGCACCGGGCTAGCTCCCGAGGCCCGCCACCACAGTCTGCTCCTGAGCCATCCCTGCCACCACCAAGAGGGAGAGTCTGTGGGAGGCTGAGAGGAGTCCTGCCACCACATGGGCTTGCTCCTGAGCCAGCCTGCTATCTCCGACCTTCTTTTCAGCATGCTCCTGAGCCCCGTCACCACACCGGCTTGCTCCTGAGCCGCACCACCACATTGGCCTGCTCCTGACCCCAGCCACCACACCGGCTTGCTCCTGAGCCATGCCACCACACTGGACTGCTCCTGAGCTCCTCTGTTCCATAGCTTTACAACCCCCGTCTCCTCCAGCAATGCCAGCACTTTCTTTCAGCACTCATTTTGTCTACACTCCTCCTCCTCTTTACACCTACTATCCAAAAAAAGCTCTCTTTTACCACTGCAACTGTGCATGATGTCTTATCTTACTTCATGCCCCTTATATGCATCCACCCTTTACACCCAACCCCCCCCCCATACCCAAAGAAAAACCCTCAAACCACCCCAACTTTCCCTGTTCAGGAAGTTGCAAGTTATCATGAAATATAATAGTAAGAAGGTAATGGTTTTCCTGATTCCAACAGCTGCTGCTCTGTTCTCATAGCGTAAAATCAGGGGGTCATTATCCAGCAGCTGAGGGCTGTCAGAGACAAAAGTTTTGTCATACTGTCCATTACCCTGACATAGGACATCAGGACGATGCCTCCCTGCCTCTGGAAATAAGACTTATCCGACCAGAAACTTGACATCTTACATTCAGAAGGTATTTAGAATAGCTTTGGTATGACCCATAGTATCTCTTTATCAGTAACTCACAACTAGATTTACCATTGTATTGCTGGTGTGTGAGATAGAATGCCATGGACAGTTGTGTTTTTGTGCAACTGGAACCTTTTCCGAATGTTTATTACTTATTATAGATCACAGTACTTTCTGACAGTGCCATCATCATGGCATCATCCAGGGTCATCGTCTTCATCTTGGACTGAGATGCTGGCTCAGAGATGACACAAACATCCCTGGTGTTTGTGCAGTTCTTGACAGTGTTCACAAATATCTGACACAATGTTTTTCTCTGGTCACTGGGGGAGAGGAGACTGAGGAAATGCTTTCTCATGGCTCTAGCAGACTGATGGCATCATCTCAGTTTAGCCCCCCCTAATCCATGCGCCCGGCCCATAATCTACATGCAGGGTGCCGGATTGCAGTTTTCTTTTTTATTAGAAGCATATGATTGGAGCCTGAGGCTCTAATTGGCTTCAGCAAAGGGTGGACTTGGGGCACAGAGCACTGCGCCCAGAGCCCACCCAATTGTTTTCCTGTTTTTCCTCCCCGGCCAATCAGGAAGCGAGTCCTAAAAGCCGATTGGTCGTGAGTCCTGATTGACCCGGGAGGAGAAGCAACTGCCGGGACTCTGGAGGGGGGGGGATCTGCCAAAGTCACGACCCAGATGGGATAAGTTTGGGGCTGGCAGGGGGTCTGGCAGGTGATGGGGGAGCGATGAGCAGATCGAGAGATGGGGGAGAGGAAGTGGCGATCGAGCGCGCGCCTGGGGGGATGGGGTGGGGGTGTCTGGCTGGGAGGGGGATGGATGGCTGTCTGGGGGGGCCACGGCCGCCACCCCAAGAAAATTGAGCACCAGCTGCCACTGAATGGTTTGACCTTGTATGGATGAATGTATGACTGTACATGGATGGATGGATGGATGTACTACATAATATTGCATGGAAGGTATGACCATGTATGTATAGATGTATGACCGTATATGGATTAATGTACTATATGTCCTTGTATGGATAGATGACTGTATATGGATGTGTGACTGTATATGGATTGGCATATGACTGTATATAGATGGACCTTATATAGATGGCATGACCTTTGTATCTCCTTTGTTTCTTGCAGTGATATCTTCAAGTCAAAGAAAATCCTTCCCAACTTTGGTAAAATGTTAGAAAATATTTTTCTCCCTTTGTTTGAGGCCACAATCAATCCCTCCGACCACAAGGAGCTTTACCTCTTCCTAAACTATGTAAGTAAGGGGAAACCCTAACACATCCACAGCTTTCCTATCGAGGGGGGAAGTCTACTTCTACTGAGGGAGGAAAGTTTAAGGGGTAACCTCTATTCTACAATGAGGGAAACTTGTAAGGGGGTAACCCTACTTCTACGTGGGAGGAGGGTAGCTTGTGGGAAGGTGCAGCGGCAGTAACACATCTGTCACATGTGGTGCCAACATCCAATTGGATAGCTTCCCCAGTGACCCGAGAAACCATAGACTTCCTCTCCCTCTGCAATGTCGCTGTGGTTGAGTGCCAACTGCAGTAGAGAAAGTAGACTGCATCTTTTAAAGGGTGAACTCTATTCTACTATAGGAGGAATTTCTAAGAGGGGGATTTCTACTTCTACTGAGGTGGGAACTTCTAAGGTGAGAACTCTGTTTCTGCTGAGATGGGAACTTCTAAGGTGAGAGCTCTACTTTTATGGAGGAGTGAACTTCTAAGAAGTGAACCCTGTTCTACTGTGGGTGGTACTTCTAAGAGTGTATCCCTATTTCTACTGAGGTGGGACCGTCTAAGGGGAGAACTTTACTTCTTTGGAGGAGGAACTTCTAAGATGGGAACTCTACTTCTACTGAGGTGGAAACATCTAAAGGGAGAACTGTACTTCTACTAAGGTGGGAACTTCTAAGGTGAGAACTCTGCTACTGAGGAGGGAATTTCTAAGAAGAGATTTCTACTTCTGCTGAGGTGGGAACTTCTAAGGTGAGAACTTTACTTCTTTGGAGGTGGAATTTCTAAGAGGTGAACTTTATTCTATTGCGGGGGTACTTCTAAGAGGAGATCTCTACTTCTACTGAGATGAGAATGTTACTTCTTTGGAGGAGGGATTTCTAAGATGGGGACTATACTTCTATGGAGAAGGGAACTTCTATGGAGAAGGGAACTTCTAAGAGGATACCGGATGTCTCTCTACTTCTACTGAGGTGGGGACTTCTAAGGAGAGAACTCTACTTCTATGGAGTTGAGACTTCTAAGATGTGAACTCTATTCTACTGTGGGGGGTAAAGCCTAAGTGTATCCCTACTTCTACTGTGGTAGAAACATCTAAGGAGAGAACTCTACTTCTATGGAGTTGAGACTTCTAAGAGGTGAACTCTATTCTACTGTGGGGGGTAACTCCTAAGTGTATCCCTACTTCTACTGTGGTAGAAACATCTAAGGGGAGAACTCTACTACTTTGGAGAGAGAACTTTTAAGATGGGAACTCCTACTTTTATTAACGTGGGAACTTCTAAGGTCAAAATAATTTTTTTACTGAAGTGGGAACTTCTAAGGTGAGAACTATGCTACAGAGGGGGGGGGGGGGGACTTCTAAGGGGAGGACTTTATTTCTATGGAGTGGGGACTTCAAAGATGGGAACTCTTCTTCTATGGAGAGGAAGGACCTCTAAGAGGAGCTCTCTATTTCTACTGAGGTTGGAACTTCTAAGAGGAGAACTCTACTTCTATGGAGGTGGGGGACTTCCAAAGGGGACTTCTGTTCTATAATGGGGGAATCTCCCAAGAGGGAACCCTATTTCTTCCTAAACTGTGTCATTAGGGGGAACACTGCCAAATCTGCAGCTGAATTGGTGAAAGGGGACCCTGCCTCTTCAACTCTCATTAAAGAGGAGCATTACCTCTTTCACAGCAGCATTAGTAAAAGATCTCTGTTTCTTCTTTAACTGTTTCAGTAAGGGGGGAAATTTACTGCATCTACAGCAATGTCAGGAAAAGGGAACCTCTAATGCCGCGTACACACGGTCGGATTTTCCGACGGTAAATGTTGGATGTGAGCTTGTTGTCGGAAAGTCTGACCGTGTGTATGCTCCATCGGACATTTGCTGTCGGAATTTCCAACAACAAATGTTTCTTGGCAGGTGCTCAAATTTTCCGCCAACAAGATCTTGTTGTCGGAAAGTCTGATCGTGTGTACACAAGTCTGGGGAAATCTACACCGTCCACCGTTGCATGAGTAAAATGTGAACCCTATGCCTTTCTCAACTGTGTAAGCAAGGGGGAAAAAAAAACTAACTTTTCTACAGCTGCTTTATAAAGAAATACCGGTAAATATAAAAATATAAAAAAATTTAAAATGCATTTTGCTGAGTTAGTAAAGTATAATTTTCCTTTTTTTTAAATAAAATAAGAGTGATACTTATGACAATATATCAGGAGGTTCTAACAAAGGAGTTTATATTGTAACCAAAGTTTCTTTTTACTACAGACTACTATAGCGAGGACACAAACTGTAACCTAATGAGATGCTTCTGTTCTAGGTGACGGGATTTGACAGTGTGGATGATGAATCCAAATACAACGAACATATGTTCTCTTACAAGAGCCCCACCCCCGACCTGTGGACACAGGAGCAAAACCCACCATACAGCTACTACTTGTATTATATGTATGCCAACATTATGATCCTCAACAACCTGCGCAAGTGAGTGCCCAGTTCCCCTTATATCACTGATTATGGAGAATTTAAAGGGATTCTGTCCAGGCAAAATATTAGGATTAGGATTAGGATAATGTAATAGACCAAGTGCAACTCATAGTAAACTGGCAGACAATCTGTGCTCATCTTTCAATGGAAGGATCTTAGCAGCCAATGGTCTGTTTCATTGCCGCTTTATACACTGACATACCTCCTTAGACCCGGTCTGTCCGAACAGTATGGGCACCTGCTGAATTGGCACTATTCACAGACAGATTGACTTTTTAATAAGACACAGAAGTTGAATTTAAAGCTGATCTCCAAGCTAGTCCAAATGAACTATTACCTTCACTAACTGATGCAGAGGCTAGGAGCACTGTATAAACTGTATGTAGCCTCAGCTTCATAAAGTATACAGCGCTGTTTTTCGGTTGTGGGATCTTCTCGTCGGATTCCAGGAACAAAATCGAGTCAGGCTGAGTGCTGCGTAGTCATTCACAGGGAGCTTTTTATCGTATCAATGAAAACAAAGCTTCCTCTGATTGGCTGAGGTGGAGAGCTGGGCGGATGATGATATGATATCCCCCAATTAGAAGAAGCTTTGTTTTCATCCATACAGTGCAAAGCTCCCTGTGAATGGTTGAGTATGTGATGCTTCTAGCCACTGCATCAGTTGATAAAAATAAATAAAAAAAAGCAAGGTCCATAAAGACATGGATGAGCGAGTTTGGGCGTGGAGGAACTTGACTGGTCCTGACTTCAACCCAATAGAACACCTTAGGGATGAATTAGAGCGGAGTCTGCGAGCCAGGCCTTCTCATCCAACATTGGTGCCTGACCTCACAAATGCTCTTCTGGAAGAATGGTCAAACATTCCCATAGACACACTCCTAAACCTTGTGGACGGCCTTCCCAGAAGAGTTGAAGCTGTTATAGCTACAAAGGATGGGCCAACTCAATACTGAACCCTACGGACTAAGACAGGGATGTCATTAAATATAGTATAGTTTCTGCATTAAAATAAAAATGAACGTTTTTTTAATGTACAATCCTTATTGCTGAGTATCTTTCATTATACTCCATAGAAAAATACTCTCTTTCAATGGCATGACTAACTGGAAGTTCATGGTTGACATGCTGTAGTTACTACTCTGCATGTGTCACCACTAATGTTTTGCTGCAGTCTGTCTGTGTAGTCACTAGTTTTAGGTACCAGTTTGATGGCATGTAGCAGATTTGGTCTCATAGTCCTAAAATTCATTGATATCTTCTTTCCTATGCAGAGAGAGAGGGATGAGCACTTTTCTCTTCCGACCACATTGCGGTGAAGCCGGCTCCATCACCCATCTGGTGTCGGCATTTTTAACAGCAGACAACATCTCCCATGGACTGAATCTCAAGAAGGTAAGAAAGCGAGATCTAATAGTGAAATAATTTGACCTGGAAGATTCAGCAGTTGTTCAAGGAATGATAGTTTTGCCTTGCCTGGGAAAAAAAACAATGACATTTCAGCTTTGCAAAGGTTGAGTTTCTGAGTGCAAAAAGCATTTCAGCCCACATCTTCGCCTTTCCTTTGTATTGGTTTGGGTTAAGGGTAGGGTAAGATGACCAGATTTTTTTAAATGAAATCCGGGGACATATTTTTTTTTTTTATTACTAGTAATGGTGGCAATTAGCGACTCTCTGCCCTTCGCCGCCACCGCCCAGCTCACAGCCTGTCAAGTCTTACTCTCCGGGCCCCGGCTACCACTGGGTGGGGAGCAGAGGAAGATCACTCCGCCAGGGAAGGCAAGGAGATGGGCAGGTGGTTGGCTGGGACTTGAGCCAAGGCAGAAGAACATGCGAGCAGGAGCGGAATGGGCATGTACCCGAACCTGAAGAAATAGTCTCTCCACTCCGACCAGCACACGATCATCAGAAAGGAGCACAGAATAACTACCATAATTATAGTACTACTAAAGCTAGTAGGAGTGGCAGAGCGTGGGGGGGGGGGGGGGGAGGCAGGATGTAATGCAGATTTTTTTTTTTTCAATTCTGCACTGACTGTCTTTAAAATTGCCCTAGATCCTGTCCAAATCCAATCCGGGGACAGACTTGGTTCGGGTACAGTGTCCTCAATCCGGGAACTGTCCCCGGAAAACGGGGATGTCTGGGCAGACGCCTAGGGCACACTGCTGCCCAGTGGGCTTCCCTACTAGCCTGGCCAGGGAACGTGAGGGTCTGAAGAACACCACTATATACCATAGAGGACATCCATCACGGCTGTGGAGGAGGCGGCCAGCAGCAGCAGCTCAGCCTGTGAGGAGGGCGATCCTGAGTCAGTTCTCAGGAGTTGGATGACAGCAGGAGGGGGGGGGGGGGGCAGAGGAGGCGGACACCATGTCTCAGAATGGAAGTTCTGCAGCCCCTATGAGTCTGCTCTGACAATCGGGGGGGGGGGGGGGGTGTAGTGATGGTCTTGGGCACCAAATAGTCAAGCACTGGTCCTGGGTAGGGGCAAACATTCCCATAGACACACTCCTAAACCTTGTGGACGGGCTTCCCAGATGAGTTGAAGCTGTTATAGCTGCAAAGGGTGGGCCAGCACAATATTGAACCCTACGGACTAAGACTGGGATGCCATTAAATTGTATGTGTGTGTGTAAAGGCAGGTGTCCCAATAATTTTGGTAATATAGTGTATATTCACCTAGAAAAATGTCCCATGCTTATTTTACCCGCTGTAAATAGATTTTTCTTTTTTCACAAGAAAATGCTGTAAAAAGATTTGGATGGTTATTTTGAGATCCACCTGGTTACTTGCAGAGATAACGGACTTAATCTGCTGATGCTCTCCACCCTCTTAAACTTGTATATCTATATCTATATCTATATCTATATATATATATATATGTATATGTATATGTATATGTGTGTGTGTGTATATATATGTATAATATACACCGAACCAAAGGGACCTTACACCAGTATCTTTCTTTTTCCTCTTTCTTTAATTGTATTATATTTCACATTGTGAAATAGAGTGATGGTTTTTGGGCGTATTTACTCCCTTCCTCAAATTCACAGATTGATTTTGACTTGTGAACTTGAGAAAGGGTGGAGGCGTCAGGAAACTGTCCTATCATCTCACAATGTTTCTATAATGCAATAAATAGCTTAAAAAAAAAAGATACTGGTGTTGCATCCCTTTGGTTCGGAATTTATGGATTGAAGGAAATTGGAAGAATAAAGATAAACAAACTATGTGCTCATGCATCCGTAAGACATGCAGCTCACCGCTTTGCATGTATGTTAAGGGCTCATGCACACGGCCTGAGCCCTTTTTAAAAAAATGTTTTTTAAAATTTTTTTTTTTTACAGCCTGTGAATGTAGCTGCATGTTATTTAATGTAGTCATACACATGCAGGCACATATTTGTGCCCAGGGCCATGCAAAAATGCCTCAAAGCTGCATTTAGAGAGGCATAATTTTAAGCGTGTGTAAAAGCGTGTAGGCACATAAATTTATTCTAGCCAATAGAGTGCATTTATGCTTATAAACATGAACAAATATGCACATGAATGCAAAAAAATACGCTAGATTAGAGACATTTCTGGCAGCATATTTGGAGCATACCCAATTGTATGAGCCCTAAAAAAAGTATGTATGTGGGTATATATATATATATATATATATATATATATATATATTCTCTCTCTCTCTCTCTCTCTCTCTCCTCTCTCTCTCTCTCTCTCTCTCTCTCTCTCTCTCTCTCTCTCTCTATCTCTATCTCTATCTATATCTATATATATATATATATATATATATATCTATATATATATATATATAGAGAGAGAGATTCTATCTCTCTACACACATACTTACAAACTTTAAAAAAATGTATATATGTGTGTATATATATACATATATATACATTTTTTTATTTTATTTTTTAACCACACTTTGCAATTGCAATTTGATCTCTGAAGTCTTTTATTGAGGAACCCTTATTGCAAGAAAAACATAACAAAAAGCAATTAAACATTTTCTGCATTTTTCTGAATGACCACAAGATGTCACCATTGAGCAGCAGTGCACAGACCTGTGATAAGTAACCAGAATGTGTGTTCCTCTTGCAGAGCCCTGTGCTGCAGTACCTGTATTACCTGGCGCAGATCCCCATTGCCATGTCTCCGCTCAGCAACAACAGCCTGTTTCTGGAATATTCCAAAAACCCGCTGCGAGAATTCCTCCATAAAGGCCTTGTGGTGTCTTTGTCCACAGATGACCCGATGCAGTTCCACTACACCAAGGTGGGTAACAAAAAATAATAAATAAAACATGTAAATCAATAAAAATAGGGATGTGGTTAGATATGAGTCTGTGTTGCCCAGGACGGTGACATACATACTTTACATTAAAAAAATAATTTTGTTTTCGAAAACCAGTTAATCAGAAAAGCAATGGCCCTTGTTGAGTGTGGTCAATGGTCCTATATCTGTGCAGTTAGTTCAATACGCTGATAAATATTGTGTTTTATAGGAAGCGCTGATGGAAGAATACGCCATTGCTGCCCAGGTATGGAAGCTGAGCACCTGCGATTTGTGTGAACTTGCCAGGAACAGCGTCCTGCAGAGCGGCCTCTCCGACAAGGTCAGTGGATGAACGGGTTTCACGTAATGGAGCGCTCTGTATAATCCTGGTCACCGAGGGATCCTTCCCCCGCTTGCAGATATCAGCAGTTGGGGATGTGTGGCGGTTGGTGGAAGATCATGTACACGTCTCTTATCTTTTTTTGATGGAAGTGATGAGAGAGTGGCTGGGTAGCTTTGACCCAACACACCAACAGTGGTCCATGGTCCAGCATACCTTATCTTGAAGGAAAGAAGGATGAGAGCTCCTCAAATCTGATCAAACTTTATTATATATTTACTATATGTTTCTATTACAGGTGATAAAAGAGCAGAACAGAGTCAACACATTTCAGGGGTCGGAAATCGCCTCATCAGGGCTGAGGAACAACACAACACAGCCTTATTTCACGGCCCTTTTTATGTTGTCTTCAGAACAGATTGAAGGAATTTCTGACCCCAGAAAATTGTGTTGGCTCTCTTTTGACCTTGTGCTGGTCATCCTGTGCATTGTTCAGAATACTCAAGACACACAAGGTTAACCATATTGACAGATGTTTACCATGGATTTCAGGCCTCCATTTTTTTTTTCCTTACTTTGGGCCCAGCAGGTGTGCACACACCTCAGGAACTTAGTGCAGAGATGGTGGTAGCCCCTCATAATGGGCACAGCATTTATACAGACCTGGGAACTCAGCACAAGGATGGTGGGAACCCCTCATAATGGGCACAGCAGGTGTACAGAGCCGGGAACTCAGTACAAGGATGGTGGGAACCCCTCATAATGGGTACAGCAGGTGTACAGAGTCGGGAACTCAGCACAGGGATGGTGGGAACCCCTCATAATGGGTACAGCAGGTGTACAGACCTGGGAACTCAGTACAAGGATGGTGGGAACCCCTCATAATGGGCACAGCAGGTGTACAGAGCCTGGAACTCAGTACAAGGATGGTGGTAGCCCCTCATAATGGGCACAGCAGTTATACAGACCTGGGAACTCAGCACAAGGATGGTGGGAACCCCTCATAATGGGCACAGCAGGTGTACAGAGCCGGGAACTCAGCACAGGGATGGTGGGAACCCCTCATAATGGGCACAGCAGGTGTAAAGAGCTGGGAACTCAGTACAAGGATGGTGGGAACCCCTCATAATGGGCACAGCAGGTGTACAGAGCCGGGAACTCAGCACAGGGATGGTGGGAACCCCTCATAATGGACACAGCAGGTGTACAGAGCTGGGAACTCAGTACAAGGATGGTGGGAACCCCTCATAATGGGCACAGCAGGTGTACAGAGCCGGGAACTCAGTACAAGGATGGTGGGAACCCCTCATAATGGGCACAGCAGGTGTACAGAGCCGGGAACTCGCCACAGGGATGGTGGGAACACCTCATAATGGGCCCAGCAGGTGTCCACACACCTCAGGAACTTGTTGCAGGAATGGTGGAAACCCCTCATAATGGACAGGGGAGATATACAGACCCGGGAACAGCACATGCAAATGGATGGTGGGCACCCCTCATAATGGGCACAGCAGGTGCACAGGGTATGCCGATCTGTGAACCCCACATATTGGGCACAACAAAAGTACAGACCCAGGAACTCGGCACAGGGATGGTGGGAACACCACATAATGGGCCCAGCAGGTGTACACATACCTCAGGAACTTGGCACAGGGATGGTGGGAACCCCTCATATTGAGCACAGTGGGGGTACAGACCCGGGAACTCAGCACCTCAAGGATGGTGGGAACCCCTCATAATTGGCACAGCAGGTGTACAGACTCAGGAACTCGGCACAGGGATGGTGGGAACATCACGAAATGGGCACAGCAGATGTACACACACCTCAGGAACTCAGCACAGGGATGTTGGGAACCCCTCATTATGGGCACAGCAGATGTGCAGACACAACAACTCCCTTGTATGTATTTTACCGGTGTGCTTAGCTGGATTATATTTGTAAAGATACTTTAATAAATTGGGCTCTAATTGTTTCCTCTAATTCACCCACAGGAGAAGAAGCATTTCTTGGGACACAATTACCTGAAGGAGGGTCCAGAAGGGAACAGCATCAGCCGCACCAACGTCGCCCAGATCCGTATGGCTTTCCGATACGAGACATTATGTAATGAGCTCAGCTTCTTAACGGACGCTATGAACACGGCACACCTCCCCCTGGCTAATGAGTAGTGAGCCCATGTGACTATTAAACTGTGAAAAGGATGGACGTCTGGCGTTTACCTCCGCACCGCACACGCTTATCCGCTCTCGTAGTGTAGAATGTATCAGTGTTGAAATATTTATTACATTTATCACCTATGGAAAGGTAACCACTGCTAAGTCACTCAGGACTTTAATACAAGTATACTGAGAAAATGTGTTGTTTCTGCGCATGCCATTTTGCGATATAATGTTGATAAAACATTATTTTATTTTTGCATTTTAACCTGCAGCCCAGTGTTTCTCAACCAGAGTGCCGTCTGGGTTCCCCAGGGGTGTCGCACACATGGGACTCAGTTGGTCCTGGATCAGCATCATGAGTTGCCATGGTTCGGGTGTCCACCAGCCCCATTACAACCAATGACATTCTAGGACCAGGATGCACGGCATCATTTGTTGGTATGGTGATGATGGCGAACCATAATGTGCATAACCAGCTTGTCCAAACCATAATGCAAGACTCTGATCCAGGGCAGGTAGCCTGCAGGGCCACCCCCAGCATTCAGGAGAAGGGGACCTCTGATGTGTTGAGGGTGCTCAGTGATGTGAGGGGGACTCAATGTATAGGGGGCCCTCTGAAGTGATAGGTGACCTTTGATGTAATGGGGGGGGGGCATCTAGTGGTCATAATACTTTTTTCTGATTGAGGTATTTCAAACAGCAAACAATTTAAACATAGACATGTTATGTATTCTACACATTATTTACCTGTAAAAGCCTCCCTTGTGTAGCTATCCCCTGAGACTGCTGTTGGGTGCCGCCATCTTGGATGTGATGTTGGCAACCCCAGAAGACTAAAGTATCACTCTGTAGTAGCCTTTCTCAACCTTAACATCACATCCAGGTCTCCAGGAACCCTTGCTAAAAAGAAGAAAAAATGGGGGTCAGTTGGAAAAATGCCCCCTTACTGTACATTAATGGTCAGTGGGGAAAAATGCCATCTTACACTGATGGTCAGTTGGAAAAACTGACCATCAGAAGAATGAGGTGAGAAGAATGTTCCTTACATTGGTGATCAGTGGGAAGAATGTTCCTTACATTGGTAATCAGTGGGAAGAATGTCCCTTACATTGGTGATCAGTGGGAAGAATGTTCCTTACATTGGTGATCAGTGAGAAGAATGTTCCTTACATTGGTGATCAGTGGGAAGAATGTTCCTTACATTGGTAATCAGTGGGAAGAATGTTCCTTACATTGGTGATCAGTGGGAAGAATGTCCCTTACATTGGTGATCAGTGAGAAGAATGTTCCTTACATTGGTGATCAGTGAGAAGAATGTTCCTTACATTGGTGATCAGTGGGAAGAATGTTCCTTACATTGGTGATCAGTGGGAAGAATGTTCCTTACATTGGTGGTCAGTGAGAAGAATGTTCCTTACATTGGTGATCAGTGAGAAGAATGTTCCTTACATTGGTGATCAGTGGGAAGAATGTTCCTTACATTGGTGATCAGTGAGAAGAATGTTCCTTACATTGGTGATCAGTGGGAAGAATGTTCCTTACATTGGTGATCAGTGAGAAGAATGGCCCTTACATTGGTGATCAGTGAGAAGAATGGCCCTTACATTGGTGATCAGTGAGAAGAATGCCCCCTTACAGACAGCTTAAGTTATCTCTGGCATTGTGCTGCTTTCACTGCCAAGTGGTGTTGGACACATAATTATGCTGGTGGCACCAGATGGGAAGCCAATCCGTCACAGCTCAAGAAACCCCCAAAAACCTCTGTTGGAGCCCTGGTTGAGAACAACTGCTTTATATTCTTCCAGCTGCTATATAAAGGTTAATGTGGTGGGGTGGGGTTGGAGGAGCTGGGCCAGCACAAACTAATATTAGACACCTCCAGAAGAGGAGAGGGTTATCATACGTATGGAGGGGGCTGTGCTAGGTAATGGTCTCTTCTGGCGTAGTCATACATTCTTGCACGTTCATAGACCTATTGCAAGCGAATACAACAAACATTTATGGAAAAGGATAGACATTTAAAATTGTTGAGTTTTCCGTGCTTTTACCTGCAGTTTACTTTGTACTATGGTGACCGGGTTTCTTTAATGCTCACAAAACACTCTCATGACTTTTAACACATAGATGCTGATCAGTCAATGATCTGATATTTGATTAACCCCCCCCTCTTGGTGCTGAAGGAGCATTCTCATATGAAAAAGCATTCCAACATGGAAAAGAAGAAAAGAAAAGTGCATTATCTTTGGGCTGCACAATTGCCCCCCCATTGCCCAAACCAAGACGTGTTGTCCATCATCCTTCCTGCTGCTCCAGTTCTAGATGCCGGTGTGCACTGAGCCAGCACTGAGAATGCCGAATTTCAGGCTGAACGCTAGACATCGATAGAGGTGTATCAATACCTGATCAATCTTCTAAACACATCAATAAGACTATCAAGAATTGGGTTTAATAGACACTGCCACAATGTGAGAACTTTATACCCCCCGATGTATACGAGGGCATGCCACCATATACTACACTTGCCCTCGCTCTTCATCACACTGGGAACTTTCTTTACTTTGTTACATTCATGTTTTTTCCTTTTTAGTGCTTTGACGTTGTGTATTATTATGAAGGTGCTAATTTCTTGAAACTTTATCTAGTTTACTTTTTAATGGGTCAGCCCACTGCAGGCGATGGTTTAATGTTTGGTAGGTGATGGAGAGTAAAGCCTCGTACACACAATTCGATTGTTGGCCAACCGAGCGTCAGACGTTTGTCCGAAAGGCGCGTGCCAGGATCTTGTCTTGCGTACTATTGGCACACAATTGTCAGCCAACTAACACGAACGTAGTGACGTGCTACGCAGAATTTCAGCTCTTGAGCGCCACCCTTTGGGAACCTTCTGCTAATGTCGTGTTTGGTGAGCATTGATTCAGAGCATGCATGTTTTGTAATTTGGACTTTTGTGTGACCGACTTGTGTACAGACGATACGAAAATCTGACAACAGACCCTTGTCTGCCGAAAATTTACTAGCCTGCCATCCAAAATTTGTTGGCGGAAAGTTGGACAACAATTGTCTGAAGGAGCGTACTAATGGTCGGATTTTAGGCAGTCTGTCATCACACAATTCCCTGACGAAAATCCGATTGTGTATACGAGACTTAACACTGCCTAACAGTTTGCATTGATAATATCTTGTGGGGTGGTCCTGGGTTTGCACACCTGCTGTGCCCATTACGAGGGACTCCCACCATCCATGCGTTGAGTTCTCAGGTCTGTACACCTGTGCCCAATATAAAGTTCTCGCCATCCATGCAGTTCCTAGGTCTCATCGTGAGGGACTCCCACCAACCCTGGGCTGAGTTCTTGGGTCTGGACACCTGCTGTGCCCGTTATGAGGGCCACCCATCAACCCTGTGATGAGTTCCCAGATCTGCATGCCTTCTGTGTCCATTATGAGGGGCTCCCACCATGCCTGTGCTGAATTCCAAGGTCTGCATGTCTGCTGTGTCCATTATGAGGGTACCCACCATCCCAGTGATGAGTCCCCAGGTCTGCTGTGCCCATTATGTGAGGTTCTTGCCATCCATGCGCTGAGTTCCTGGGTCTCATTGTGAAGGACTCCCACCATCCTTGTCCCGATTTCCTGGGTCTGTACACCTGCTGTGTCCACTAGTAGGAGTTCCCACCATCCCTGGACTGAGTTCTTGGGTCTGGACACCTGCTGTGCCCATTATGAAGGGTTCCTCCCATCCATGCACTGAGTTTCTGGGTCTGCACGCCTGCTGTGTCCATTATGAGGGTTTCTGACCATCCCTACACTGAGTTGCAGGGTCTGCACACTTGCTGTGCCTATTATGAGGGTCTTCCACCATCCCTGTGCCGGGTTCCTGGGTTTGCACACCTGCTGTTCCGTTATGAGGGGTTTACCACTTTCTCTGCTAAATCTTACCTTTTATGAAGAAACCGAAGGAAATTGGTGACACCCCTAGGTGAGAAATCACAGAGCCCAGGTCTACGGACAAGCTCTCAAAACTGAAATTCCACTTTATGGGTGCTATCATTCTGCTTCTTTTGTTAATGTCCTTTTTTTTGTATGTATTCTGTAGAATAAAAGTACCATTGTGTGACATTATGTGTCAGTTTGAAAAGTTTTTGTGGGGAGGGACTGTATTATTTCTGAGTCTATTTAAAAATTGTTGTGTAGCCATTCCTTCAGTGATTCTTCTACATATTTTTTGTAAAAAAAAAAAAATCGCACTAAGCGTTTGATTGGTTTGCACAAAAGTTATAGCGTCTACAAAATGGGGGATAGTTTTATGGCATTTTTATTAATAATTTTTTTTTTTTACTAGTAATGGCGGCGATCAGTGATTTTTATTGTGACTGCGACATTATGGCGGACACGTCGGACAATTTTGACACACTTTTGGGACCATTGGCATTTATACAGCAATCGGTGCAATTAAAAATGCACTGATTACTATAAAAAAAATGGCAGTGAAGGGGTTAACCACTAGGGGGCAGTGTAGGGGTTAAGTGTGTGTGTCTTTTTAACTGTAGGGGGCGTGGTTTGGCATCTGACGTCACCGATTGTCTTTCCTTATAACAGGGAACAGACGATCAGTGACAGGCCCAGTAGGAAGCACGGGGAGAGGTTTGTTTACACTTACCTCTCCTCGTTCTTCAGCTCTGTGACCCGATCGCGGGACACTGATGGCGATCGGGTCCCGTGGCCATGGAGCTCAGGACCGGGTTGTGAGTGCGCCGCCGGCGGCGCACGCGGCCCATGGCTGGGCACTTAAAGGGAACGTACAGGTACGCGATTGTGCCCAGCCGTGCCATTCTGCCGACGTACATCGGCGTGAGGCGGTCCTTAAAGTGGTTGTAAACCCTTACAACACACTTTGACCTACAGGTAAGCCTAGATTAAGGCTTACCTGTAGGTCCAAGAAATATCTCCTAAACCTACACGGTTTAGGAGATATTTGCCGAAAGACAGGCACCGCTGTCTACATGCATGCACCGTAGACCGCGGCACGCCGCTGTCAACGGCGATATGCCGCGAGTGGCAGCTCCCGTGCGCATGTGCAGGAGTGACGTCATCGCGGCTTCGCCGAATGACAGTGGCGGAGCGGCGAGACCCACCGAGAAGATGGATGCGCCGGACTACAGGGGACAGCGGTGACATCGCTGGCTCCTGTGTCAGGTAAGTGACACATAATGGACTACTATGCGATGCATAGTAGTCCATTATGCTTTACCTTTGCAGGGAATGAAAGCGGAAGTAAACCCATCAGGGTTTACTTCCTCTTTAAGTGGTTAAACTACTACAACAGACAGGGATATACAATGTAATACTGACATATAATCACGCACATAGCTTGGACTTGTCTTTTTTTTCGCCCTCACCTACTATGTAACTATTTAACATTTATTTCCCTCTAGTGTTAGAATTATTACATTGTATCTCTTGCTACAAAGGCGCATGTATTTTTCTACGCTCCTCGGCTCCATCTAGTGGCTGTAATGCGGTATTTTACTACTGCAAAAAATAAAAGCACATTTGTTCAGAAGAGAATTTGGGCTAATAACATTTGTTTTTGTCCAATTGGCACACAATGGATATACACACAAATTGACAGAGAATGAATATACCGTACATGCAAAGCCACTGGATGAATGGCTATGCAATTATTATTATTTTTTTTTAAATAACCCTAAAGTTTATTTTGAGAATAAAAAATGGGGCCACTACAGCTCAGTATTAAGAAAACAGAATATGAAGGATGCTGGATCTGTAAACGTTATATTAGTGTTTTGATGCATAAAATAAACCGCAAATCAGACCTTGTCTGATATAAATGTAATATAGGGAAGTTGTTGCGATTATAAAAAAAAAAAAAAAGCTGCTGCCCCCGCTGACTAATTTTGCAGGTACATTCTATTGGGGGTGGGGGGGGGGGGGGTGGGGAGGTGTCATCTTCATCCTTTCTGGTAGAAGCATGCAGACATGAAGGTGCTGGCACATCTCATATAATTGTTTCACCGGATAGAAGCAGCAGGATAAGCTGTGGAGCTCACACCCTCATAAACAAGTCCTGAAGAGTGGCTTTTAAACCTGATTGGTTCCTGTGGACAAATATTTCATCTTTTCTAAATTGCCTCCATTGTCTATTTCTAACATTTCTGGCATTTCCTGAAGATTGGTGTATTCTGGAGCCACCATTTTTAATTAGCCTCGGGCAGAGTGCTTGCATCCTTATTCATCTTTTGAAGTCTCATGGGACTCGAGACCCACTCAGATGACTGAGGGCAGCCCTTGAAAGGACGGGCAAATTGCCTGCTTTTGGTGATCAAAATCTCTGGGTATTCTTAACAGATTGGTCTGGAGATCTGCCAAGCTTGTAACCGGCAGCAGCGAGGAAATAAAGTGCAAACTGTGGTTAGTATGCCCATCTTGCAGCATTGCGAGGGTCAAAACCTGCCTCCCATGTGAACGCAGTCTCAGGGTGGCATTCTTCTCATTAACTCCAAATGTAGGGAGGGTCGCCAATGACTGATGTTCTATTTGTTACAGTAATTCTTTTCTGGCTGTTATTACTTTTAACTTTCTCAATTTTTTTTTTTATTATTACATTTTTATCAGGGGGTTCTGTAGAACTGGAAAATGATTTCAAGCGGTTGAGAAAGGCTGCTAAGGGATTGAAGAGATTTACAGTACTGCAGTACAGTATCAGAATATTAAATCTGAGCTCTCCACATGGTTTCCAACACAGAGGGGAGTAGTAGAAAGATCTGGATACTCTATTTAAGCAATTCTCAATTTGGCTTATGTGTAACCCTCACCTTCCCCCAGAGGTTTCTAGGGGTTCCTTGAATTGTAAATTAATTAACCACTCATCTCATGGTGCCTGCATGGTTTCAGAGCCAACACCATTTGCCAGAACAAGCACCATGGCCCGCGTCTTTTTGATCAGCCATTCTCCACCTAGGTTCCTCCAGCGGTTGGTAGGGGTTCCTGGAACTGTGGCTAATTGACCACTCGTGTCATGGTGCCTGCATGGTTTCGGAGCCAACACCATTCGTTAGAACAAGCAGGAAAGGCTCCCTTGATCTATCTCCACCAGGGGCGGACTGACCATTGGGCTAGTCGGGCACTGCCCGAGGGCCCCATGCCACTAGGGGGCCCCATCAGGGTTGCCAGCCTCAGTAAAACCAGGGTCAGTATGTAAATCCCGAGATTATAGCTGCCCCACCTCTCCAGTACCTTCTCAGCCAATAGAAATATGTCTGTGTGTACTGTGTGTGATTATATACTATGTATGTGCTTGTGTATACTATGTGGCCAGGGGCGGACTGACAACTCATGGGGCCCCCGGGCAATAGGAGATTATGGGGCCCCCAGGCAATCGGAAATTATGGGGCCACATAGTATACACAAACACACAGTATACACAAACACACAGTATACAATTACACACACAGTACACACAGACATGTTTCTATTGGCTGAGAAGGTACCGGAGAGGTGGGGCAGCTATAATGTATGGATTTACATACTGTCCCTGGTTTTACTGAGGCTGGCAACCCTGATGGGGCCCCATAGTGGCCCGGGGCCCTCGGGCAGTGCCCGAGTAGCCCAATGGTCAGTCCGCCCCTGTATGTGGCCCCATAATCTCTGATTGCCTTGGAGCCCCATAATCTCCTATTGCCCGGGTGCCCCATGAGTTGTCAGTCCGCCCCTGATCTCCACCAAAGTTCCTCCAGAAGCGGCTAAGGGTTCCTTGAGCTGTCACCAATCATCCTCCCATTTGATGGTAACTGCATAGTTCCAGAGCCAATGCCACTTCTCAGAACCAGCATCAAGGGTCTTGTTAGTTAATGGTAAGGGTGCCATTCTGATCACTACTGTAAGAGGTGGGGGGGGGGGCAGCATTCTTCTCACTGACTACCAATAGAAGGGGTATTTTTGCTATTGATCCCAATTGATTTGACTATAGAAGGGATTCCCTGAAATCTAGAAAAATGATTTCAAGGGTTTCTCTGGGATTAGAAGGTCGAGAAAGATTGGCATACATTGATTATTATACAATTGATGTTGAACTCTTTGGAGAAGATGCCACAGGTTGGAACAATGTGAAGTTTGAAATGTGCTTTTCAAAGCTTTAGTCCAGGGGTCTCCAAACGACGGCCCTCCTGTTGTTAAGAAACTACAATTCCCGTCATGTCTGCCAATGTTAGATTTTTTTTTTCAATGCCTCATGGGACATGTAGTTCCCCATCAACTAAAGAGCCGTAGTTTTGGAGATCACTGCTTTAGTACATTGGAGGTCATAAAACTCCTTACATTTGTCCCGTTTTCCCATCTGGCCATTGGTCAAAGGACTGCCTCAAATTTAGAAGGCTCTGGGCAAAAGTTGAGCTGCTGGCACCTCCTGGATCAACAAAAAGTCAACTGAACAACCAACTTTTGTCAAAGGGGACAAGTGGAAAATTATCAGCAAAACAGCATCCAGGCACTGTTGAGGTGCTTTTCCGACAGCCACTGGTGCTGGCTGTCAGAATACAATAGCCCAGCAGAGGAGACTTGTCCATCCAAGCTGTCTAGCATGGATGGAGGAATGGGAATTCTTTTATTAAACTTATAGGACGAATAAAAAACAATGTACGTGTAGGGCCAGCTTTACAGAACCTAGACTTGTGGCTCGGAAAGTTGTAAAACTAGGGTGCTCAACCTGCTGCCCACGGGTGCATGTAGCCCAAGATGGCCCAACAAGGCTATGAAGGCAGCCCAACCCAAAATCATCAACTTATCTAAAAAAAGTTCTTTTTTTTTTTTTTGACCAGGCCTCTTTTTCAGACTTGGTGTTTTCATGTTTAAAACGTTTTTTTTTTTGCTAGAAAATTACTTAGAACTCCCAAACATTTTATATTGTTTTTTTTCTAACACCCTAGAGAATAAAATGGCGGTCATTGAAATACTTTTTTTTTTACACCGTATTTGCGCAGCGGTCTTACAAGCGCACTTTTTTTTGAAAAAATGCACTTTTTTGAATAAAAAAATAAGACAACAGTAAAGTTAGCCCAATTTTTTTTTATATTGTGAAAGATAATGGTATGCCAAGTAAATTGATACCCAACATGTCACGCTTCAAAATTGCGCCCGCTCGTGGAATGGTGTCAAACTTTTAGCCTCAAAAATCTCCATAAGCGACATTTAAAAAATTCTACAGGTTGCATTTTTTGCGTTACAGAGGAGGTCTAGAGCTAGAATTATTGCTCTCGCTCTACCGATCGCGGCGATACCTCACATGTGTGGTTTGACCACCGTTTTCATATGCGGGCGCTACTCACGTATGCGCCCGCTTCTGTGCGCAAGCTCAAATTTTTTTTTTTTCTTATTTATTTTAATTGATTTTATTTATTTTTACACTGTTTAAAAAAAAAAAAAAAAAAAATGGATCACTTTTATTCCTATTACAAGGAATGTAAACATCCCTTGTAATAGAAAAAAGCATGACAGGTCCTTTTAAATATGAGCTCTGGGGGGTCAAAAAGTCCTCAGATCTCATATTTGGGCTAAAATGCAAAAAAAAAAGAAAAAAAAAAGAAAATCTGACATTTAAAAAAATATATACCTTTAAGAGGTATGGGCGGAAGTGACGTTTTGACGTCGCTTCCGCCCTCCTATGGTATAGAGACGAGTGGGGGCCATCTTAGCCTCACTTGTCTCTATGCCCAGCTAGGAAGAGGACCCGATCGCCTCCGCCGCTACCGACGGCTCCGGTAAGCGGCGGAAGGTGCGGGGGGGGGGGGGGGGTGGCACCTCTCCCGCCGCCGATAGCGGTGATCTCGCGGCGAATCCGCAGCGGAGACCACCGTTATCGTACAGCCGACCGCCGCCTGAAGAGATGGATATCTCGGTTGTGGCAGCAGCTGCTGCCGTTACCGAGATATCCCTCTTCAAAAAAAGGACGTACATCCCCGTTAGGCGGTCCACAAGTGGTTAAATGCATTTATGTTTAGCAAACACATGCACCCGAGAAAAATTTGAGCTTTACTGGACATTTTATGTTCCCAAAGAAACATCTCAGACTCTTCACAATCGCCCCTCCTTCGTGATCTCAGTTTTCAGCAGCACCCCCCAGTGGAGAAAATTAATTATTTGAGCCCCTGCAGCTTTTGTATGTTTGCCCACTTCCAAAGAAATGAAGGATCTATAATTTTTTTATTCAAGGTGTATTTTAAATGACAGAGACAGAATATCAACCAAAAATCCAGAAAAAAAAAAACACATATAAATTAAGTTTTAACATAAGTTGCAGTTTAGTGAGTAAAATAAGTATTTGATCCCCAAGCAAAACATGACTTAGTACTTGGTGGAGAAACCCTTGTTGGCAAGCACAGAGGTAAGACGTTTCTTGTAGTTCTCAGGAGGGATTTTGGTCCACTCTTCTTTACAGATCTTCTCTAAATTTTTAAAGCGGAGGTCCACCCTAAAGTGGACCTTCCGCTCTTCGGAACCCTCCCCCCCTCCCTCCGGCGCCACAATTGGCACCTTTCAGGGGGGAGGGGGGGTGCAGATACCTGTACAGTACAGGTATCTGCACCCACTTCCGGGATAGCTCTCTGCGGAAAGGGGCGTAGATTACGCCCCTTTCCGCAAGTGCCCCGCTGCCTGCTGGGAAACACACAGATCCCAGAGGCAGCGGGGACCGTCCTTTATTGCGCAGCGCAACTCGCGCATGCGCAGTAGGGAACCGGGAAATGAATCCGAAAGGCTCCATTTCCTGATTCCCATACCCAAGATGGCGGCGGCAGCACTCGAGTGTCGATCTAGAGATCGGCTTCGGGTGCCGACATTGCGGGCGCGCTGGACAGGTAAGTGTCACTATTTTAAAAGTCAGCAGCTGCAGTATTTGTAGCTGCTGGCTTTCAAAAAAAAAAACAAAAAAAACGCGGACTCCCACTTTAAGGTTTCTTGGCGGTTGCTCGGCAATTTAAAGTTTCAGCTCCCTCCATAAGTTTTTTTTTTTTTATAGGATTAAGGTCTGGGGACTGGCTAGGCCACTCCGTGCCCTTAGTGTGCTTCTTCTTGAGCCACTCCTTTGTTGCCTTGGCAGCATGTTTTCAGTCATGGTCATGTTGGAAGACCCATTCACGACCCATCTTCAGTGTTCCGACTGAGGGAATAAGGTTCTCCTCCAAGATTTTACAATATATGGCCTCCGTCCATTGGCCCCTCAATGTGGCAAAGTCGGCCCACATCTTTAGCAGAGAAGCAAAGCATAATGTTTCCCACCTCCGTGCTTGCCTGTAATGATGGTGTTCTTAGGGTCATAGTCAGAATTTTTCTTCCTCCAAACACAGTGAGTCAAGTTAATACCAAAGCGCTCAATTTTGGTCTCATCTGACCACAGCACTTTCTTCCAATCTTCTCTGAATAATTTAGATGTTCATTGGCAAACTTCAGACGGGCCTGTACATGTGCCACCTTGAGGAGGGGGACCTTGGGGGGCACTGCAGGTTTTTAATCCATGGTGGCGTATTGTGTTACCAATGGCTTGTTTGGTGACTGTGGTCCCAACTGCCTTGAGACCATTTGGAAGCCCCTCCTCCCGTGTAGTTTTGGGCGGATCCCTCACTTTTCTCATGATCATCCTCACCCCATGAGGCAAAATCTTCCATGGAGCTCCAGACCTGAGGGCGATTGATGGTTGTTTTGTATTTCTTCCATTTGCGAATAATCACTCCAACAGTTGTCTCCTTCTCACCAAGCTTCTTGCTGAAGGTCTTGTAGCCCATTCCAGCCTTGTGCAGGTCTACAGTCTTGTCCCCGACATCCTTGGACAGCTCTTTAGTCTTGGCCCATGATGGTGAAGTTTGAATGGAAGAATATTCTGTGGACAGGTGTGTTTTATACACATAATGAGCACCTTCTTAAATTGACAGGACTAATCTGTGTACCACATGAGCACCTACCGTAGCCTGTATGTGGGAGCCAGATTTATTGTTTGTTGGTAGAGGATCAAATACTTAGGGCCAGTTCACACAGCGAGGCGAGGCGACACGGCTCGCCTCGCCTCGCTCCCGCAAGTCGCCCCCGTTCTGTACAATGGAACCGTTCTGAGAGGAGCGACTCGAGTTGCTCCGACTCAGAAAAAAAGTTCCTGTACTACTTCGGGGCGACTTGCATTGACTTCTATACAGAAGTCCTCTGCAAGTCGCCGCTGAGCTCCCCGCAGGTCGCGGCGAGGTAAGTCAGAGACGCCTCGCTGTGTGAACCGGCCCTTATTTTACGCACTCAACTGCAACTCCATTTATAGGGTGTTTTTTTTTTTTCTGGGTGATTGGTTGATATTCTGTCTCTATTATTTAAAATATACCTATGATAAAAAATGATAGACCCTTCATTTCTTTGTAAGTGGGCAAACATACAAAATTGCATGTGGCCAAATCATTATTTCCCCCGCTGTATATTTATGAGCAACTATGTTCCAGGATGAAGCACATGAAAGGAAAAATTAGAACCAAAAGATCTGATGAGATCTTGAGAATTGCAACTCCCTCCATCCAGATCAGTGGTTCTCAACCTCAGTGCCCGACGGGTCCATGTTTTCAGGTTTTCCTTTTACTGTGCCCGGCTGCTTTAAGTACTTGCCGAACAGCCGCCATCATTATATTAAGGCAGGTCGGCACGTTCCCTCTATACATCATAGCTATACATTGGTCCCTTTAAGTGGGATAGCAGGCGCGCGCGCCCGCTGCATAGGAAGGGCATCGATGCTCATGACCACCAGCCACAAGCACGAGAGGCAGAATAAGGACACGTGTGTGTGCGTGCGTGCGTGCGTGCGTGCGTGCAAACACATCCCAGTTCTGAGAGGAGAGACAGATCGCGAGTTCCTACGAGCTGGGAACCACGATCTCTCATCTCCTATAGTCAGTCCCCTCCCCCACAATTAGAACACACACATAGGGAACACATTAAACCACCCCCCCCCCCCCCCCCAGATCGCGTCCTAGTGTTTAACCCCTTCCGTACCAGTGCCATTTTTTTTTTACAGTAATCAGTGCATTTTTATAGCACTGATCACTGTATAATGGTCACGTGTTCGCCATACTGTCGCAGTCACGATAAAAATCGCAGATCGTGGCCATTACTAGTAAAAAAAAAAAAAAAAAAAAAAAAATTATTAATAAAAATGCCATAAAACTATCCCCCATTTTGTAGACGAAAAAAAAAAATGAATACATTTAAAAAACAATAATACAAATTATAGACGCTATAACTTTTGCACAAACCAATCAATATACGCTTTTTACTACCAAAAATATGTAGAATACATATTGGCCTAAACTGAGGAAAAAAATTAGCTTTTTAAAAAAAATAATAAAATAAAATAATTGGGGCTATTTATTACAGAAAAAAAGTACAAAATATGTTTTTTTTTTCAAAATATTTGCTTTTTTTTTTTGTTTATACCACAAAAAATAAAAACCACAAAAGTAATCAAATACCACCAAAAGAAAGCTCTATTTGTGGGGGGGGGGGGGGGCGGGGGGGGAAGGACGTCATTTTTGTTAGGGTACAACGTCGCACCACCGCGCAATTGTCAGTTAAAGCGACACAGTGCCGTATCATTGAGCAGCCAAATCTTCCGGGGGAAAAAGTGGTTAAATCAATATCAATGACATGGTATTTCATAAGAGCTATTTTATATAAGGGAAGCTCCCAAAATAGGACTGAGGTTGAGAACCACTCACTGCGTTGGATAATAAAAAAAAATACAAATAAAAAAAAAAAAAAATACAAAAAAAAAAATAAAAATACAAAAAAAATACAAATAAAAAAAAATACAAATAACACAAAAAATACAAATAAAAAAATACAAATATAAAAAAAATACAAATAAAAAAAATACAAATAAAAAAAAAATACAAATAATACAAAAAAATACAAATAAAAAAATACAAATATAAAAAAAAAATACAAATAAAAAAAAAAAAAAAAAAAAAAAAATACAAAAAAAAATAAAAATACAAAAAAAAATACAAATACAAATAAAAAAAAATACAAATAACACAAAAAATACAAATAAAAAAATACAAATATAAAAAAAAAAAATACAAATAAAAAAAATACAAATAAAAAAATACAAATAATACAAAAAAATACAAATAAAAAAATACAAATATAAAAAAAAATACAAATAAAAAAAAATACAAATAAAAAAAAAATACAAATAACACAAAAAATACAAATAAAAAAATACAAATATAAAAAAAATACAAATAAAAAAAATACAAATAAAAAAAAAATACAAATAATACAAAAAAATAAAAAAAAAAAATACAAATAAAAAAAAAAAAAATACAAAAAAAAATAAAAATACAAAAAAAATACAAATAAAAAAAAATACAAATAATACAAAAAAATACAAATAAAAAAATACAAATATAAAAAAAAATACAAATAAAAAAAAATACAAATAAAAAAAAAATACAAATAATACAAAAAAATACAAATAAAAAAATACAAATAAAAAAAAAATACAAATAAAAAAGACATTTTATTACTCAGATAAAGTATATTATCTAGAACGTTGACCTTTTCAGCTCATCAGCTCGCCTTATTGTTAATATATTTTATATGTGGCCCAAGACAATTCCTCGCCTTCTAATGTGGCCCAGGAAGGTCAAAAATTAGGACACTTTTAGGTTGCCATGGGGGGGGGGAAGGTAGTTGACATTAGTTCAGTAAGCAGGAATACTGCTATCAGAAGGAAAAAGCCTTTTATTAATACTAAACATGGTGTTGATGAGTATATGGGTTAGACATCTGTGTGTGGTCGCCCATCACACGTATACAAACGCTTGTTTAAAGTACTGAAAAGCAAAACTTTATTGAACATTAAAGTGCTATTGGTAGGAAGATCAGTGTACAGACTCCAAATTGTATACATGAAGGAAGCATATTGTACAGGTCAGTAGTGTCTGCGTAGTTCTTGGACATGTGCGTTTCGTTCTGAATAAATATTAAAATCGGACACATTTTTTCGTGATTCAGATATATCCGAATACCCGAATTACAGTATAAACAAAAGTTTACCAAATGCTCCAAATAATGAAAATGGAATTCAAATTGAATTTTACATTAAAAATAATAAAAATGCCATAAATCTTTCCCCTATTTTGTAGACGCTATAACTTTTGCACAAACCAATCAATATACGCTTTTTGTGATTTCTACTGTAAACATATTTCTGAAATCAACTCCCATTTCAAAATAATGCTGTTTTTGTTAGGCCAAAAGTAAATAAAACAAAAAAAAAAAAAAAAAGTCATTGTAATCATTCGATAAAGATTTTTCTTTTGTCTGTTCACTTTGCCACATTTGAATCTTTTTTTATTTTATTTTTTTAGATTCGAAACGTTTGAAAAAAATCGATGCATTTTGATTCGGCCAAATCTGAAAAACTTTAGATTTTTTTTTTTTTAAACAAATGTTTTCAAATTCAACCAATTCAAAATGTATCAATTCGAATGTTTCAAATCTTTAAAAAAAAATAATAATAATAATAATAATAATAATAATAATAAATTGGTAAATTGGAAGAAAATTTTGAAAAAAGATATAAAATGAATTCCGAATTGAATGAGTCAACCGAATTTAATTAAACGAAATAACTAGATTAATGAATCAAAACTAATTTTTTTTGTCATGCACATGTCTAGTAGTTCTAAAAAAAAAAAAAAAAAAAAAATTAAAAAAAATTAGAAAAAAAAATAATAATTCAACTTTCTCACACACTTTACAAAAAACAGCCATTTTCCCAGAAACACCACCTTACTCCTGAGAGTTGGTATTGTACTATTTAGTAAAATTTCTTCTGCTCCGTGTCGCCCTTCTTTCTAATCTCCGTCATCCCGCCCAGCTACGGGTGTAACGGCCATTCGATTTTGAATTCACGCGGTAGAACAATGACTTTTTTTTTTTATATATATAAAAAAGTAGTATGATTGTACTTACTGTAACGTCTTATTTGGAGTCCACCGAGGGACACAAATTCTAAGACTGTCGGGTTATATTGCCTCCTGCAGGGGGCAGTATAACACAACAGTCTAAGAATTCCTGGGTCACTCCAATGCTACTTTCACCGTTAAATTCAGGTATTCGTATAGCGCCGATACATTCACATCAGTTCCTGCCCTAAAGGAGCTTACAATCTAAGGCCCCCTAACTCACATTCATACACACACACACACACACACACACATACTAGGGGCCAACTTAGACAGGAGCCAATTAACCTCCCAGCAGGTCTTTGGAGTGTGGGAGGAAACCGGAGTACACGGAGGGAGGAAACCCACGCAGGCGCAGGGAGAACATGCAAACTCCGGGGAGGGGGTGCCGTGGTTGGGATTCAAACTGGCGCCCCCCAGTGCTGATCACTTAGCCACTGTGAAACAAGAAAAATACAGATGGCTGCACACCAAAATGATCCACTTTTATTGAACATTTAAAGACCAAAATGACAGGTGGTGCAGGTACAGTAGAGAGGACTGACAGTTAAACGCGTTTCGCCTAAATAAGCTCTGTCGTTAGCGCGAAACGCGTTTAACCTGTCAAAGACAGGTGGTGTAGGAACATTATAAGACTGACAGGTAAATGCGTTTTGGGCTAAAGACAACACCTTAAACTACGTAGAGGGTTCTTTACTGTAAGCGCCGCAAGGATGTGGAATTCCCTTCCACAGGCGGTGGTCTCAGCGGGGTGCATCGATCGTTTCAAGAAACTATTAGACAATCACCTGAACGACCACAACATACAGGGATATACAATGTAATACTGACATATAATCACACACATAGGTTGGACTTGATGGACTTGGGTCTTTTTTTCGACCTCACCTACTATGTAACCCTTATGAAAGTGAAACGCGTTTAACTGTCAAGTCCTCTCTACTGTACTACTGTAGTTGATGGCGAACCTTGGCACCCCAGATGTTTTGGAACTACATTTCCCATGATGCTCAATTACACTGCAGAGTGCCTGAGCATCATGGGAAATGTAGTTCCAAAGCATCTGGGGTGCCAAGGTTCGCCATCACTGCCCTAGTGTCTGGTCATTAAATTTATGTTACCCCAAAAATTCACATAAAAGCATCTATTTTTCAGGCTGGTGATGGTATCCCTAGTCTGCCATTTACAGAAATACCCGGTGATCCTGCCAGCTCCCCCAGTTCCTGCTTGAAACAGGTTGTGCCAAGCACAGAAGTAGGCCCGTGCTGGCATGGTCAGGGTGAAGGCCGATGCCTGGCGTACCTGTATCTCCTGTAGTCGGTTTTGCAAACTCCTCCCCCCTCCCGCCCCCACTGGGTTGATTGACAGCAGCTCCAACCTGGAGCCTTGCTGTCAAAACTACAGCAGGCACATTTACTATGCAATCCCCATCCCCCCCCATGGGGAAGAGGGATGGGAAGGAAGGATGTACGGTCACGTGACCACCGAAAACCAAACCCCGCCCCCAAAAAACATATATTTATAACAAAAAGAAAACGTGATTATAGTTCAACAATCAGGGTGGAATTCAAATGTGCTTTTTTTTAGTAGTGTGGTTACAAATACTTTACTTTGTGCTACATAATGCCGTCAGAGAACATAAAAAAAAAAAAATTACATTGTATAAAAATAATTAAATATTTAACTTATTGCTAAATGAGAATTCCCCCTACGCTACGATCCAGTTACGGCAAAGAAATTGTGTCCATCAGATCGGTTCAAGTGACATTTCAGTTCTGGGTGGATGCATGTGGGAATCCCTCTGAACTTCTAAAAATGCAGAAGATGATGATGGGGTTCCCAGCTCCGCCCACTCCTTGCAGCCACTGCATAAGGGAAGTGTGAAGAAAAAAAAAAATGCAGAAGATCATGGGGTTCCCAGCTCCGCCCACTCCTTGCAGTAACTGCAAAAGGGGAGTGTGAAGTCTTGGGGGGACATAAACCGAGAATTCTGCAGAAGGAGTGAGACTTCCCTGCTGGTTAACGCAGGAGGCAGAGATGGAGGGGGAGATCTCGCTGATCGATAATGCGAAGAAGAAGTAGAAGAATCCGGCCCTATCCACACAAAAAGGAAATGTCACTTATGAACAGGCTCAGCCTTTAATATCAGTAGCTGCTACACACTTCACCAATCGCCATCTTGCCAAACCCAACGCCGGACGTGCGGCCGGATGGACGGCAGTCATGTGACACATAAACCTTAAAAACTAAAAAGTAACACCTCAAACTGATACAGAAACGCATATTTACAGCTGAAGCTTAATGCGATTATCTTTTGCATTTCTGGTTCCTCCCTCCCCCACATCAAAAAAATAAAAATTCATTACATTTCATATTTTGGACCCAGGGATGTCATCTTTTGGCCTCTGTGATTCTCTAGGCAATGCAGGCAGATCATGGCTGGTAGGAGGGGATGGCAGGGTGCCTCAGTACTCCTCTCCAGAGCCCTCAGCCCTGATGCAAGCAGTGGGCGTACTCTTGGGAGGAGTTATGCAAATATTAGAATTCCTTGATGGGCAGGTGTCGGTCTAGGGCAGTGGGTGTAATCTTGGGAGGAGTTATGCAAATATTAGAATTCCTTGATGGGCAGGTGTCAGTCTAGGGCAGTGGGCGTAAACTTGGGAGGATTTATGCAAATATTCAAAATTCCTTGATGGGCAGGTGTCAGTCTAGGGCAGTGGACAGACTCTTGGGAGGAGTTATGCAAATATCAAATGGCCATGATGGTTGGGTGTCAGTCTAGGGCAGTGGGCGTACTCTTGAGAGGAGTTATGAAAATAATAAAATGCCTTGATGGGCAGGTGTCGGTCTAGGGCAGTGGGCGTAATCTTGGGAGGAGTTATGCAAATATTAAAATGCCTTGATGGGCGGGTGTCATTCTAGGGCAGTGGACAGACTCTTGGGAGGAGTTATGCAAATATCAAATGGCCATGATGGTTGGGTGTCAGTCTGGAGGAGTGGGCGTACTCTTGGGAGGAGTTATGCAAATATCAAAAGTCCTTGATGGGCGGGTGTCAGTCTAGGGCAGTGGGCAGGCTTTTGGGAGGAGTTTTGCAAATATCAAAAGTCCTTGTGGGTCAGTCTGGAGAAGTGGGAATTCCCAAGCAGGTTGTATTTGCATGCAGACCCCCCTAGGTAACACCCACATGTGATTCTGAGCCTCCATGACTCCAATAAATGAAAGGGGTGGGTTCAGAGACAGGCAGGGCTCTATCTGACTTGCTGCAGCTTCTAATGCACATTGTGAGGAGCTCACAGTGTGCAGTGAAATCAGAGGTAGCCATATCAGTCCTGGAGAGGAGCCGGTACAACTGTGCAAGACTGAAGGGGTGGCTCGATGTCAGATTTAAATCTCACCAAGTCCCAAAGTCAGAATCTGACGAGGTGAATGGTCCCAAAATTGCACATTTCTTAATAGTAGCCTTAAAGCAGAACTCCACCCAAAAGTGGAAGCTCCGCTTGTTTGCTTCCTTTCACCTCCTATGTCTATCATCATTGAATTCAGCCAATTGCTGGGAGTTCAGCTTTAAGTGCCGACACCGAACAAATCAAACATTTGTGTTTCTTAGCAAAAGTCCATTATTAGAAACCTCTCAAGTTTTAAAGCCATTTACAGTATTCACAGAGTGCAAACCGAAGCTTATCCTAAATATTAAGAGTGACAACAAATGAAGTTCTCCTAATGTTTATGGCAGTATGAAGCAAGGGCCGGGAGGACTGGAGGGTAGGCAGAAGAGGCAAACACCTTGGGTTCTTCAGCAGGAGGGGGCACAAAAGAGGCAGGACCTGCAGCCTGTGCTGCTGAATTTGTTTATTAGTTTGGGGGGGGGGGCAATTTTGGCCTAGTCTCCCTGGGTTCTAAAGGACCTTGTCCTGGCATGGCCACTACTATCCCCCTGAGAACTCACTGGACCTACACTCTGGAGGTCATGAATCTAAAGTCAAGATGGTCTTCCAGGACTCTGCTGTCAGATAATCGGCTCCTGGAAGACAGAGCTGCACCCTATGGCAAGAACGTAAATCTGAAGTCAAGATGGTCAACTAGGGCTCTGCTGTCCAACAATCAGCCCTTAAAAAGGTGGAGTTCCACTCTATGGCAAAAACATTAATCTGAAGTCAAGGTGGTCGTCTAGGGCTCTGCTGTCCAACAATCAGCCCCTGGAAGGTGGAGCTCCACCCTATGGCAAGAACCTGAATCTGAAGTCAAGGTGGTCGTCTAGGGCTCTGCTTTCCAACAATCAGCCCCTGGAAGGTGGAGCTCCACCCCATGGTATGAACCTGAATCTGAAGTCAAGGTGATCGTCTAGGGCTCTGCTTTCCAACAATCAGCCCCTGGAAGGTGGAGCTCCACCCCATGGTATGAACCTGAATCTGAAGTCAAGGTGGTCATCTAGGGCTCTGCTGTCCAACAATCAGCCCCTGGAAGGTGGAGCTCCACCCCATGGCATGAACCTGAATCTGAAGTCAAGGTGATCGTCTAGGGCTCTGCTGTCCAACAATCAGCCCCTGGAAGGTGGAGCTCCACCCCATGGCAAGAACCTGAAGTCAAGGTGGTGGTCTAAAACTCTGCTGTCCGATAATCAGCCCCTGGAAGGTGGAGCTTGCATGGTGCAAGTTTGTTTTCAGCTACAGTAAAACGTATCAAGACAGCATTGTCCTTGTCTGTACCCATATGACCCCAATGCCAGTAACTGGCCTTTCCTTCCATAGAATTATAGGTAAAAGTAATTGATCCTGACCCGAAACATCAGAGAACCAATCAGAAGTCTGCATGAATAAACATCTGATATGTCACAATATAGGGCAACTAAAGATAACCCTTTGATTTTTTATTTTTTTTTAATGGAGTCTTTGAGCTCCAGCCAGTCCAGACAATGCCTAGGCTGAGAGATGCATCTTGGGAAAATGATGCTGCAGGCAGGAGGAAGCAGTCTCCTCTCCCCCTGTGATGACCCAATGGGGCTTATATTATCATTATGGGAAGCAGCTGGGGCTGATCTGTGTTAGACAACATGTGTATACAAAAAAATATGACTGTTCCAGCTTTAAGATTTACATGATTGTGAACAGGCATCTCAGTCTAGGAAGTAAATGCTGACCTTGAATGATGCCTTAACAAAAAATGGCTCCTATCTCCAGGAGGAAGGCTGATAAACGGTATTGTTAAGGGGAGTGCTGTGCTTAGCTGATATTGCCTTTTCCCTAAAAAATGCCCTGATCCAAAACAAACCTATCCTATATAAATATGTGATGCCCAAAGAGTATGTGGCAAGTTATCATCGCCAGACAGAACTAATTGCACATACTCCTGCACAGTTCCACAGGCTGGACCATCAACAGTGGGGCATGTCTCAACATCGGTACTTAGAAAGGGGTGTATAAAAGGTTATCCAATGACATTGTGCCGGCCACAGAGGTGGTGGTCAGCCATTAAGGTGACCAGGGACCGGTCAGCACTTTTACTGAGCCAGGTAGGGAATCGTTCTGGCAGCTGTCAGCCAATGGCACTGGGCCATCTAGGCTGGCACCATCAACCAAATCACACCGCACTGGCCAGAGACCAGCCAATCTCACCGTACCGACCAGCCAATCACACCGTACTGACCAGAGACCAGCCAATCGCACGGTATTGGACAGAGACCAGCCAATCGCACCGTACCGGCCAGAGACCAGCCAATCGCACCGTACCAGCCAGAGACCAGCCAATCGCACCATGCCGGCCAGAGACCAGCCAATCGCACCATGCCGGCCAGAGACCAGCCAGCCAACCGCACCATGCCGGCCAGAGACCAGCCAACCGCACCATGCCGGCCAGAGACCAGCCAGCCAACCGCACCATGCCGGCCAGAGACCAGCCAACCGCACCATGCCGGCCAGAGACCAGCCAACCGCACCATGCCGGCCAGAGACCAGCCAACCGCACCATGCCGGCCAGAGACCAGCCAACCGCACCATGCCGGCCAGAGACCAGCCAACCGCACCATGCCGGCCAGAGACCAGCCAACCGCACCATGCCGGCCAGAGACCAGCCAACCGCACCATGCCGGCCAGAGACCAGCCAACCGCACCATGCCGGCCAGAGACCAGCCAACCGCACCATGCCGGCCAGAGACCAGCCAACCGCACCATGCCGGCCAGAGACCAGCCAACCGCACCATGCCGGCCAGAGACCAGCCAACCGCACCATGCCGGCCAGAAACCAGCCAATCGCACCATATTGGCCAGAGACCAGCCAATCGCACCATATTGGCCAGAGACCAGCCAAGTGCACTTATAGCCAGGAATGTGGTGTGAAAAAGATCTGACAACTGCACTGTGCTGCCCAGAAAATCAGTGTGGTGGTTGCCAGTGCCAGCCAGGGAGGTAGCATGCCAGATGTCAAGCCTGGAAGGTGGGTTGCCAATGGTCAGCCAATGCCCAACGGGAAAGCAGTATGCCAGGAGGAGAGTCAATTTCCGATGTACCAACCCATGCAGGTCAGCCAATATCACTGTGCAGGCCAAGATATTAGCCAATAAAGCTGCAGAATCTCGGACAACCCAGCAAAACTACAATACCAGCCCACTCTCTTCCATTTGCATTCACTTGTGGGCAATGCTGCGATTTATGGAGCATCATATATGCTGTGATATGAGACACCCACAAATTCCTGGCAGCAATACTAAACGTATATTTATGGGTAAAAAAAATAAAAATAAAAAAAAACCCTACGCAAGGCCAGCTCCATCCAAAAACTGATCAGCAAGTCAAGCATTTGCTTCCTATATCTCTTAACTCCACCTTCCCAGGCATTGCAAAATCAAAATATGGCGTTGCGCTTTCCTATGGGATCCAATACTATAATATATATATATATATATATATATATATATATATATATATATATATATATATACACACACATATACACATACGGCAAGCAATAAAAGGGTGACGCCTTCATTAAAGTGGTTGTAAACCCTTACATACACCCAGTGAAGTGACTGTCCACAGGAGATACACAGAGAGAAAACAAATCCTCCTACATAAGTTGTACCAGTTTGTCTGCTTTCTTCTCTTCTCTACATCCGTTCTAAGTCTAGAATTTAGGTTGTCTGAACCGTCAAGTAAAAGAGGGTGGAGGAAAAATGGCAGAGAGCTGCAGAGCTCAGTGAGAACTCTGAGAGGACAGGAAGGGAGGGGAGGGGAGAGGAAAGGAGGAAAGGAGGGGAGAGGAAAGAAGAGGAGAGGAGGGACACAGGAATAAAGCTGGGAGCTCCCTCCCCTGTCACCTTTTTCCTCATGGTGTCAGACAAACTTGTCAGAAGTGACTAATGCTGATAGAGGAATGAAGCAGCATGTAGAAATGACACTTAGTGCTCTGGATTGAGAAAGATACACACTATAGAGGGATATGCTTTGTTCATATTTCATGTCTGAGGTTTACAACCACTTTAAGGACCAATGAGAAGCGGTGGAGACACAAAGGACTGCGCTGAAGTCTCAGCACCAGAGAACTATAAAGATTCAGTCAATCTCTGTACGCCTCAAATGTCGCCATGCCAGTTCCCAGTGGAGTTGATATTTAAATGACATAATTATTAATTCATCATCAAGGTGAGAAGACGAGGTTGTGTCCTCTATTTCAGTGGGAATACTCGCACACCAACACACACAAAGTCCTAGTATAGCAGTAGTGTCTTGTAACCAAATGTTGTTAAAGTCAGAAGTCTCTTGGCCTCGCAGCATGAAATGAATGGAGATGCTTTTGGAGACGGCAAGGGATTTGTTTTTTTTTTTCTTTTTAGACCATTAATGTCCGCTCTGTGTCTGAATGAGAGCTCCATTCACCCGGAGATGAACATCATTCGCACAGGAAAGGCCGAGCGGCAGGAGTGGGCGATACTCATCTCGGCAGTAGCTGTAAAAGTCCGCCGCCGGTCAGAACAAAGTGTCATTGGGCTGCCCCACCTCATCCGCCAGGTTCAGTATGTAGCTGGCCACATCCTCTTTAGTCGGGGCTTCAGACACCACCCAGGAGTCGTTCATTGCGGTAACCTGCAGGCGGCAGATTGGACAGTTGCGGTTCCGATCGCTCCTGTTGAGGAAGATTAAGCAAAATATATTTGCATTAGGCCAAAAGCATCGTGAATATTTTTGGTTTATAGTGACCTAATGCATTGTAGTATTAACTTGTTCAGATCCGCGCAATAGCCAAATGACGGCTATAGCACGGACCTACTTTGCCAGGAGGACGGCAATAGCCCGAGCGGCTTGCGTGCCCCCTGCAGGGCATGCGCGACACGCTCTGTGATCAGCCGAATCTATGAGACTTGGCTGATCACTGATCGGAGTAAGGGGGTCAATCCGATCCCTTACCACGTGATCAGCTGTCAGCAAATGACAGCTGATCATGTGATGTACACAGAGTCGGTAATCAGCTATTTTTGACAGCATGAGACGAAGAAAAAAAAAAAAAGCCAATCACCGGCGGCTCTCAGAGGGACATTGGTCCCGATCAAGGAGAGCTCATCTGTGCCCACCTGCCAGTGCAACCTACCAGTACACAACAGTGCCGCCTACCAGTGCCCAGTGCCACCTACCAGTGCCCACAGTGTCAACAATCAGTGCCACATCAACAATGCTCCCCATCAGTGTCACCTACCAGTGCCACCCATCATTAACGCCTTATCTGCCCCTCCCATTAGTGCCGCCCCATCAGTGCAGCCCCATCTGTGCCCACCAATGCAGCCCCATCTGTGCCCACCAGTGCAGCCCCATCAGTGCCCACCAGTGCAGCCCCATCAGTGCCCA
>NW_027507786.1:6627129-7012268 GCF_037356315.1 Lithobates pipiens
TGTCTACAATCTATTTTTATGTATATTTAGTTAGGCAAGTCCTCCCCTCCCCCCTGCACACCTTCCAGAAACTTCATGGTCAGCCTTCTGCGTTTGCTTCCTTGATGTTTGTGGTATTAGGGAGAAACATCTCTAGTGGTTTTGGGTTCATGGGGGAAAGGCTGCCAGGAAAAAAGCTTTTGTAAAAAAAAATAAAAAAATAATCAATCTCCCGTGGATGCTGTGTAAATATGTGGAGCTCGGCTCCGGGCCAAATTGTTTTTCCTTTTGGCTCTTTTTTTTCCCTTGATTTAGATGGAAGTGACAGATTAGCTGTCATGAAACGTCATTGGCTGGAAACTGCGAGATGAGATGGTTATCCCCCTCTATAGCCCCCCCTCAGTCCTGCACTCAGATCCCATCCAATATAAAAACACAGAGAGGACAGGGCAGCCCCGGGGAGGTCCGCTGTACACAGGCCGAGCCCAGGAGGATGGGGACTGTACTCCGCACCCAGCTGGGATCACAGGTTACCTCCCGTAAGAACGATCAAGCAGCGGAACAGTCGCTATGATCTTATGGATCTTATGTTCTTATGGAGTAGGGAATCACCGGCTGAAAACGGTAATATCTGAATGATGTCTGTAGCTACAGGGATCATTCAGATATCCCCGCTCAAAGTCCGTCACGTCATAGGACGGCGGGCGGGAGTGAAGCGGTTAAATAGACTGTGAGCGGTTTTGCTAGTCTACATACTTCCCCATCAGGATGCTGGCTTGGCAGGAAGACACAGAAGAGAGGTTTTCGGCGTCCTCCTGGGCGCCGGCGCTGCTCTGAGCGTAGACGCTGTCCGCGTGACTGGTGATGTCCTTGTAGAGCTGGATGAACTGATAGAGGTTCATAATCCGGGACACTTCCACAATGCCACTGGTTTTATTAATCTGAAACACAGATAACAACATGAACCAATTTCCGTGCGTTCAGAGACGAGGGCTCCTTTCACAATTGTGCGACTCCAAAGTCGCACGATTTCCAGTGCGATGTTAGAGTGCAATTTTGATCCGACTTTAGACTCTCTGGCATTACGTCGCATCAAAAGTAGTGCAGGAAACCTTTTCGAAGTCGCACGGATCCGAACGGCTGCCATTGAAAAATGAACAATGGGCTGCGACTTTTCATGCGACTTTGTGTCCAAGGTTGCATGAGAAGTCACACAAAAGTGTATATGGCGCCTAAGGCTCCTTTCACACTTCTGCGGCGACTTGGGATCCGACTTGTAATACCAAGTCACAAGACGTGAAAATTCAATGTAGGCCTGTGGGAGCCGTGCCTACTGATACTACGGAAGTCACTGCAAATTCAGAAAAAGGTGCCTGCAACTACTTTGGCTTGACGGTCTAGCGCAGGGATATGCAATTAGCGGACCTCCAGCTGTTGCAGAACTACAAGTCCCATGACGCATTGCAAGACTGACAGCCACAAGCATGACAGCCAGAGGCAGAGGCATGATGGGACTTGTAGTTTTGCAACAGCTGGAGGTCCGCTAATTGCATATCCCTGGTCTAGCGTGACGTTGGTGGGATATTGGCGGTCTGTCACGCTGGACTTTATGTTTACGGGGACATCACATCTAGATTCACTTTGACACTTCTACTGCATTGCCTAATCCTAGCCATAGGTAAATTCACTTCACGATTTTCTAATTGCTGCCTGGTGGATCTATATTCTTCAGAATCTTCTTGTTCTACGTTCATTCCCCTTTACCCTAGGGTGAAGTTTAATTATTTTTCCTCACTTCTTTTTCACACTTTTTTCTCCAGCATTTATTTTCCCTGTTAGTCTAGGCCAGTGATGGCGAACCTTGGCACCCCAGATGTTTTGGAACTACATTTCCCATGATGCTCCACTACAGTGCAGAGTGCCAGAGCATCATGGGAAATTAGTTCCAAAACATCTGGGGTGCCAAGGTTCACCATCACTGGTCTAGGCATATATACTCACCTTGCTCACCATACACATTTTTTCTTTTTAGTATACCCCTTGGGTTCACACCTATCATCCCAGTTGTAGAAGGGGGACCTCACTTCACGCACTTCATCTTCATCGTTCCCTGACTTGTCCCTTCCTGTTGCCACCTTGTCGCCACCTCAGCTCCCGGTGGGATGGTTTCCTTCATCCCCTGATGCTTACCACCAAGTATATCTACAATTTATATGGTTTTTACACAATCCTACCCATACCCACAGGTAAGAGGGCTAGGACCATAGATTTTGATCCCTCTCTTCCTGTGTTAATTCATTATGATTTATTATCTATGTTTCATTTTAGATATTCCCAGATAGCTGCTCCTGACGAGTGGATACTACTCCACGAAACGCGTAGAGCTTTAATATTTGATGCTATGTCACAGTTACCATGCTTTTTACCATGGGCTTTATCCGGCTGAGCCATTGAATTATTATATTATGTTCATTATGTCTGTGTATACTGTGGGTGTAGTTTTGATACTAATTATAATTATGTTGTATATAGCTTACTATATTATGAATTTCTTTACAAGACTTGCATTAATCATGTTTGCTGTACCTTGTTGCGATGAATTTTATTACAATATGACGTTACTAATCATGTTTATTTGTTTTGTATCATATTCTTGAATTAAATATATATCTATTATTGAATTATGCCCATTGTTGCTACTATACAGTACCTCTCTTTATCATGTTCAATGTCTCATCCTGCCCGAGTGGTGTGTTTCATATAAAGTCCCAATGCCCCTCTGTCCCTTATTTTTCCCCTTTTTATATTTTATACTTTGGCTTGACGTTTGATGCGACTTGGGTCCAGAGAATGTAAAGTCAGATTAAAGTCGCACCAGAAGCCGCATCAATGTGGCACTGTCGCACGACTTTGGCATCTCACAAGTGTGAAAAGAGCCTTTGGAGTCACAGAAATAATACATTCCATTACCTCTAAACAGTTTTACGTGAAAATCCACCCCGTATTCACCTTTTTTTTTTTTTTTATGTATTTTTATTGAAAGTTTTCAACACATTAAAAACATACAAAACGTTCCCAAAAACCCCCAGACACCCCCCCCCCCCCCCCGCCCTTCCCACCCTCTCCCTCCCCTCACCCAGCAAAACTCCCTCCTGTGCAGCCCTCCATTCTTCCTTTTGAGCTCAGTCTATGATCACCGACAGTACCACACATATAAGAAACACATAGCTTGTACCATAGCTGAGTATTTAACTACCTGAAATGGGGATGTAAGCCGACCCAAGGGATAGCACCTCCCTGCCCCGCCCCTCACCCGACACTCAAGTGGTACACCACCCGCCTAGCGATTAATTCACAGTATCTGCAGCATCAAGCCAACACCGCCACACCTTCTCAAATTTGTTAGGACACCCTCTGTTAAGATAAGTGGCTTTGTATAACGGTAAAGCTTTATTAATTAACCCTTTCCAATAAGAAACCGTAGGAGGTTCGGGTTTCTTCCAACACAGCAGGATAGCTTTGCGTGCATAAAACAGCGCCAGAGAGATCAGGGTCCGCTGCGCCTTTCGAGGTGCCAACTCCTCCACCAGTCCGAGCAAACATCCGCAACTGTGACTGGAATCAGCACCGAAAGAACAGATTGTATAACCTGCGTCACTCCATTCCAGAACTCCTCAATCCGCGGGCACAGCCAAAACACATGGTCAAAGTCAGCTCGGTCAGCTGTGCAACGCCAGCATCCCCCCGCACCCGTACCGTAAATTCTAGCCAGTCTGGCTGGGGTGTAGTATACTCTATGCAGGATTTTAAACTGGATAAGTCTGTCTCTAGCCGATACCAGGGTCTCAAACGGGAATCCCCACATGTCGTCCCAATCCTCCCCTCCAAAGTCTGGTACTAAAGCACTCCAAACATCTCTACATGTTTGGACAGGCTTCGGCCTGTCCGGGAACAACAACATTCTGTACACCACGGAGAGAGGCTTTTTCAGGTCCTCTGTCCGCAGGACATTTTCCAGAGGCGAAGCTCCCAACTGCAGAGCCCCAGGACCAAACAGAGAGAAAAGCGTGCCGCAACTGTAGGTATCGAAAAAAATACCAATTTGGAAGATCATGATTTACCTTAAGCTGATCAAACGTCAAGAGCTTCCCCCCTCCCACCACATGCTTCAGTTGTTTAATGCCTACCCTCGCCCATATCACCGGATCCGGTATGCCCCCAAAATGTGGCAATTTAGGATTGAACCATAGAGGAGTGTCAGGAGACCGACTCCCCTCTGGCTGTCTCATCAAGGTCCGCGCTTTTTCCCAGGCCCATATCGTTGCCCGCATAGAGGCCGTCAGAGCGGGTGAATCCCCTGAACCTCTATACACCAAATAGGAAAGGCTCTCATACGAGCCCAAAAGGGCCGCCTCCAGGACATTCGCCAAATCACCCCGTATTCACCTTGAGCCTGGGTTCACACTAGATGCAGTGCGAATTCACTGCCGATTCCGCCCAGCAACCAAAACGCAACCGGTCAATGCAAACCGATTGTGGAGTATATGTTAAGTTAACAACATCCCGCGATCGGTTTGCAAAACCCAGTTCAATTTGCAGAATCAGATTGCATCGTTTACATCCATGCGATCCGATTCACCGACAGTTCGCACTGCAATATACAAACTGATTTGGTGGGGTCATTAACTTTCTATTGACACTCCCAGCTGATGTCGGAGTCGGTCCAGGCTCTGCATCATCACGACCATAGAGCTGGGATCCGCCCAGATCCCTGGACTGTCATCTGCCTCAGCCTATCAGCAAGCAGCTGAAAGCCTGAGCCAGCCACTCCTGCCCCCTGCACAACCCATCGCTCCAGAGAGTGGGGGGGAGGGGGCGAGCAGAAAGCAATGACTGATAGTAACCAGCTCTCTGCTTGGGGAGCTGTGAAAACCGAGCGATTGGTGGTGTGCGATTGCTCAGTTCTCAGTGTTAGAAGCGCCGAAGGGGGGGGGGGGGGGGGGCGATGCTACATCCACCTAGGTAGGTCCTTACTAGGGATGAGCTTCATGTCCGACTCGAACATTGCCTGTTCACCGAACAGCGAACAATTTGGGGTGTTCGCGGCAAATTCGAAAAGCCACGGAACACCCTATACAAGTCTATGGGAGAAATCTAAAGTGCTCATTTTAAAGGCTTATATGCAAGTTATTGTCATAAAAAGTGTTTGGAGACTGGGGTCCTGCCCCAGGGGACATGGATCAATGCAAAAAAAAAGTTTTAAAAACTGACGTTTTTTTCGGGAGCAGTGATTTTAATAATGCTTAAAGTGAAACAATAAAAGTTTAATATTCCTTTAAATGTCGTACCTGGGGGGTGTGTACAGTATGCCTGTGAAGGGGCGCATGTTTCCCGTGCTTAGAACTGTCCCTGCACAAAGTGTAATTTCTGCAGGAAAAAAAAAGTCATTTAAAATCACTTGCGGCTGTAATGAATTGTCGGCTCCCCGTAATACAGAGAACAGTCATTGAAAAAATAAAAAAAGCGTGGGGTTCCCCCAAATTCAATTACCAGGCCCTTCAGGTCTGGTATGGATATTAAGGAGAACCCCGCATAAAAGAAAAAAAAAAATGATGTGGGGTTCCCCCCAAATATCCATACCAGACCTTTTATCCGAGCACGCAACCTGGCAGGCCGCAGGAAAAGAGGGGGGGGGGCGAGAGAGAGCAGCCCCCTCCTCCTGAACCGTACCAGGTCACATGCCCTCAACATTGGGAGGATGCTTTGGGGTCCTCCCCAAAGCACCTTGTCCCTATGTTAATGAGGACAAAGGCCTCATCCCCACAACCCTGGCCGGTGGTTGTGGGGGTCTGCAGGCAGGGGGGCTTATCAGAATCCGGAAGCCCCCTTTAACAAGGGGACCCCCATATCCCGCCCCCCCCCCCCCCCGTTTGAAATGGTAAGGAGATACAAAAGTACCCCTACCATTTCACAAAGAAAGTGTAAAAAATTGTTAAAAAAGACACACACACCGTGTGTCCTTTATAAAAAAATAAAAATAAAAAAAATAAAGATTCCAGCGGTGGTAATCCACTCTTGCTATCCAGCGATGGATGATCATCTCTCTGGGGTCCAGCGATGGCTGATCTGATCCAGCGATGGGTGATCTCTCCCTCAGGCGCAGCGCATCCATCCTGTCTCCACCGGAGACACTGCGGGAATCCCGGCAGCCTGACACTTCTTATATGAGGAGGGCGGGGCCACCCGTCACCTGACCCCACCCCCCTCTGACGCAAGGGGAAAGCCCGGCTTCCCCAATGACGTGCGGGTGACCCCTCTGATGTAATGAAAAAAATAAGGTTTTTTCCCCCCCCCCATTTTTGCTTGTGGATAGTTTCAGAAAATAAAAATAAAATATAATAAAATAAATTTCTGCAACAAAACATCACAGAAAGAATTCAAATACAATGAATGAAAGGAGTGGGGCCACTGTACATCCTCCAGCCAGGAAATGGGGCGGGCTCTAGCTGTAATGCGCATTATGAGAAGCTCACAGTGTGCGGTGAAATCAGAGGAAGCCATTTCAGCCCAGGAGAGGAGCCGCTACAACCGTGCAAAACTGAAGAGAAGGTCGGAGGTCAGATTTAAGTAGAATTGCATTAACAAGTACCGGGATACCGGATAATATCAGTTTTCTGGAGTTGAATGACGCAGAGCAGCACTCACCTTCGTACACAAAACACGAACTACTACTTTCCACAGAGCCGATGTGTCCGATCCTGGCTGTACTTCAAACAGGAGATGTTTGTCCTGTCCTGATGCCAACCTCGCAGTCCTGAGACAAAGGAAAGGAAATAATGGAGTCATTAAAGAGGAATCCCTCAGATGTACACAATGTCCTTATAACACTGTCCTCACCATACCGGGGACATAGACACACACTGTCCTCACCATACCGGGGACACACACACACACACACTGTCCTCACCATACCGGGGACACACACACACACACTGTCCTCACCATACCGGGGACACACACACACACACACTGTCCTCACCATACCGGGGACACACACACACACACACACACACACACACACTGTCCTCACCATACCGGGGACACACACACACACTGTCCTCACCATACCGGGGACACACACACACACACACACACACACACTGTCCTCACCATACCGGGGACAAACACACACACACACACACACTGTCCTCACCATACCGGGGACACACACACACACACACACTGTCCTCACCATACCGGGGACACACACACACTGTCCTCACCATACCGGGGACACACACACACTGTCCTCACCATACCGGGGACACACACACACTGTCCTCACCATACCGGGGACACACACACACTGTCCTCACCATACCGGGGACACACACACACTGTCCTCACCATACCGGGGACACACACACTGTCCTCACCATACCGGGGACACACACACTGTCCTCACCATACCGGGGACACACACACTGTCCTCACCATACCGGGGACACACACACTGTCCTCACCATACCGGGGACACACACACACACACACTGTCCTCACCATACCGGGGACACACACACACACACACACACACACACACACACACACACACACACACACACACACACACTGTCCTCACCATACCGGGGACACACACACACACACACACACACACTGTCCTCACCATACCGGGGACACACACACACACACACACACACTGTCCTCACCATACCGGGGACACACACACACACACACACACACACACACTGTCCTCACCATACCGGGGACACACACACACACACACTGTCCTCACCATACCGGGGACACACACACACACACACTGTCCTCACCATACCGGGGACACACACACACACACACTGTCCTCACCATACCGGGGACACACACACACACACACTGTCCTCACCATACCGGGGACACACACACACACACACTGTCCTCACCATACCGGGGACACACACACACACACACACACTGTCCTCACCATACCGGGGACACACACACACACTGTCCTCACCATACCGGGGACACACACACACACACACTGTCCTCACCATACCGGGGACACACACACACACACACTGTCCTCACCATACCGGGGACACACACACACACACTGTCCTCACCATACCGGGGACACACACACACACACACTGTCCTCACCATACCGGGGACACACACACACACACTGTCCTCACCATACCGGGGACACACACACACACTGTCCTCACCATACCGGGGACACACACACACACTGTCCTCACCATACCGGGGACACACACACACACACTGTCCTCACCATACCGGGGACAAACACACACACACTGTCCTCACCATACCGGGGACACACACACACACACTGTCCTCACCATACCGGGGGCAAACACACACACACACACACACACACTGTCCTCACCATACCGGACACATACACATACTGTCCTCACCATATCGGGGACACACACACACACACACTGTCCTCACCATACCAGACACACACACACACACACACACACACACACACACACACACACACACACACACACACACACACAGTCCTCCCCACCACACCAGCCACACACACACACACACACACACTGTCCTCACCATACCAGACACACACACACACTGTCCTCCCCACCACACCAGCCACACACACACACACACACACACTGTCCTCACCATACCAAACACACACACACACACTGTCCTCCCCACCACACCAGCCACACACACACACACACACACTGTCCTCACCATACCAGACACACACACACTGTCCTCCCCACCACACCAGACACACACACACACACACACACACACTGTCCTCACCATACCAAACACACACACACACTGTCCTCCCCACCACACCAGCCACACACACACACACACACTGTCCTCACCATACCAGACACACACACACTGTCCTCCCCACCACACCAGACACACACACACACACACACACACACACACACACACACTGTCCTCACCATACCAGACACACACACACACACACACACACACACACACACACACACACACACACTGTCCTCCCCACCACTCCAGCCACACATCTGCCCTCCCCGCCATACCGGCCCCACGTCGTCGTCCCCTCCATACCGGCCCCACGCCGCCCCCGCCATACCGGCCCCACGCCGCCCCCGCCATACTGTGCCCTCCCCGCCATACCGGCCCCACGCCGTCCTCCCCGCCATACTGTGCCCTCCCCGCCATACCGGCCCCACGCCGTCCTGCCCGCCACACCGGCCCCACGCCGTCCTGCCCGCCACACCGGCCCCACGCCGTCCTGCCCGCCACACCGGCCCCACGCCGTCCTGCCCGCCACACCGGCCCCACACTTCTGCCCTCCCCGACCACACCGGCCCCACACTTCTGCCCTCCCCGACCACACCGGCCCCACACTTCTGCCCTCCCCGCCTAACCGGCCCCACACTTCTGCCCTCCCCGCCTATCCGGCCCCACACTTCTGCCCTCCCCGCCTAACCGGCCCCACACTTCTGCCCTCCCCGCCTAACCGGCCCCACACTTCTGCCCTCCCCGCCTAACCGGCCCCACACTTCTGCCCTCCCCGCCTAACCGGCCCCACACTTCTGCCCTCCCCGCCTAACCGGCCCCACACTTCTGCCCTCCCCGCCTAACCGGCCCCACACTTCTGCCCTCCCCGCCTAACCGGCCCCACACTTCTGCCCTCCCCGCCTAACCGGCCCCACACTTCTGCCCTCCCCGCCTAACCGGCCCCACACTTCTGCCCTCCCCGCCTAACCGGCCCCACACTTCTGCCCTCCCCGCCTAACCGGCCCCACACTTCTGCCCTCCCCGCCTAACCGGCCCCACACTTCTGCCCTCCCCGCCTAACCGGCCCCACACTTCTGCCCTCCCCGCCTAACCGGCCCCACACTTCTGCCCTCCCCGCCTAACCGGCCCCACACTTCTGCCCTCCCCGCCTAACCGGCCCCACACTTCTGCCCTCCCCGCCTAACCGGCCCCACACTTCTGCCCTCCCCGCCTAACCGGCCCCACACTTCTGCCCTCCCCGCCTAACCGGCCCCACACTTCTGCCCTCCCCGCCTAACCGGCCCCACACTTCTGCCCTCCCCGCCTAACCGGCCCCACACTTCTGCCCTCCCCGCCTAACCGGCCCCACACTTCTGCCCTCCCCGCCTAACCGGCCCCACACTTCTGCCCTCCCCGCCTAACCGGCCCCACACTTCTGCCCTCCCCGCCTAACCGGCCCCACACTTCTGCCCTCCCCGCCTAACCGGCCCCACACTTCTGCCCTCCCCGCCTAACCGGCCCCACACTTCTGCCCTCCCCGCCTAACCGGCCCCACACTTCTGCCCTCCCCGCCTAACCGGCCCCACACTTCTGCCCTGTCGACCCCGCCATACCGGCCCCATGCCGCCCCCCCGCCATACCAGCCCCGCGCCACCCCCTGCCATACCAGCCCCGCGCCACCCCCCCCCGCCATACCGGCCCCGCGCCGTCCTCCCCGCCATACCGGTGCCCTGCGCTGTCCTCCCCTCCATACTATAAAATACACGCATATACAGTATATGCATTACTTTCTTAGCTTAAGTAATGATAAATGTATTACTGAGAAATGTGTACAAAAAAAAAAAAAAAGTCTCTGGTCCATAGGGGGAGTACAGAGGGAGAGCTGAACTGGTTATAAAAAAAATAAAATTGTTATCATGCAAAACATCCGGTCCATTAGTAAATCTTCTGACCTTTGCAGTGTGACAGACAAGGTGATGAAGGATTGTGCTCCATGAGCTGGAATAAAATCCTTCAATTTGGAGACACTCGGACAGCGGACTGAACCTGAATTTCTGGTTTCCTCTCAGTGTGAATGATCCGCTGTGTTCACGGATTAGACAGTCCAGCGCTCATTCGCCCAGACAGCTGGTGTTTGATGTGTACACAGTGAGGGTGTGACATCACACCGCATGACTCGGAGGAGGAGGAGGAGGACACCTGTTCCCAGACACCGGGTATCATGTCACCAAGAATCAGAGGATGCATGGAGTGGACTCTGGACCCAAACACACAACTCCGAGGTCAGCCGTGTGTGAGAGCTCAGGAGACTTAGTACATAGCCTTAAAGCGGGAGTCCGCCGGGACTCCGCGTTTTTTTTTTTTTTAAAGCCAGCAGCTACAAATACTGCAGCTGCTGACTTTTAAAATGGTGACACTTACCTGTCCAGCGCGCCCGCGATGTCGGCACCCGAAGCCGATCTCTAGGTCGTCTGTCGGGTCCTGCCGCCGCCATCTTGGGTATGGGAATCAGGAAATGGAGCCTTTCGGCTTCATTTCCCGGTTCCCTTCTGCGCATGCGCGAATCGCGCTGCGCAATGAGGACGGTCCCCGCTGCCTCTGGGATCTGTGTGTTTCCCAGCAGGCAGCGGGGCACTTGCGGGAAGGGGCGGGCACTTGCGGAAAGGGGCGTAAGTTACGCCCCTTTCCGCAGAGCGCTATCCTGGAAGTGGGTGCAGTTACCTGGATTATCCAGGTAACTGCACCCCCCTCCCCCCTGAAAGGTGCCGATTGTGGCACCGGAGGGGGGAGGGTTCCGATGAGCGGAAGGTCCACTTTAGGGTGGACCTCCGCTTTAAATAGATGCAAGTCCCAATCGGATTGTAGTTTGCCCACTGACAAAGAAATGATCCGTCTAACTTTTCTGAAATGTGTTTTTCTGTTATTCTGTCTCTCACTGTTAAAATAAACCGACCATTAAAATTACAGACCGATCATTTGTCAGCGAGCAAACGTACAAAATCAGCAGGAGATCAAATACTTTTTTTTAGTGTACATTAATTGGTTTGTGTGAAAGTTTTAGTGCCTACAAACATAGTTAGGTTGAATACACCAGTCCATCCAGTTCAATCTGAGTGAGTGTCTACAATTGTCCCTATCCCTGTACATTGCACACTCACATCGCTCCCTACTCTCAAGGAGCCCACAATCCAAGGTCCCCATTCATAAACTAGGGGCCAATTTTGGACAGAAGCCAATTAACCTACCTGCATGTCTTTGGAGTGTGGGAGGAAACCGGAGTACCCAGAGGAAACCCACGCAGGCACAGGGAGAACATGCAAACTCCAGGCAGGTAGAGTCGTGGTTGGGATTCGAACCAGCGACCCTTTTTACTGCTAGGCGAGAGTGCTAACCACTACACCATTGTGCCTCCCTAAACGATGATTAGCGGTATATTATAATACATATAGATAAAAAAATTGATTGGTCCTGATGTACTAGAGCTGCACAATTAATCGTTAAAAAATTGTGATCTCGATTCAACCCCACCCCCATGATCTCTATTGCAGAGTTTGCCGATTCTTTCATATAACAAGTGGAGAGACTTATCTGCTCACTCAGCTGTCAAAAGAAAACATCCTGGCAGTCAGCCAAGAATTTCAACATGAAACATTGTAACTAACTCTTCCTCCTTACATCAAAGGGAAACTTCTGTGTGAAAAAAAAAAAAATAATAATCCACAGTTTGCCAAGTTTTTAAACAACCTGTAAATGCAGGAAGTTTAACCACTTAAAGTCTAAATCTTTTCTTAAATTAAAATATTCTAGCAAAAACTATTATTTTTTGCTAGAAAATTACTTGGACCCCCCAAACATTATATATAATTTAGCAGAGACCCTAGGGAATAAAATGTCAATTACGGCAATATTTTATGTCACACTGTATTTGCCCAGCGGTCTTTATAAATGCAATGTTTTTGGGATAAAATACACTTCAATGAATAAAAAACAAAACAAAAAAAACTGTTAAGTTAGCTCTTTTTTTTGTTTAATGTGAAAGATGATGTTACGCCGCGAGAACCGTGAGCGATCTTCTAAGCAAAAATTGTTCTGACAAAATCATTTTTGTGATAATCGTGCAGCTCTGTGATGTACTGACAGTCTATCTCATTTCTTGAGGTCCTAAAATGTCAGGTCAGTACAAAAAAAAAACAAAAAAACGGACGCAGTGTTCTGTCTATCACACGAGCGGATCTAGGAGGAGGGCGGGACTTTTCTCACAGCGCGGCCAAAGTTTTCACACGCAGCTCAGAGACACACAGGAGATGCCCCCAGACTGTGCAATCCAGGCACGGGCACTGACTACAGCGAAGCTGCGATTATGGGCATGGTGAGGCTGCGATTATGGGCACGGCGAGGCCAAAATTAGGGGCGCGGCGAGGCCAAAATTATGGGCGCGGCGAGGCCGAGATTATGGGCGCGGCGAGGCCGAGATTATGGGCGCGGCGAGGCCGAGATTATGGGCGCGGCGAGGCCGAGATTATGGGCGCGGCGAGGCCGAGATTATGGGCGCGGCGAGGCCGAGATTATGGGAGCGGCGAGGCCGAGATTATGGGAGCGGCGAGGCCGCTATTATGGGAGCGGCGAGGCCGAGATTATGGGAGCGGCGAGGCCGAGATTATGGGAGCGGCGAGGCCGAGATTATGGGAGCGGCGAGGCCGCGATTATGGGCGCGGCGAGGCAGAGATTATGGGAGCGGCGAGGCCGAGATTATGGGCGCGGCGAGGCCGAGATTATGGGAACGGCGAGGCCGAGATTATGGGAACGGCGAGGCCGAGATTATGGGAACGGCGAGGCCGAGATTATGGGAGCGGCGAGGCCGAGATTATGGGAGCGGCGAGGCCAAGATTATGGGAACGGCGAGGCCGAGATTATGGGAACGGCGAGGCCAAAATTAGGGGCACGGCGAGGCCAAAATTAGGGGCACGGCGAGGCCAAAATTAGGGGCACGGCGAGGCCAAAATTAGGGGCACGGCGAGGCCAAAATTAGGGGCACGGCGAGGCCAAAATTAGGGGCACGGCGAGGCCGAAATGAGGGGCACGGCGAGGCCGAGATTATGGGCACGGCGAGGCCGAGATTAGGGGAACGGCGAGGCCGAGATTAGGGGAACGGCGAGGCCGAGATTAGGGGAACGGCGAGGCCGAGATTAGGGGAACGGCGAGGCCGAGATTAGGGGAACGGCGAGGCCGAGATTATGGGCACGGCGAGGCCGAGATTATGGGCACGGCGAGGCCGAGATTATGGGCACGGCGAGGCCGAGATTATGGGCACGGCGAGGCCGAGATTAGGGGAACGACGAGGCCAAGATTAGGGGAACGGCGAGGCCGAGATTAGGGGCGTGGCGTGGCCGAGATTAGGGGAACGGCAAGGCTGAGATTAGGGGCGCGGTGAGGCAGAGTTTATGACATGTGACATCCTAGCCATGCCCCTCTATGTCCGGCTTCGGCCGTTACAATAACAACGGTGCTAATTCAGCTAAAAGTAGTTGGATCTGTATGTGCGTTATAATTAATCAAAATTAGTTGATTAATGGAACACAAAAAAATTTTTTTTAAATAAATAAAACACACAACAACACCTATGTCTCAAGCAAATTGTATAAATAAAAAAAATAAATAAATCAGGGCATGACAGAGTAATTGTCAGCCAAAGTATCACAGCACCATAAAATAGTCTGGACAGGAAGGGGGTGTAATAGTGGTCAAAACATAGGATGAAAATGAGGACAATTATTGTTCACGAGCATGTATACTGTTGCCATGGTTGCTAGGCCGACATTCGAATTTCGCAGGAAGATCTATAGAGGATGGTAGACTGATGTGGAAAAGTGATGAAATGACGGAACGGCTGACGCAGCGATTCTAGGTAGGAAGTTTTCCTAGCAGTGTGTGTGGGGGGGGGGGGGGGGGCTGTCGCCCCCCACGTCGGAGTCATGTATGTAGCGCAGGTGATGACGGATATATAGCGCACTCTTACACATCGTTGAGCTCAGCGACTCGCCCCAGGAACTCCTCGTACGTCAGGAAGCCGCTCTCACGCACCAGGGTCACATGCTTGGCAACCTTCTCGGGAAGTTTGTTGATCGCCCCCTGGCTGGACAGCTGGTGGCCCATCGCTGGGGCGAGGCTGAAATACTTTCCCGCACAATTCAGGTCTCGTTTACGCCGGGTCCTGGAAAAGAACAAAACATTGAAAAAGGAAGTTTAATCCGCTTATATTTTGGACTGCCCCGGTTCTTCCCCTCCCCCCTCACAATCAACATGCTAGTGAAATCATTAAATGAAACCGCTTTTCAGGACAGATCTTATTTTAGACACAGTGATGTCATCACTGGATTTCTGCAATTCTCTATGCAATGCAGGCAGATCATGGCTGGTGGGAGGGGCCAGCAGGGTGCTGTACTTCCTGTCTCTGTACTCCTCTCAGGAGCCCTCAGTCCTGATGCAAGCAGTGGGCCGGCTCTTGGGAGGAGTTATGCAAATATCAAACAGGGGTGGATGTCAGTCTGGAGGAGTGGGCGTTCCTAGCCAAGCTGCATTTGCATGAAAACTGCCCTGGGTAACGCCCACGTGCTGCTCCTCCATGATTTATATCAGGGGTCTCCAAACGTTTGAAACAAAGGGCCACATTACTGCCCTCCAAACTTTAGGGGGGCCGGATTGTTACCAGTGGGGAGTAGAAAATACCCACTGATGGCAAAAAAAAAATTATGTCATTGGGGGCAGAATAGTACCCCGTTGTCCGTGTTAGCGGGGGGGGGAAGGGGGAATAGTACCCCGTTGTCCGTGTCAGCGGGGGGGGGAGGGGGAATAGTACCTTGTCACCCGTGTCAGCGGGGGGGGGGGGAATAGTACCCCGCCGCCCGTGCCCCATCGTTCCTGTCAGCAGGGGGGGTAGTGCCCCATCATCCGTGTTGTCAGTGGGGGAGGAGGGGAATAATGCCCATTGTCCGTGTCAGCTCGGAGGGGGGGAATAATACCCCATCGTCTGTCAGTGGGGGAATAGTGCCCCATTGTGGTATCAGCGGGAGGAATCCCATTGTCGGTGTCGGCGGGAGGAAATAGTGCCCCATTGTCGGTGTCGGTGGAAGGAATTGTGCCCCATTGTCGGTGTCGGTGGGAGGAATTGTGCCCCATTGTCGGTGTCGGTGGGAGGAATTGTGCCCCATTGTCGGTGTCGGTGGGAGGAATTGTGCCCCATTGTCGGTGTCGGTGGGAGGAATTGTGCCCCATTGTCGGTGTCGGTGGGAGGAATTGTGCCCCATTGTCGGTGTCGGTGGGAGGAATTGTACCCCATTGTCGGTGTCGGTGGGAGGAATTGTACCCCATTGTCGGTGTCGGTGGGAGGAATTGTACCCCATTGTCGGTGTCGGTGGGAGGAATTGTACCCCATTGTCGGTGGGAGGAATTGTACCCCATTGTCAATGTCGGTGGGAGGAATTGTACCCCATTGTCGGTGGGAGGAATTGTACCCCATTGTCGGTGGGAGGAATTGTACCCCATTGTCGGTGGGAGGAATTGTACCCCATTGTCGGTGGGAGGAATTGTGCCCCATTGTCGGTGTCGGTGGGAGAAATTGTACCCCATTGTCGGTGTCGGTGGGAGGAATTGTACCCCATTGTCGGTGGGAGGAATTGTGCCCCATTGTCGGTGGGAGGAATTGTGCCCCATTGTCGGTGGGAGGAATTGTGCCCCATTGTCGGTGGGAGGAATTGTGCCCCATTGTCGGTGGGAGGAATTGTGCCCCATTGTCGGTGTCGGTGGGAGGAATTGTGCCCCATTGTCGGTGTCGGTGGGAGGAATTGTGCCCCATTGTCGGTGTCGGTGGGAGGAATTGTGCCCCATTGTCGGTGTCGGTGGGAGGAATTGTACCCCATTGTCGGTGTCGGTGGGAGGAATTGTACCCCATTGTCGGTGTCGGTGGGAGGAATTGTACCCCATTGTCGGTGTCGGTGGGAGGAATTGTACCCCATTGTCGGTGGGAGGAATTGTACCCCATTGTCAATGTCGGTGGGAGGAATTGTACCCCATTGTCGGTGGGAGGAATTGTACCCCATTGTCGGTGGGAGGAATTGTACCCCATTGTCGGTGGGAGGAATTGTACCCCATTGTCGGTGGGAGGAATTGTGCCCCATTGTCGGTGTCGGTGGGAGAAATTGTACCCCATTGTCGGTGTCGGTGGGAGGAATTGTACCCCATTGTCGGTGGGAGGAATTGTGCCCCATTGTCGGTGGGAGGAATTGTGCCCCATTGTCGGTGGGAGGAATTGTGCCCCATTGTCGGTGGGAGGAATTGTGCCCCATTGTCGGTGGGAGGAATTGTGCCCCATTGTCGGTGTCGGTGGGAGGAATTGTACCCCATTGTTGGTGTCGGTGGGAGGAATTGTACCCCGGTGTCGGTGTGAGGAATTGTACCCCATTGTCGGTGGGAGGAATTGTACCCCATTGTCGGTGGGAGGAATTGTACCCCATTGTCGGTGTCGGTGGGAGGAATTGTACCCCATTGTCGGTGTCGGTGGGAGGAATTGTACCCCATTGTCGGTGGGAGGAATTGTACCCCATTGTCGGTGGGAGGAATTGTACCCCATTGTCGGTGGGAGGAATTGTACCCCATTGTCGGTGGGAGGAATTGTACCCCATTGTCGGTGGGAGGAATTGTGCCCCATTGTCGGTGGGAGGAATTGTGCCCCATTGTCGGTGTCAGTGGGAGGAATTGTGCCCCATTGTCGGTGTCAGTGGGAGGAATTGTGCCCCATTGTCGGTGGGAGGAATTGTGCCCCATTGTCGGTGTCGGTGGGAGGAATTGTGCCCCATTGTCGGTGTCGGTGGGAGGAATTGTACCCCATTGTCGGTGTCAGCGGGAGGAATTGTACCCCATTGTCGGTGTCAGCGGGAGGAATTGTACCCCATTGTCGGTGTCAGCGGGAGGAATTGTACCCCATTGTCGGTGTCAGCGGGAGGAATTGTACCCCATTGTCGGTGTCAGCGGGAGGAATTGTACCCCATTGTCGGTGTCAGCGGGAGGAATTGTACCCCATTGTCGGTGGGAGGAATTGTGCCCCATTGTCGGTGTCAGTGGGAGGAATTGTACCCCATTGTCGGTGGGAGGAATTGTGCCCCATTGTCGGTGTCAGTGGGAGGAATTGTGCCCCCATTGTCGGTGTCAGTGGGAGGAATTGTGCCCCATTGTCGGTGGGAGGAATTGTGCCCCCATTGTCGGTGGGAGGAATTGTGCCCCATTGTCGGTGTCGGTGGGAGGAATTGTGCCCCATTGTCGGTGTCAGTGGGAGGAATTGTACCCCATTGTCGGTGTCAGCGGGAGGAATTGTACCCCATTGTCGGTGTCAGCGGGAGGAATTGTACCCCATTGTCGGTGTCAGCGGGAGGAATTGTACCCCATTGTCGGTGGGAGGAATTGTGCCCCATTGTCGGTGTCAGTGGGAGGAATTGTACCCCATTGTCGGTGTCAGTGGGAGGAATTGTGCCCCATTGTCGGTGTCAGTGGGAGGAATTGTACCCCATTGTCGGTGTCAGTGGGAGGAATTGTACCCCATTGTCGGTGTCAGTGGGAGGAATTGTACCCCATTGTCGGTGTCAGTGGGAGGAATTGTACCCCATTGTCGGTGTCAGTGGGAGGAATTGTACCCCATTGTCGGTGTCAGTGGGAGGAATTGTGCCCCATTGTCGGTGTCAGTGGGAGGAATTGTGCCCATTGTCGGTGTCAGTGGGAGGAATTGTACCCCATTGTCGGTGTCAGTGGGAGGAATTGTACCCCATTGTCGGTGTCAGCGGGAGGAATTGTACCCCATTGTCGGTGTCAGCGGGAGGAATTGTACCCCATTGTCGGTGTCAGTGGGAGGAATTGTACCCCATTGTCGGTGTCAGTGGGAGGAATTGTACCCCATTGTCGGTGTCGGTGGGAGGAATTGTGCCCCATTGTCGGTGTCAGTGGGAGGAATTGTGCCCCATTGTCGGTGTCAGTGGGAGGAATTGTACCCCATTGTCGGTGTCAGTGGGAGGAATTGTACCCCATTGTCGGTGTCAGCGGGAGGAATTGTACCCCATTGTCGGTGTCAGCGGGAGGAATTGTACCCCATTGTCGGTGTCAGTGGGAGGAATTGTACCCCATTGTCGGTGTCAGTGGGAGGAATTGTACCCCATTGTCGGTGGGAGGAATTGTGCCCCATTGTCGGTGTCAGTGGGAGGAATTGTGCCCCATTGTCGGTGTCAGTGGGAGGAATTGTACCCCATTGTCGGTGTCAGTGGGAGGAATTGTACCCATTGTCGGTGTCAGTGGGAGGAATTGTACCCCATTGTCGGTGTCAGTGGGAGGAATTGTACCCCATTGTCGGTGTCAGTGGGAGGAATTGTACCCCATTGTCGGTGTCAGTGGGAGGAATTGTACCCCATTGTCGGTGTCAGTGGGAGGAATTGTACCCCATTGTCGGTGTCAGTGGGAGGAATTGTACCCCATTGTCGGTGTCAGTGGGAGGAATTGTACCCCATTGTCGGTGTCAGTGGGAGGAATAGTACCTCATATCACAGTGAAAGGGACAGTTCCCCAAGGGCCAGATAAAGACAAGCAAAGGGCCGAAGTTTGGAAACCTCAGATTTAAATGATTTAAAGAATTAAAACAATGAATGAAAGGGGTGGGTCAGACAGGAACAGTCAGGATGGGGAGGAAAGGACTAGATGACACTGGATGCCCACCAACCAGGAAAGTGCAGTGCAGTGCCCATGTGCTAAAAGGAAACGGTGCTGATAGGATGAGAGAACATTGTCAGCCTGCTGCTTCTTTTTTTCTCTGTCCAATCACACGCTGGGGGGGGGGGGGGGGGGGGGCAAGACCTGTAAGCATTACTGAACTGCAGCAAATTAATATTTTTTCTTCAGACAGGACTGTGTTATGAGGCAGAGCTGTGTAAATCTCAGGACTGGATGGACAAACCTTTGTCAGGTAAACCAGTCCCCGTATATGTATTATATCTGTGTATTTAACCCGTTCCTGCCCAGCCTATAGCAGTTCGATGGCTGTATGACGAACGGGCCGCACTGCAGGCGCCATCTGTTACCAGCCAATGACTTATCGGTGTAGCGGCCCGCTGCCATCACCATGTGATCACTGTGACCAATCACAGCAGATCACATGACAGTGGTAAATAATAGATGGCTTCCTTCCATTTCAATTGTGTACAATTGTGTTGCTAGCTGTGGTAGGTCACAGTGATCACATGATCCAGAGGGCCAATTACAGCCAATCACAACAAAACCAAGTAAATTAATCGATTTCATTCAGTAAAATGATTGCTTATAGCAATGAAATTAACAATGCGTAAATAAAATTAATTCCTGATAGCTTCCCCAGAGTAGTACAGTGTTACTATGGTAACATTATATTTCTCTGGTCACAGTGTGTTAAAAATAAATAAATATTAAAAAAAAAAAAAAAAAAAACCCCAAAACAAATCGAAAAAAAATGATTTATTTTAATTTTGTTTTTTTTGTACTGTCACCAGTCAGTGTCTCTGATCACCGGCACACAAGTTATATGATGCTGTACTGCACTGGTGACAGTATGTAAACGAAATTAAAACGTGAATTAATTTTTTTTATTTTTTTTATTTCTTAAATTTACCAAAAAAAAAAAATAATGACAAAAAAAAAAAAAAGAAAAAAAAAAAAAAAAAAAAAAAAAAAAAAAAAAAAACCTGAAACAAATCGAAAAAAAAAGATTTATTTTAATTTTAGTTTTTTTTGTACTGTCACCAGTCAGTGTCTCTGATCACCGCCGTTATATAATGCTTTACTGCACTGGTGATAGTATTAAAACGTGAATTTATTTTTATTTATTTTTTAATTTCTTAAATTTACCAAAAAAAAAAAAAATAATAATAATAATAATGACAAAAAAAAAACTTCAACTTAAAAAAACAAAACAAAAAAAAAATAAAAATAAAAGAAAATGTAATAAAAAAAAAAAAAAAACCTGAAACAAATAGAAAAAAATGATTTATTTTAATTTTGTTTTTTTTGTACTGTCACCAGTCAGTGTCTCTGATCAACGCCACACCAGTTATATGATGCTGTACTGCACTGGTGACAGTATGTAAACGAAATTAAAACCGTGAATTTTTTTTTTTTTATTTCTTAAATTTACCAAAAAAAAAAATAATAATGACAAAAAAACTTCAACTTAAAAAACAAAACAAAAAAAACTAAAAATAAAGGAAAATGTAAAAAAAAAAAAAAACCTGAAACAAATAGAAAATAAATATTTATTTTATTCGTACTGTCACCAGTCAGTGTCTCTGATCAACACCACACCAGTTATATTATGCTGTACTGTACTGGTGACAGTATGTAAACAAAAATAAATCGTGAAATTTATGAAAAAATTTTTTTTTATTATTTCTTAAATTTACCCCAAAAAATATCTAATAATGACAAAAAAAAACTACAACTTAAAAAAACAAAACAAAAAAAAATAAAAAGAAAATGTAATAAAAAAAAAAAAAAAACCTGAAACAAATAGAAAAAAATGATTTATTTTAATTTAGTTTTTTTTGTACTGTCACCAGTCAGTGTCTCTGATCAACGCCACACCAGTTATATGATGCTGTACTGCACTGGTGACAGTATGTAAACGAAATTAAACCGTGAATTTTTTTTTTTTATTTCTTAAATTTACCCCAAAAAATATCTAATAATGACAAAAAAAAAACTACAACTTAAAAAAATAATAATAATAATGACATGCCTTTTACTAAATACCTCAGACTGTCTACTTTCCAAAAAAAAAAAGAGAAAGGGTAATGGGGAGGGGGGGGGGGGGTATTTGTACTGTTCTAATTTTTTGAGGCCCCAAAAATGGCAGATCGGATGTCAGTACATCGGGATTGATCGATTTTCAAATACACATCCCATAGACATAACATTCCCACAGGCTAAATTATAAACAGTGATTTGGGTTATTTTTTACCAAAGAAATGGAGCAGAATACATTTTGCCCTAAATTCATGAAGAAAAATTATAGATTTGCAAAATATTACAACAGAAAGGAAGAAAAACGTATTTTGGTCTTTTTTCAATTATTTAGCAAAAAAATAAATAAAAAGCAGTAGTAATTAAATACCACTAAAAGAAAGCTCTATTTGTGAGGAAAAGAAAATGATACAAATTTCACATGGTTACAGTGTAGCATGACCGCGCAATTGTCATTCAAAGTGTGAGAGCGCTGAAAGCTGAAAATTGGTCTGGGCAGGACGGGAGGGGGGAGGGGGGGGGGACTGTGCCGGTTTTTATAGCGGTTAAGGTGAAATATTCAAAACATTTTTCCTTATTATTAATATTTTTAAAGCTCAACTCTGGCCCAAATGTTATGTGAGTAGATTTAGCTCCGCTCTGTGTCCTGGTGATGGGATTTCCCTGATGGGGACACCGGCAGAGAGGATGCGACTCCTCCCCCTCGCTGTAATAATAGGGATCGGGGAGCGGGCGCTGACCTTGTTGATGGCAGATCACTAGAGAGCGCTAAACCGATAACTTCTAATGACAGTCCTTCTAGAATGATGACAGTCCTGATACAATTCCATACAGACTGTCGGCACTCAAGTAGAACAAACGGATACAATGTGACTGCAGAGACATTTCCTGGACAGGGATTGGTGGATTTCTGTCTCTGCAGAGACGTTTATAAACATCGCAAGGCAGAAGAGACATCAGAGGTCCTCTGGCCCCTCCCTCACCTGTATACCTACCTCTGGCCCCTCCCTCCCCTACTTATGTACCTACCTCTGGCCCCTCCCTCCCCCATAAGTGTACCTACCTCTGGCCCCTCCCTCCCCCACCAGTGTACCTACCTCTGGCCCCTCCCCCCACCAGTGTACCTACCTCTGGCCCCTCCCCCCCCACATGTGTACCTACCTCTGGCCCCTCCCCCCCACATGTGTACTTACCTATACCCCCTCCCCCACCTGTTTAACTACCTCTGCCCCCTCCCTCCCTAACCTGTGTACCTATCTCGGCCCTCTCCCCCACCTGTGTCCCTAACTCTGCCCCCTCCCCTCAACCTGTTTACCTACCTCTGCCCCCTCCCTCCCCAACCTGTGTACCTACCTCGACCCTCTCCCCCACCTGTGTACCTACATCGACCCCTTCCCCCACCTGTGTACCTACATTGACCCCTTCCCCCACCTGTGTACCTACCTCTGGCCCCTCCCTCCCCCACCAGTGTACCTACCTCTGGCCCCTCCCTCCCCCACCTGTGTACCTACCTCTGCCCCCCCCCCACCTGTGTACCTACCTCTGGCCCTCCCTCACCTGTGTACCTACCTCGCCCACCTGTGTACCTACCTATGCCCCCTCCCCCACCTGTGTACCTACCTCTTCCCCTCCCTCCCCCACCTGTGTACCGACCCCTGCCCCTCCTTCACCCACCCCTGTACCTACCTCTGCCCCCTCCCCCACCCACCTGTGTCCCTAACTCTGCCCCACCTGTGTACCTACCTCTGCCCCTACCCGTGTACCTACCTCTGCCCCCACCCACCTGTGTCCCTAACTCTGCCCCACCTGTGCACCTACCTCTGCCCCTCCCCCTACCTGTGTACCTACCTCCGGCCCCTGCCCCTATGTACACCTGTGTGTGTAGAATATACCTACGCCTGTCTCTATGTGTGGAGTCCCCGGTAGGCATGTACATCCCCTCTCTGTGTACCTACCTCTGGCAGGCCGTGTGATGACACTCAGAGGGGTCTCCATAGACACATACAGATCCCGCAGTGTTGGACACTCTCCGCTGTCACTGTACGAGCAACGTCATTAACCAGCGCGGCGCCCGCCCGCAACGTAAACAACTCCGCCGCCATGTTTGATGTGGGCAGCTCTCGCCTTCACTGCCAATTACTGGGTTTGATGATCATTTTGTTGCAAATTCCCGCCGCTGGGGGCAGCACCGAGCTCCCACAGATATCCCATTGGTTCAGTCTGTTCCCCCATTACCCTATTGGCTAAGAGTGTGTCCCCTTTTATTCTGTTGGCTCACTCATAGTACCCTTTTATCCTATTTACTCACTCCCTGTACAACTATCATCTCTTTGTCCCCCTGCAATGCTATTGGCTCACGCTGTGCCCCCATATTATCCTATTTGCTCATCACATGTCACAATTTTATCCTATTCACTCACTCTGTGTTCAACTATTATCCTATTGGCTTACTCTCCTTAGGAGCCTATTGGCTCGGTCGGTGTCCCCCTATTGGCTCACACTTTCTCTCCTATTACCCTATTGGCTCATCACGTGTCTCCCTATTATTTTATTGGGTCATTCTTTGTCCCATTATCCTATTGGCTCACTCTGTGTCCCTTTATGATCCTATTGGTTCATCATGTGTCACACTATTATCCTATTGGCTCACTCTGTGTCCCCCTATTACCCTATTGGCTCACGCTTTCTCTCCTTATTATCCTATTGGCTTATCACGTGTGTCCCTATTATTTTATTGGGTCATTCTTTGTCCCATTATCCTATTGGTTCACTCTGTGACCCCCTTATAATCCTATTGGTTCATCAAGTGTCACACTATTATCCTATTGTTTCACTCTGTGTCCCCTTATAATCCTATTGGCTCACCACTCTGTGTAGCACTATCATTCTATTGGCTCATCATGTGCCCCCCTATTATTCTATTGGCTCATCATGTGCCCCCCTATTATTCTATTGGCTCATCATGGGCCCCCCTATTATTCTATTGGCTCATCATGTGCATCCCTATTATTCTATTGGCTCATCATGGGCCCCCTATTATTCTATTGGCTCATCAGGTGTCCCCCTATTATTCTATTGGCTCATCATGTGCCCCCCTATTATTCTATTGGCTCATCATGTGCCCCCCTATTATTCTATTGGGTCATCATGGACCCCCCTATTATTCTATTGGCTCATCATGTGCCCCCCTATTATTCTATTGGCTCATCATGTGCATCCCTATTATTCTATTGGCTCATCATGGGCCCCCTATTATTCTATTGGCTCATCATGTGCCCCCCTATTATTCTATTGGCTCATCATGTGCCCCCCTATTATTCTATTGGCTCATCATGTGCCCCCCTATTATTCTATTGGGTCATCATGGACCCCCCTATTATTCTATTGGCTCATCATGTGCCCCCCTATTATTCTATTGGCTCATCATGTGCATCCCTATTATTCTATTGGCTCATCATGGGCCCCCTATTATTCTATTGGCTCATCATGTGCCCCCCTATTATTCTATTGGCTCATCATGGGCCCCCCTATTATTCTATTGGCTCATCATGTGCCCCCTATTATTCTATTGGCTCATCATGGGCCCCCCTATTATTCTATTGGCTCATCATGTGCCCCCCTATTATTCTATTGGCTCATCATGTGCCCCCCTATTATTCTATTGGCTCATCATGGCCCCCCCTATTATTCTATTGGCTCATCATGTGCCCCCCTATTATTCTATTGGCTCATCATGGGCCCCCTATCATTCTATTGGCTCATCATGTGCCCCCCTATTATTCTATTGGCTCATCATGTGCCCCCCTATTATTCTATTGGCTCATCATGGGCCCCCCTATTATTCTATTGGCTCATCATGTGCATCCCTATTATTCTATTGGCTCATCATGGGCCCCCTATTATTCTATTGGCTCATCAGGTGTCCCCCTATTATTCTATTGGCTCATCATGTGCCCCCCTATTATTCTATTGGCTCATCATGTGCCCCCCTATTATTCTATTGGCTCATCATGTGCATCCCTATTATTCTATTGGCTCATCATGGGCCCCCTATTATTCTATTGGCTCATCATGTGCCCCCCTATTATTCTATTGGCTCATCATGTGCCCCCCTATTATTCTATTGGCTCATCATGTGCCCCCCTATTATTCTATTGGGTCATCATGGACCCCCCTATTATTCTATTGGCTCATCATGTGCCCCCCTATTATTCTATTGGCTCATCATGTGCATCCCTATTATTCTATTGGCTCATCATGGGCCCCCTATTATTCTATTGGCTCATCATGTGCCCCCCTATTATTCTATTGGCTCATCATGGGCCCCCCTATTATTCTATTGGCTCATCATGTGCCCCCTATTATTCTATTGGCTCATCATGGGCCCCCCTATTATTCTATTGGCTCATCATGTGCCCCCCTATTATTCTATTGGCTCATCATGTGCCCCCCTATTATTCTATTGGCTCATCATGGGCCCCCCTATTATTCTATTGGCTCATCATGTGCATCCCTATTATTCTATTGGCTCATCATGGGCCCCCTATTATTCTATTGGCTCATCAGGTGTCCCCCTATTATTCTATTGGCTCATCATGTGCCCCCCTATTATTCTATTGGCTCATCATGTGCCCCCCTATTATTCTATTGGGTCATCATGGACCCCCCTATTATTCTATTGGCTCATCATGTGCCCCCCTATTATTCTATTGGCTCATCATGGGCCCCCTATTATTCTATTGGCTCATCATGTGTCCCCCTATTATTCTATTGGCTCATCATGTGCCCCCCTATTATTCTATTGGCTCATCATGTGCCCCCCTATTATTCTATTGGGTCATCATGGACCCCCCTATTATTCTATTGGCTCATCATGTGCCCCCCTATTATTCTATTGGCTCATCATGTGCATCCCTATTATTCTATTGGCTCATCATGGGCCCCCTATTATTCTATTGGCTCATCATGTGCCCCCTATTATTCTATTGGCTCATCATGGGCCCCCCTATTATTCTATTGGCTCATCATGTGCCCCCTATTATTCTATTGGCTCATCATGGGCCCCCCTATTATTCTATTGGCTCATCATGTGCCCCCCTATTATTCTATTGGCTCATCATGTGCCCCCTATTATTCTATTGGCTCATCATGGCCCCCCCTATTATTCTATTGGCTCATCATGTGCCCCCCTATTATTCTATTGGCTCATCATGGGCCCCCCTATTATTCTATTGGCTCATCATGTGCCCCCCTATTATTCTATTGGCTCATCATGGGCCCCCCTATTATTCTATTGGCTCATCATGTGCCCCCCTATTATTCTATTGGCTCATCATGTGCCCCCCTATTAATCTATTGGCTCATCATGTGCCCCCTATTATTCTATTGGCTAATTCTTTGTCCTGACATTATTGGGGGTGGCAGCTGTATTAAAGCCATGGTGAATGTCACTGAGAACTTTTCCTTTGCACTGTAGAATAGGAAGTCTGTGTGTTGAGTTTACGGCAGCTTTGAATAATGATGTCACAAAGCAGATCAAGACCAACTTCTCCCCCACTCTTGGTGAATGTGGAAGGCTCCTTTAAATAGTCAGTATAGAGAAATCCCGGTGCTATTGGATGGGTTGTGGTGTCAGTGCTGTGTACATAGAATAGTCATTGTCCTCTGTATGTAATCTGTGAGGTCAGCAAACGTCTGTGACCCCCGACATGTCCGTGTCCCCGCTGACTACAGGACCACCATAACCCCATCTGTCCCCGGAGCACGAGACGTACAGAGTGCTGTGTGTGTGACTTACCGTATCACAGAGACATTCCTTTCTTTTTATCTATCTATCTATCTATGTCATCATGAATAATATTATGATGAAGCTCCCCACCATTTCTTCTGTTTATACGATTTCTGTTCTTCACCAACACTCTGCACATTCCCCGATGATAGGAAGAGTTTAGCAGAGGTTGGAGTTATCTCTGTCCTGGAAGAAAAATAGCAAGTGCCCCACCCCTGAGGACCTTCCACATGCCCCACCCACTTCTGTTTTCTGCAGGTGTGGCCTGCTCCCAGTATTTCCTCCAGTCACCCCCACCCTGTATACCTCTGCCTTGGCCAGCAATGTCAGCTACAGACACATAGGCGGCTGTAAGAAGCGTGAGGACATTGCAGCTTCTTTTCTGTGCCGTCTCCGTGTGTCACAATGAGAGTAGTAATGATAGTAGATAGTAGCGCACGGCTCTAAGGATGATCCAGACTTTGGCTGAGAAACACAACAGCAGGAAGAGAAGCTTAAAGGTTTTATTGAGTGGATGTATTCCTTTTCTTTTCCTATTCCCTTTCTTCTGTCTGTGCCCCCCATTGGTGAGATTATCTCTCACTTCATGCCAGTGGGACATACAAAAATGGCAGCCTACCCACTTCTAGTAAAAATTTCTTTTTCTGTTTCCTGTTTCCTGTTTTTCATTCTTTCCTCTGTTGACAGGAAGTGTGGGGAAGTCTCCCCAATAGGGGCACAGACATCAATAAAAACACCTAGGCTCGAGAAAGGGCGAGGTTTTTAACCCCAAAAAATGCTTTGGATTCTCCAATTGCCCCCCCCCCGACTTTCCTTTCCTATTCCCCTTTGCCTTCCCTTCCCTCTTTCCTTTCCTTTCTCTTAACCTTTTCCCTTAATTTCTCCTTTTTCCTTTCACCCTTCCCCTTTATTTTCTCCTTTCCTTTTTCCTTTGCCTTTTCCTTTCTCCTTTACTATTTTCTTTCTGTTCCCTTCCCTTTCCATTTTCCCCTTTCCTTTCTCCCTTTACTTTCCTTTCCCTTTCTGCTTTTCCTTTCCCTTGCTTTCCTTCTCATTTTCACTTTCCTTTGCCTCTCCCTTTTCCTTTCTTTTCTCCTTTCCTTTCCCTTTTCTTTTCCCCTTTCCTTTCTCCTTCACCCTTTTCATTCCCTCGCCCTTTCTTTTCTCCTTTCCTTTCCTATTTCCTTTTTATTCCCTTCCCTTAGTTTCCTTTCCATTCCGTTCCTTTCCCTTTCTCCTTTTTCCTTTCACCTTTCCTTTCTCCTTTCCCTTTCCTTTCCCTTTTGCATTCCGTTCCCTTCCTCCTTTCATTTCCCTTCCCTCTTTCCTTTGCTTTCATTCTCCTTTTCACTTTGCTTTCCCTCTCCCTTTTCCTTTCCTTTCCCTTTCCTTTAATTTCCTTTTTTTCTTTTGCTTTTCCCTTTCCTTCCCCATCCCTTTCTTTTATCCTTTCCTAATTCCTTTCCCTTCCCTTACTTTCCTTTCCCTTCCTTCTTTTTCTTTTCACCTTTCCTTTCCCCTTTCTTTTTCCTTTGCCCTTTCCTTTCTCCTTTCCTATTTTCTTTCTGTTCCCTTCCCTTTCTCATTTCCCATTTTCTTACCCCTTCCCTTTCCCTTCCTATTTCAATTTCTTTCCTTTCCCTTCCCTCTTTCTCCTTTGCTTTCCTTCTGATTTTCACTTCCTTTCCCCTTCTCCCTCTTAGTTTCCTTTACCTTTCCTCTCACCTTTCCCTTCCCTCTTTCCTTTCCTTTCCTTCTCCTTCTTCCTCTCCCTTACCTTCTTGAGTGATTAAAAGCCAAGATCTGTCAGAACTTTCCTTCTGTCTGTGCCCCTCATTGGTGAGATTTTCGCTCACTTCCTGTCTCTGGGACATAATTGAAGCCTACCCAGTTCTACAAAAATGTGTTTTTCTGTGTTCTGTTTTTCATTCTTTCCTCTATTAACAGGTAGTGTGGGGAAATCTCTCCGAAAGGTGCACAGGCATCAATAAAAACTTCTAGGCCTGATAAAGACGGAGGTTTGAGATCCCCGAAAATGCTTTGGATTCTCGTTTAATTGCCCCCCTGACTTCTACTGGAATAAAGACCTACCTGGACCCTTTATCATTGGTGTAACTCAAGTGTATGTGTGGGAGAGCTGACAACACTTCCTCTGCTACACTGAAATCCCATGCAGTGTCAGGCCTGTCCAGTTCATCACTGCGGTACTACATAACACCCCCCCCCCCCTCTTATGTTATGAAGATGGGAGGAGGTGCAGGAGGGAAACTGGGCAGAATTGACAACACTGCTTGCCATTTCAGTCCAGCAGAGGCACATTGTCAGCTCAAATAGGAAGTTAGGAGCTTACCGAATTTCTGGCAGGATCAACAGGTACTTTTTTTGTGCATGCAATATTTTTAAAGATATTCTAAAGATAAAACACGAGGGAACTGTAGAAAAAATAATCAGCACTCCGGTTGTTGCTCTTAAAATGTCTTTATTTTATTGAATAGCCACAGTGAACACACACAGATTGTCAGTTGACGCGTTTCAGCCAATAAGGCCTTTGTCATAAGGCCTGACTAAGGCCTTATAGGCTGAAACACGTCAACTGACTTAATCTGCGTTTGTTCACTGTGGCTATTCAATAAAATGAAGACATTTTAAGAGTGCGGATCCTTTTTTTTTACATTACTCTATTCAGGCAGTGACTGTGGATCAAGCACCTGGGAGCTCTGCTATCTATGTGGTGTATGGGTAGTAGCACTGACTTTACTGTTTATACGGTGGGAACTGTGCCTGTATTGCACAGGTGTACTGAATATGTTTTTTTTTTTGCCCAGACATAAGGGGTCTATTTATAGAACAAATGCAGATTAAGTCAGTTGACACATTTTAGCCTATAAGGCCTTAGTCATAAGGCCTGACTAAGGCCTTATAGGCTGAAACACGTCAACTGACTTAATCTGCATTTTTTCACTGTGGCTATTCCATTAAATGAAGAAATTTTAAGAGCAACAACCAGAGTGCGGCTCATTTTTTCTACATTACTCTACTCAGCCAGCGACTGTGGATCGAGCACCAGGAAGCTCTGCTACCTATGTGGTGTCTGGGTAGTAGCACTGACTTTTCTGTTTATACGGGGGGAACTGTGCCTGTATTGCACAGGTGCACTGAATAGGTTTTTCTATTTTGTCCAGACATAAGGGGTCTATTTATAGAACAAATGCAGATTAAGTCAGTTGACGCATTTCAGCCTATAAGGCCTTAGTCATAAGGCCTTATAGGCTGAAACACGTTAACTGACGTGGGGGGACTAACAGGGGAACTGTGCCTGTATTGCACAGGTGTACTGAATATGTTTTTTTTTTTCATTTGCTCAGACATAAGGGGTCTATTTATAGAACAAACACAGATTAAGTCAGTTGACGTGTTTCAGCCTATAAGGCCTTAGTCATAAGGCCCGACTAAGGCCTTATGGGCTGAAACACGTCAACTGACGGGGGGAACTGTGCCTGTATTGCACAGGTGTACTGAATATGTTTTTTTTTTTATTTTGCCCAGACATAAGGGTTCTATTTATAAAACATTTGATTGACGAATATTATAGGCATTTGTCCAAATTGTACGATTATTTCTATGATAATTATCATCTCCATGTAGCAGAGGTATATTTTCTGATTGAGGTATTTCAGGAAAAACAATACTGCATTTTGGCCACTAGATGGAGTTGAAGGTCATGGGAAGGCATGGTATAAGAGCGCATACAAGGATCGTTCGTGCCGCCTGGCCGAATGGTTGTGACATTTGTGCAATTCATGTTTTCTTTTTTAAAACACACCCCTGGGGGTTTTGGCTGGTGCTGAGCTCTCATCAATGTATCAAAGACAGGAAGTGGGCGCAGATAGTTACACAGTGCATCTATTTGTATGCTGAACAATAATAAAGCATCTTTTCAAAACAAATAATAATAAAAAAAAAATATTGAACAGGAAGGCACAAGACGTTTATTTAAAAAAACAATTATATTCTTTTTACTGTAAAGTAAAAAACAAAAAAAAAAAAAAAAAAAAGCAAAAAAATTATAACTATGAAAGTTATCAGTGACCCCCATGGTCGGGCACATTAGCGATTCAGACCGGGAGCCGGCGCTTCAAATATTTAATTGTACGATTGATTTTTTAACGCCTACAAAATATCACATTGCCCATGTTTGCCAACGTTTATTCCAGGCTATGATGGCATAATACATTTCCTATTGCTGACCTCTTTGGCTGAAAAATGCGCGTTTCCTGGCTGCCCTGAGCGGCTTTCTTCAGCGTCCCGGAACAAGCATGCGTATCAGAGGCTCTGACTTTGCTCTGCCGCTCCTTCTCTGTAGGCTCGCTTTGGCTCAGTAACTCGGAAAAAAATACTTAAATCCGAGGATGAGCATGACTGCCAGGTAACTAGTATTTTCAGAAGGAGATCTGATTACTGGCTTTCCCACTGTTGGATGAAACGAGGAGTAAATGTTCACAAATGTTCATTGGTTCTCAGGGTCGGGATCTCAAGGGCCTCTTTTCTGTAAAGTGATATTATGTTCTGATTTAGGCTGGCGTCATGGTCATTGCCCCAGGCTTCCTGTTTTGCGGGTGGTTCCTTTCTCTCTGAGCCGTCCTTGGCCTTCAGGGAATACAGTTGTCCTTCCCTACATCGGGGGGGGGGGGGTCTCAAACTGGTGGCCCTTTCGGCTGTTACGAAACTACAAGTCCCATCATGCCTCTGCCTGTGGGAGTCATTCTTGTAACCGTCAGCTCCTTGCAATGCCTCATGGGACTTGTAGTTTTGCAGTGTTACACTAAAAAACTCCCTTAACCCCTCCAGTACCAGCCTGTATATACGCTTCCTGTCCGGCCCATTGTTCAGGGCTGTGATAGTTTGACTGACAAATACTCCTTTATGCAACACTGTACACAAAATAATTTTTGGAGACAGATAGAGCTTTCTTTTTGAGGAATTTAAAGTAATATTAGAGATTTTTTTTTTTTTTTTTTTGCTTAAAAAAAAATAAAATTACACTCGCCTGCTCTGTGTAGTGGTTTTGCACAGAGCAGCCCCGATCCCCCTCTTTTTCTGTCCCTCGCCGGAGCTCCTGGCCCCTCCCACCCGAGCCGCTGCTCTGTGTGTCCATTCCCACAAAGCTCACGGCTCGGCTCCGCCCCTGCACTCTCCCTCATTGGCTCACTGGCTGTGATTGTCAGTAGCAGGAGCCAATGAGGAGAGGGCTGTGGCGGAGCCGAGCCGTGATCTTTGTGTGAATGGACACACAGAGCAGCAGCTGCTGTCTCAGCCAATGAGCATAGCTCCCAACTGTCCCCGATTTCGAGGGACTGTCCCTGATTTGGAACAATGTCCCTCATTCCTCCTCATTTGTCCCTCATTTTGGTCTGATTCATATAGATGTATATAAAATGCACTTTTTATCTATCAAAAAGTGTTTTCCAGCGCTAAACCTTTCATCTGATTTCTAAATTGCTGCATTTGTCAATTACAAAAGCCAATATAAAGGAATAGTAGTGGTAAAAAAAAGCACTTGTGGGTTTAACCCATCTTGTTTGTTTTTTTGTACAGTTCACCTTTAAGGGGGTGTGGCAGGGGGCGTGACCTATGCCTGCATACTTTTTATGATAGGTGTCCCTCATTCCCATCTCAAAAAGTTGGGAGGTGTGCGATGAGGAGGGAGAGACCCCTAAGATCTGAGGCTCTCGTGCACATCGCTGGATCAAGGTGGGAGGGGGGCTGAGCACCTAGGTTTTTTTTTTTTTACCTGACTATATGGAAAATCGTCAACCTTTACAAGCACTTTAACAACTAGTGGGTTTTTGGGTTATTTTCACGATGAAAAAAAAAACAAAAACTTTTATTTTTTGTTCCCCTTTCTATTATAAAACATAGCAAATAAAAATGGCAGGACAGTACAAAACACCCCAAACAACCCGGGGTGATCTCACTTTTTTTTTTATTTTGGAAAAGAAGAAACATGCTAGCATTAAGGGGTTTAAAAGATGACGCTTGTAATATTGCACTAGATGCATTGAACAGTGTCATTAGTACAGTGACAGTGCATATAATTAGCACTGATAACTGTAATAAATGTCATTGGTGACGTCAGTGGCAGTTAAATAGTTTCCACAAAGTGTCAGTGTTAGATTACCCACCGTCCCGCTATAAGTCACTGATTACCACTATTACCATTATAAAAAAAAAATAAAAAAAAATTCCAGTATACATTTTATTGTTTGTAAATGCTATAGCTTTTACACAAACCAATCAATATACACTTATTGGGACTTTTTTTTTTTTTTTTTTTAACAAAGATGTATAGCAGATAATTCCTTCCAGACATGAGAAATTATCTGAACCACTAAGTAAATAATACCGTCCTCTAAAGCTGTGGAATCTCTTTACAAATTTGGTATAGAAGTATTATGTGTTATGTTACATATTTTGTTGTATTTTTGGTGCCTTAACCACTTGCTGACAGCGCCATAGCCGAAAGACGGCTACAGCGTGGTCATATCATGACGCCGGTTCCTCCCTCCTCTCTCTGTACCGATCGGTACAGTGAGAGGGGAGAGGTGGAGAGATGGCTGGATGTGTAGGGCCCACAGCGCTGCTCAGTGCCAATACTCTCCCCATACTGTGCAATACTCTGCCAATACTCTGCAACATGTGTAATACTCTGCAAAACCCTGCCAATACTCTGCAATACCCTGCCATACTCTGCCATACTCTGCAATACTCTGCAATACTCTGCAATACTCTGCAATACTCTGCAACATGTGTAATACTCTGCAATACACTGCCAATACTCTGCCAATACCCTGCCAATACTCGCCAATACTCTGCCAATACTCTGCCAATACTCTGCCAATACTCGCCAATACTCGCCAATACTCGCCAATACTCTGCAAAAAAAATGTAACAGAAACAAAGAATTTTTTTTTTTTTTTTACCGAATTTTCAGTCTTTTGATTTATAGCGCAAAAAAATAAAAAAAACCCAGTGGCGATTAAATACCACCAAAAGAAAGCTCTATTTGTGTGAAAAAAAAAAGGACAAAAATTTCATATAGGTACAGTGTTGCATGACTGAGTAATTGTCATTCAAAGTGCGAGAGCACCGAAAGCTGAAAATTGGTGTGGTTAAGAAGGGGGTTTAAGTGCCCAGTGGTCAAGTGGTTAATGTACACTGTACTATTTAATGGGACATTATATTTTGTAGAATTGTCCTTTATTTATATGCAAACTATCTCTTTTTTTGGAGATAAAAACTCTTAAAAAAAAAAAAAAAGATGTATAGCAGAATAAATTTTTGCCAAAATTTATTAAGAGATTTGATTTTTGATTTTTTTTTAATTGTATATATTTTAGATAAAAAATATTGTTTTGATTTTTTTCAAAAATGTTTTTGTTTATATAATAAAAAAATAAACTCAATGGTGATCAAATACCACTGAAAGAAAGCTCTATTTGTGTGAACAAAATTATCTAAAGTTTGTTTGGGTACAGCGTTGCAAGACTGTGCAATTGCCAGTTAAAGTAGGGCAAAAAAAATGGCCTGGCCATGAACCATCCATTCTTAGATTTCTTATTTTGTAGCGATGAGGGAAGTAAAAATGAACAGTGATTCAAATGAAGAGTTGTTGCAACCCGTGCCAAGCTGGCCGACTGCAACAGGTTTCTGTCTGGATTAAGGAGGTTTCGAGAACTGCTGCAGGTAGATGACGAGAGGTCTGAGATTGTCTCCTTTGCAAGAGAAATCCCATTGCTTATAAAGCAAATTTTTTTTTCTTTTTTCCTTTTTTATTGGGCACATCAGTAAAATCCAAAAGTCTCCATCTGTGACTTTTACTCTTTTTTTTGGGGGGGGGGGGGGGATTTCCCAAGGCCACGGCTCTGTCTGGTTTTGCCCATTGGCTGTCCGGTGTTGGTTGGGTTCCTCCATTGGCAGTTCATCTCTGAGCACATGTCCCCGGCTACACCTCGGCCTCCACACTGCTCCCGGCGTTGGATTCAGAAGTTGGTGGCCTCTTCTCCCTCCCATTGGAGGATACTTCTTCCTCTTTCGTGTTCTCGGCGGTGGCGGTTTCCTTGAACACTTTGGTTTCCACAGATTCCTTCTCCTCTTTTATCTTTCTGAAGAAGACATTGGTTTTGTACCTGCAGCAGAAGACATACAATAAAAATTAGTTTTCTACAATATCTGTATTGTTAGCTCTCTCGATTTTTTAAAATTTTTCCTCCCACCTTTCCTCCGAAGTTCATTGCGATATGTAACATGTAATGTAAGACCCCACTGCTGACGAAGTCCTGATAGGACGTAACTTGTTCCTGGACTTTTCTGTTCACATATAGTTGTACCGGCTCCTGTCCTGGACTGAAATGGCTTCCTCTGATTTCACTGTGAGCTTCTTATAATGTGCATTAGAAGCTGCAGTCAGGTCATCCATGTCTTTATGGACCTTGCTTTGCGCACTGGTCCAAATCATTTATTGGAGGGGGGGATTATGGTGTGGGGGGGGGTTGTATTTCAGGGGTTGGGCTTGGCCCCCTAGTTCCAGTGAAGGGAAAGCTAAAGGCGTCAGCATACCAAGACATTTTGGACAATTTCATGCTCCCAACTTTGTGGGAACAGTTTGAGGATGGCCCCTTCCTGTTCCAACATGACTGCGCACCAGTGCACAAAGCAAGGTCTATGGATGTTGGCTGGCTATTACCACTAGCAACAGACGAAAAACAAGCTCTGAGCGAGTTTGGGGTTGGAGGAACTTGACTGGCTTGACCTGACCTCAACCTGATAGAACACCTTTGGGATGGATTAGAGTGGAGACTGCGAGCCAGGCCTCCTTGTCCAACATCAGTGCCTGACCTCACAAATGCTCTTCTGGAAGAATGGTCAAACATTCCCATAGACACACTCCTAAACCTTGTGGACAGCCTTCCCAGAAGAGTTGAAGCTGTTATAGCTGCAAAGGGCAGGCAAACTCAATATTGAACCCTACGGACTAAGACTGGGATGCCATTTAACGTGATTGTAAAGGCAGAAGTTTTTTTATCTTAATACATTCTATATATTAAGGTAAATAGCCTTCTGTGTGCAGCAACCCCCCTTATACTTACCAGAGCCCCATCTGGATCCCACGATGTTGTAGGATCGTTTTGGCTGCCTGGGACTCCCCTTCTCATTGGCTGAGACAGCAGCGTGGTGCCATTGGCTCCCACTGCTGTCCAAGTCAGTCAGCCAATGAGGAGAGAAAAGGGGGTGGGGCCTGGCTGTAGCTGTGTGTCTCAATGGACACACAAAGCTGTGACTTAGCTCGGGTGACCCCATAGCAAGCGGCTTGCTGTGGGGGCACTCGTCAGGATGGAGGCGCCAGAAGAGTCGAAGAGCCACCTGAGAAGAGGAGGTATATGTGTGTGTGTATATATATATATATTGTAGGAGATCAGACTCAATGCAGGGAAAAACTCACAGTTTCTTTAGGAAAAACATCATATTTCATGTACAGGATATTCACAAACAGTAGAAAAAGGCTTCTTGTCACCAAACGAAAGTAAACTTCTGATATTACCTTAGATTGCAAATCTAAGACTCCATGGAGGAACATAAATCCCATCAATAACCTTTCCTGCCATTTTACAGTGTTTCACTGGCACCTCGCCACAATAAGTATCATTATTATTATTTTTTTTTTTAGAAACTAGTTAGTATTAGGTATTACTTACTTCCTAATATAGCAGATGGCGAGGACCACGGCTGCTACGAAAAACACTAGAGCCAGGATGAGCAGTGCGGTCGGTAATTCTGTGTAAGAAAACTAAATTATTACACTGGAAATATTTTGAATGAATAAATAAATACATTAATATAGTTCTGTATTTTGAGGTGCATTTTGTAAAAGAAAATCATTAAATATATTTTTAAAACGCTAAGCTGGTGTAAAGAAATCATGTAACCTTTGCAATGGACATGCGCACTACCGAAAAATTTGTTAGTTTTCGCTTCATTCGTTTTTTTGATTTTTTTTTGTTCGAATTAATTTATTTAATGAATCTTGACAAATTTGTTAATTTACGAATTTTTCAATTTCCGAAAGTTTGAATTTCCAAAAATTTGGAAATTCAGAATTTCGGAGCGTCAAAATTTCGGGAATTCGAAATCGGAAATTCTAAATTTCCGAAATTCTAAATCTGTTACGTTCACAAAAAGCCAAATTTGAAAGGAAATTCCAATACCTATAATTTAATAGTTATTATTTTGAATTTTACTGAGTTTCTTTTTTTTCAGATTTTCGAATTGAAAAATTTAAAAATCCGAATTTCCGAATTCTGAATTTTCAAAATAAGCAAAAAAACCAAATGAAACGAAAAACAATTTTTTTTGTCAGTGCACATGTCTAGTAACAATACAATTATTTTTGTTTCAATGAAAGAATAGCATTGTTTTTGTCTCCAGGAAATGCAGCTGCTACAGATCAGCAGTTCATGGAGGCAATACATTTAAACTACATTTTGCAACAATAAAAAATGTAAAAAAAAAATGACTTTACTTCCAAATACAATTTTTTCGCTCTGTCGTGCTGCTTGATTTTCCGGTGGGTTAGTCGGTTCTTCTGTTGGTGGTTGAGTTGCCATCCTTGGTGTCATAGCTGGTGGAACCTGTTTTGGTGTCGTAGCTGGTGGAACCTGTTTTGGTGTCATAGCTGGTGGAACCTGTTTTGGTGTCGTAGCTGGTGGAACCTGTTTTGGTGTCGTAGCTGGTGGAGCCACTTTTGGTGGCAATCTTACTGTTGCTATCAGCGTGGTAAGCAATGGACGGCTTGTTGACTCTCCTAATGTGGTTGGTAAGATCGGCCAGGCTGTTGATCTCTGTTGTGGTTCCAGGATCTGTTGGTGGGTGGTTGGCAGTAGCGGGGGTGCAGTGGTTGGCTCCACGGTGCTTGGGGGTAGAGGTACCATGAGCTCTGGTTTACAGGAATTGATCCGCAGATCTGAAATGAAAGCAGTGATAATTGGATTTAATCAGGTCAACATATCCTGGCTTTCTAGACTACAACTCCAAGAACTTGTCCCTCATTGGTCTCCATCAATTGCTATTTACAAATGACCAGGCCAGCCGATGACCAAGCCAGTAAAATGCATTTGTGAGTATGGTGGACATGTCCAGTGGTATGAACATGCCTATGTTGCCACATATTGAATACTAAATACGCCATATCAAACACCCTATGGAAGCCTTTCTTCTTATGCCGGCCATACACGGTTCGAATTTCGAAAGAATTTTCTTTCGAAAATCGTATCTAAGAATTTTCGTATGAATTTCGCACCATTAGTGGGCTGCAGCAACAGCCGATTTTCGTGCGGAAATAAAATTTGAGGAATCGGACATGTTGGAAATTTTTAGAAAAACTAACGATTTTCTAATCAATGATGGGAGAATGGTGCGAGAAACGTAATAAGAAAAGAAAATGTACGGAGATAAAAGAATATTTATGGAGAGAAAAGAAGATTCCCAGCCAAGAAAATTCTTTTCTGTAGCAACATGAGGTGAAATTGAAGGCTTGGTCGGCCGAATTTCGAAAATCAATGGTGGTGCCATCGGATCACAAAAAAAACGAAATTTCTGATTTTGAAAAGAAAATTTGTTCGAAATTCGACCGTGTATGGCCTGCATTAGACCACCACATACTATCAATTTAAGCTAATGACACTCATCTGCCATGACTATGCTATTAAATATGGCTTGTTACCTGCTATGCCAATAGCTCTACCCTTCCATCTAATGACCACACCACTCAGAATTTGAGTAAATTGGCCATAGCAGCCATTTCTATTAGCCAAAATATACAGTGCCTTGTGAAAGTATTCGGCCCCCTTGAACTTTTCAACCTTTTGCCACATTTCAGGCTTCAAACATAAAGATATAAAATTTTTATTTTTTGTGAAGAATCACTAACAAGTGGGACACAATTGTGAAGTGGAACGAAATCTATTGGATTTTTGAAACTTTTTTAACTAATAAAAAAATGAAAAGTGGTGCGTGCAAAATTATTCGGCCCCTTTACTTTCAGTGCAGCAAACTCACTCCAGAAGTTCAGCGAGGATCTCTGAATGATCCAATGTTGTCCTAAATGACTGATGGTGATAAATAGAATCCACCTGTGTGTAATCAAGTCTCTGTATAAATGCACCTGCTCTGTGATACTCTCAGGGTTCTGTTGAAAGCGCAGAGAGCATCATGAAGACCAAAGAACACATCAGGCAGGTCCGTAATACTGTTGTGGAGAAGTTTAAAGCCGGATTTGGATACAATCTTGATTACCCATCAAATGCTGCCACCTGTGCCCATCAAATGAAGCCACTTGCCCATCAAATGCAGCCACTGTGCCCATCGATCCGCCCACCCCCCCCCCCCCACTTGCGGGGTTTGCGGATCTGGCTGGGGGGTGCCAGAGCCGCTGTCCGCGCATGTTGGGGGGTTGGTGGTCGGGATGCAGCCGACTCAGCCGTGGGGACTTACCTCTCACAGGGGCGGCGACCTCCACTCCAGAGCAAGTCTCCTCGCTCCTCTTCCTGCCTCCTGACTGGTGGGGAGGAAGGTTAGTGTGAAAATAGTGAAAATTAATTTGCTATGGTCACACAGTTGGGTGGGATCAGGGAGCACTCTCTGCGCCCCGAGCCCACCCTATTTTGAAGCCTATTTAAGCCTCTGGCGCCCACAGTGCATGGGCTGCCACTCTCCAAACTTTATAAACAAAGGACCAGTTTACTGGCCCCATCATTGGTATAAGTGGAAGGAATAGTGCCATCATTGGTGTTAGTGGGAGGAATAGTGCCCCATAATTGATATCAGTGGGAGGAATAGTGCCCCATCATTGGTATCAGTGGGAGGAATAGTGCCCCATCATTGGTATCAATGGAAGGAATAGTGCCCATCATTGGTGTTAGTGGGAGGAATAATGCCCCATCATTGGTATCAGTGGGAGGAATAGTGCCACATCATTGGTATCAGTGGGAGGAATAGTGCCTCATCATTGGTATCAGTGGAAGGAATAGAGCCCCATCATTGGTATCAGTGGGAGGAATAGAGCCCCATCATTGGTATCAGTGGAAGGAATAGTGCCCCATCATTGGTATCAGTGGAAGGAATAGTGCTCCATCATTGGTATCAGTGGGAGGAATAGTGCCTCATCATTGGTATCAGTGAAAGGAATAGTGCCCCATCATTGGTATCAGTGGGAGGAATAGTGGCCCATCATTGGTATCAGTGGGAGGAATAGTACCCCATCATTGGTGTCAGTGGGAGGACTAGTGGACTATCATTGGTATCAGTGGGAGGAATAGTGGCCCATCATTGGTATCAGTGGGAGGAATAGTGCCCCATCATTGGTATCAGTGGAAGGAATAGTACCCCATCATTGGTATCAGTGGGAGGAATAGTGGCCCATCATTGGTATCAGTGGGAGGAATAATGGCCCATCATTGGTATCAGTGGGAGGAATAGTGGCCCATCATTGGTGTCAGTGGGAGGACTAGTGGACTATCATTGGTATCAGTGGGAGGAATAGTGCCCCATTGTCGATGTCAGTAGTAGGAATTATGCCCCATTGTTGGTGTCATTGGGAGGAAAAGCGTCCAGAGGGCTGGATAAAGGTGAGCAAAGGGCTGCATCCAACCCCCAGGTCATAGTTTGGAGACTGCTGGTGTAGATGATGGTTCTGGGGGGGGGTCTGGGGGACACTATGGGATACTTTTGGGGGATGGGGCATCATGGAGGGCTGGTGGCTCTGCAGCAGCCATGTGGGAGGTTGGGGGGCGGGGCCGCTGTGGAGGCTGTGGGGTTTCAGAGGGCCTGGAGGCCACGATGGAAGGATGCAGGACAGGGGAGACCAGGGTCTGGCAGTGGGCCACAGACCAGTGGTTGCGAAGTAATGGTTTAAGATTAGGAAGGCCGTCACCCTCCCTCAAGATGCTGGTTAGACACGAACCCAGAATGAAAAGAATGAGATATGTCTTGAGCAGCTGACAAGTTAAATCAAGTAAGTTTCACATATTTGCATATATTTGTTCCTGAAAGGAATGTAGTCGTTCTGCACATGCCCAGCACACTTTTCAAATGGGGCCAGAAAAAGAATGTTATGATTTTTAGCATATCAGGTATTTTTGTACCGTCTTAATTGAACAAGATGGCACCGTACACGTGTCTCTCCCCATTGCTGCTAGACATGTGCGATTAGTTTCGTACGAATCCGAATTTTTATGCATACAAATTCCGTACGAAATTTCGTTTATGAATTTCGGATCCAAATTCATAACAAAAATTAAGGAAAAGTTAACGAACCTAAAAGTTAAAAAAAACAGGAAGTCAGCACAGCACAGGGACGGTGGGAACCCCTCAAAATGATAAATTCATCATAACGAAAATTCGTAATTGTTACGAAAAGTTAACGAACCTAAAAGTTAAAACCCCGGGAACTCAGCACAGGGATGGTGGGAACCCTTCATAATAGACACACAGCAGGTATAGAGACCTGGGAACTCAGCACAGGGATGGTGGGAACCCTTTGGGCAATTTCTATGCTTATGAATTTCGGATCCAAATTAACAGAAACATGACTGGTGTTTTGTTCACCAATCAGAGGAAGTTGGCACAGCACAGGGATGGTTTGAACCCCTCATGATGATAAATTCATCATAATGAACTTTCGTTATTTTAATGAAAAGTTTACGAATCTAACGAAAATTCATATTTCATACGAATCCGAATTGAATTTCGTACACGAATTACAATTTTTTTTTCGCACAGAAACGAAACCAATTTTTTGACGGCGCCCATGTCTAATTGCTGCCATCCAGATAATAAAGCTGTAAACTACTTTTTTTTTTCTCATTCTGAATGATTTTTCCTGTGGCTTTAGTGCAATCGCTATGGTGTGAGCATAGTGATAAACAGTGGCGTAACTAGAACCTTCAGGGCCCCAATGCAAGAAACTATGAAGGGCCCCCCTGAACCCCAGCCAGGGCCCTTCCCTCTGAGTCCGGCGGTGGAACTCCAGGGCGTGGTTACAGGTATAACCTTTGTGAGCCCTGTAGTTCCACCACTGGCATCAGTAGTTTTTTTTATTATTTTTTTTAAATTTTTAGGTGCCCCATTGGGGGACTGTCCCTATGCAGGATGGGGTCCCTGTCCCCAGAAGAGATGAGGTCCTTTTCTCCAGGGCAGATGAAGTTACTGCCCCCAGGGGAGAAGGGGTCCCTGTCCCCAGGGGAGGTGGGGGTCCCTGTCCCCAGGGGAGATGAGGGTCCCTGTCCCCAGGGGGAGATGGAGGGGGTATGTAATGGTGTGTGGGCGATGGGGGTCCTCTCACTCACCATGACCAAGCTGCAGGCCGCGCACTCATCCATGTTGGCCTGGGCTCCATCCAGTGTGCTGGACGGGTGATCAGCATATCTCCCAGAAAGACCTTTCATCATCTGTGTACGACGGGGGAGGAGGGGGGCTGGCAGACAAGCCTGCAGTGTCCTCCGGGGAGCCGGCTCTCATAGGGCTGCACTGCATCTGTGTGCTTAAAGTTTGTTTACCTGGGAGAAGTATGCAGTGCAGTGTGGGCCGGACTTGGGGGGGGGGCGGGACTCTGGCTGGGGAGAACAGACATCGCACTGAGCGGCAATGTATGGAGCAGGAGAGGGGCACTCTGAGGAGCCGGCCAAGGACACAGGTCATGCAGGGAATGCACAACTAAAGAGCAGCCAGTGCGATAGTCGAGCATGGAGCTCTGCTAGTCACCCTCCACCTCCAGCCACCCGTGTGCATGCTGCACTGGTAACCCTAGCTGCCTATGCTGCTGCCGGCCATATGTAGAGGGGGCTGCATGGGCCCCCTTCAGCACAGGGCCCAGTTGCGGTCGCTACTGCTGCACCCCCTATAGTTACGCCCCTGGTGATAAATAAATGATTGAAAAGCAAATATACGAGTCGCATGCGTTGCCCAGGGGCGATTTTGGCCCATTCTTTCACAAAGTCTTCAAATTTTGAAGGTTCTGTGGTCCTCTTCTATGAACTTTGATCTTTAGTTCTTTCCATAGATTTTTCTATTGGATTTCAATTGGATTTTTCTATTGGATTCAAGTCAGATGATTAGCTGGGCTATTCTAGCAGCTTTGTTTTCTTTCTTTGAAACCAATTGAGAGTTCCCTGGCCTTTTTTTTTTTTTTTTTTTTTTTAGGGATCATTGTCTTTCCCTCGTTTCATCTTCATCATCCTGGTAGACGGTAGAGCTGGGCGATTAAAAAAAAAAAAAACGATTCGAATTGAGTTTTTTTTTTTGATGGACACCGCGCCGGTCCTGAGGAGCTGCGGGCAGGAGTTTTTAGGCGATGCCGCAGCTTCGGCCTAGTTCACGGCGTCCGGCGGTCCTGGTGAAAAAAATAAAAAAATAAAAAAATCTAAGAAAAAACGATTTGCTGAAATTTTGAATCGATTTGACCTCTCAACTCGAGTGAAGATTTAAATCGATTTTTTTCTCCAGCCCTAGTAGACGGCAGCAGAATTTTTTCCCCCATTCCTCCTTCCTTCAAGGGATTTATATAGCGCCAACAGTTTACGCAGCGCTTTACAATATAAAACACAATACAAGACAATACAGTTATAATACAATAAAACACAATAGCATTAAGCCCACGTACACACGGTCGGAGATTTTGCCAACCAAATCCGTCGGATTTTGCCCGTCGGATTTAGTCCGACGGATTGTGTCCGAAACTGTTGCATACACACGGTCGGGCCAAGTTGGCGAAAAATCCGATCTTTCAGAACGTGATGACGTAATTTCGTTACGATGGGACTACATTCAGGCTAGTAGCCAATAGCTTTGATGTAGGAATTTGATCTGAGCATGCGTGGCACTTGGTCCGATGAAAATGCTCTACACATGATCGGATTAGGTCCATCCGGCCCATTCGGTCAGGAAATATTTCCAACATGTTGGAAAATTGGGTCGGACGGAGATTCGGATGGAATCAGTCCGATGCATACCACACACAGTCGGATTATCTGAAGACGCGGTCCGATAAGACTCATTCCGACAGATTCTCCGACCGTGTGTACAAGGGCTTAGAGGGCCTTGCTCAGGAGAGTTTACAATCTAATAGGGTGGGGCAGGTGGTACAAAAGGTTGTAACTGTGGGGAACGAGCTGATGGAAGTGATAGAAGTTTAGTTGGAGATGTGATAGGCTTTCCTGAAGAGATGAGTTTTCAGGGATCACCTGAAGGTAGCAAGAGTAGGTGGAGGTAGCGAGTTCCAGAGAATGGGAGAGGCTCTGGAGAAATCCTGGAGACGAGCATGGGAGGAGGAGATGAGAGAGCTTGAGAGTAGGATGTCTTGAGAAGAGCGGAGGGGATGATTTGGGTGATATTTGGAGACAAGATTGGTGATGTAGCCCGGGGCAGAGTTGTGAATGGCTTTGTATGTAGTGGTTAGTATTTTGAATTAAATTCGCTGGGTGATCGGGAAGCCAGTGTAGTTTGAAGTTTTCCCGTACCGTTTGCTGAAAAACAGCCCCGCCCCCACCATGATGTTCCCACCTGCAAACCTCACTGTGGCATCCAAAGTGTTCATTTGTGGTCTCATCTGACCAGACTATAGTCTCCCCGTATATCGCAGGCTTGTCCAAATGTTGTGCAGCAAACTTTAAACGAGCTTCAACATGCTTTTTCTCCAGCAATGGAGTCTTGTGTGTTGAGCGTGCATACAGGCCATGGCGGGTGAGTGCATTACTTATTGTTTTCTTTTAAACAATTGTACCTGCTGATTCCAGGTCTTTCTGAAGCTCTCCACAAGTGGTCCTTGGCTCTTGGACAACTCTTCTGATAATTCTTTTCACTCCTCTGTCAGAAATCTTGCGAGGAGCACCTGGTCGTGGCTGGTTAATGGTGAAATTATGTTCTATTTCTGGATTATGGCCCCGACAGTGCTCACTGGAACATTCAGAAGTTTAAAAATACTTCTGTAGCCAATGCCAGCAGTACGTTTTGCATCGATAAGGTTGCGAAGGTCTTGAGAGAGCTCTTTGCTTTTACCCATCATGAGATATTTCTTGTGTGGCACCTCGGTAATGAGACACCTTTTTATAGGCCATCAGTTGAGATTGAACCAGCTGATATTAATTTGCACTGACAAGGGGCAGGATTGCTTTCTAATTACTGATAGATTTCAGCTGGTGTCTTGGCTTTTTGCACCTCCCTTTCTTCACGTGTTCACTACATTTTCCCTGTGTCATTCCATTTGATAACACAGAACTTCATTTCTCAACTTATTTGTTTTGGTGTCTTTGTATGTATGTATGGAGTTGTTACTGACATGCGGTGAACATTTCATGTGAATAGCACCTTCAGAAATATATTTACACAGAAAAATGGTGACATGTTCAATACTTATTTTACCCGCTGTATATGAGTATGAACGTGCAATTGCTTCAGACAAGATGATTATCTAATTGTACACCTGTGGATATTGCTGCATACAATCAATGTGTTTCCACATATGAAAAGCAAATAATATATTCACCACTTGAAGACCAGGCCTTTTCTGGCACTTTTTGTTTACATGTAACCAGGGCTTTTTTTCTCAGAGAATAGGTGCAGGAACTCCCACCTTCCGAGTCACCTCTTGTGTTCACCCCCTACCCACCTCCGAGCACCATTCCTTTGTTCCAACCCCTACCCACCTTTGAGCACCATTCCTTGGTTCCACCCCCTGCCCACCTCTGAGCACCATTCCTTGGTTCGACCCCCTACCCACCTCCGAGCACCATTCCTTGGTTCCACCCCCTGCCCACCTCTGAGCACCATTCCTTGGTTCGACCCCCTGCCCACCTCCGAGCACCATTCCTTGGTTCCACCCCCTGCCCACCTCTGAGCACCATTCCTTGGTTCCACCCCCTGCCCACCTCCGAGCACCATTCCTTGGTTCAAACCCCCTACCCACCTCCGAGCACCATTCCTTGGTTCCACCCCCTACCCACCTCCGAGCACCATTCCTTGGTTCCACCCCCTACCCCCATCAGAGCCCTGTTCCTTGGTTCTACCCCCTGCTCACCTCCGAGCACCATTCCTTGGTTCCACCCCCTACCCACATCAGAGCACCGTTCCTTGGTTCTACCCCCTGCTCACCTCCGAGCACCATTCCTTGGTTCCGCTCTCTACCCACATCCGAGCACCGTTCCTTAGTTCCACTCCCTACCCACCTCTGTGCACCATTACTTTGTTCCACCCCCTATCCACCTCCGAGCACCATTCCTTTGTTCCACTCCCTACCCACATCCGAGCACCATTCCTTGGTTCCACCCCCTATCCACCTCCAAGCACCATTCCTTGGTTCTACCCCCTGCTCACCTCCGAGCACCATTCCTTGGTTCTGCTCTGTACCCACACCCGAGCACCATTCCTTGATTCTACTCACCTCTGAGCACCATTCCTTGGTTCCACCCCCTACCCACCCCCGAGCACCATTCCTTGGTTCCACCCCCTACCCACCTCCGAGCACCATTCCTTGGTTCCACTCCCTACCACCGTTCCTTGGTTCCACTCCCTACCCACCTCTGTGCACCATTCCTTTGTTCCACCCCCTATCCACCTCCGAGCACCATTCCTTTGTTCCACTCCCTACCCACATCTGAGCACCATTCCTTGGTTCCAGCCCCAATCCACCTCCGAGCACCATTCCTTGGTTCTACCCCCTGCTCACCTCCGAGCACCATTCCTTGGTTCCGCTCTCTACCCACATCCGACCACCATTCCTTGGTTCCACCCCCTATCCACCTCCGAGCACCATTCCTTAGTTCTACCCCCTGCTCACTTCCAAGCACCATTCCTTGGTTCCGCTCTCTACCCACATCCGAGCACCGTTCCTTGGTTCCACCACCTACCCACCTCCGAGCACCGTTTCTTGGTTCCACCCCCACCCACCTCTGAGCACTGTTCCTTGGTTCCACCTCTGAGCACTTTTCCTTGGTTCCACCTCCTACCCATCTCCGAGCACCATTCCTTGGTTCCACCCCTCACCCACCTCTGAGCACTGTTCCTTGGTTCCTCCCCCAACCCACCTCCAAGCACCATTCCTTGGTTCCACCTCTGAGCACTGTTCCTTGGTTCCAAAAAACAATTTTGTTTTAGTTAAATATAAAAGATGATGTCACGCCAAGTAAATAGAGACCAAACATATCACGCTATAAAATTGCGCACAGCCACGCAAAAGCGGCAAACTACGTGAATTTTACTATCCATAGGTGACGATTTAAAAGCCTTTACAGGTTACCATTTTAGATTTTCAGAGGAGGTATGGTGCTAGAATTACTGCCCAGGATCTGACGTGCGTGACGATATCTAATGGGATGATCGCTGTTTGCGTGTGTGCGGGACCAACATGTGCATTTGCCTTTGGGTGCTAGCATGGGGGGATGGGGGGGCACTTTCATTTTTTTTTTTCTTTAATTATTATTATTTATTTTTTTACACTGTTGCTTTAAATTTATTTATTTTTTGATCACTTTTATTGCTGTCACAAGGAATGTAAACATCCCTTGTGACATCAATAGGCATGTAAAAGGTACTATTTATGGAGGGACAAGGGGTCAATAAGACCCCAGCGTGCTCCCAGCACAGAGACTGGGGTCTCGCCGAGAGCCTCGGACCCGTACTAATAATTGGGACCCGGAACTCTCGATTCCGAGTCCCCTGATCGATGTAGTAGCCTCTGGTCGGCTACCACCATGAACACTCGCTGTGAAACCCTCCCCTGTGTTTCTCCTTCCCCTTATGAATGGAGAGAAAAGATACATTGTATGTTTCTCTTTCCTTTCAGAGGAAAAAAAAAAGTGTGTGTAAAAAAATAAAAGAAAAATAAAGAAAAATACCAAGATCAAGGTTTGATCTAGTTTTGATCTAGGTCCATGCTGCATTCACGGGCACAGTGAGGGTCCAATTGTGGGCACAGTGAGGCTGCATTCGTGGGCACAGTGAGGGTGCAATGGTGGGCACAGTAAGGGTGCAATGGTGGGCCCTGTGAGGGTGCAATGGTGGGCACAGTGAGGGTGCAATGGTGGGCACAGTGAGGGTGCAATGGTGGGCACAGTGAGGGTGCAATGGTGGGCCCTGTGAGGGTGCAATGGTGGGCACAGTGAGGGTGCAATGTTGGGCACAGTGAGGGTGCAATGGTGGGCACAGTGAAGCTGCAATGGTTTGTACAATGAAGCCGCAATGGTGGGCACAGTGAAGCTGTATTGGTGGGCACAGTGAGGCTGCATTCATGCGCACAGCGAGGCTGCATTCACGGGCACAGTAAGGCTGCAATGGTGGGCACAGTGAAGCTGCAATGGTGGGCACAATGAGGCTGCATTCACGGGCACAGTAAGGCTGCATTTGATGGGCAAACGTGCGGGATTGTGTAGACAGGGTCCCAGTGCACTATATTGTCCGGGGGCCTATAATGCTCTTAAAATGGCACCCTGTGACTGGACAGTGAAAGGAGAAGCAGCACATTGATGAGTTCACCTCTGTCACTCTGCTTTCTCCACCTATCAGCATGCTTCCTTGTAATTGCAGCACACCCAGGGCTGCTGTTAGAAATCACTGGGGGCCCATACAGCCTACCTGGCAGCCCCCCCCCCCCCTATATATCAAGACCATATTTTTACTAAAAATACACTAAAGTCATTATTAGCGGACGCAAATATAACAGAGAACCTGTGTGAATTGGCATACTTTTTTAAAAATAGTTTTTTACATTTAAAAAAAATTGAAAATGAGGTTTGGCTGTACTTTTCCTTTAAGCGATACGTCCAGCAAATATTTGATGTGGGTGTACACCGGGCGTCTTCTTCACCTGCTTCCAGTCTCAGCCTCTTGTGTGTTGCGGTCTTTGTATGAGATCAGTGACTCAGAAGCCATCAGATAAGTGAATACAGCCAGACAACCAGCATTTTCAGAAAAAAAAAAAAAGCATACTCACCAGAAGCGTTGAAACAATAGGCGCTGAAGTCACGGGACAGCGGTACAGTCCAGGTGAGGACCCCGGTTAGGTTCTTTCCACATTTTTCATTGTTTTGAATTCGTGAAATAACTCCATATTTCTCCATCACCCACCCATAGCTGTAGAGGAGAGGAATAGCCATTGTATCATAAAGGCGATGATGTCATAGTATATTTAAAGTGGATGATGTTTACCAACAGTTTATGTAATGTTACTCCTGTATGGTTATTTTTCATTCATATTGATTCAGATATTTGGTTACCTGAAGTATAGATGAAAAGTGGATAGGACTAATTGGATGGGAAAAATGAGGTTCAGGTCCACATCCCTTGTGCAACATGTAAAAGAAAAGTTCCTCCAAAAACGGGACTTTAACCGCTTCATCCCCAGAAGATTTTACCCCCCTTCCTGACCAGAGCACTTTTTGCGATTCGGTACTGCGTCGCTTTAACTGACAATTGCGCGGTCGTGCGACGTGGCTCCCAAACAAATTTGACGTCTTTTCTTTCCCCACAAATAGAGCTTCCTTTTGGTGGTATTTGATCACCTCTGCGGTTTTTATTTTTTGTGCTATAAGCAAAAAAAAGAGCATAAATTTTGAAAAAAAAACGCATTATTTTTTTTACTTTTTGCTATAATAAATATCCCCCAAAAATATATAAAAAAAACGTTTTTTTTTCCTCAGTTTAGGCCGATACGGATTCTTCTACATATTTTTGGTAAAAAAAAAATCACAATAAGCGTTTATTGATTGGTTTGCGCAAAAGTTATAGCGTCTACAAAATAGGGGATAGTTGTATAGCATTTTTATTATTCTTGTTTTTTTTTTTTTTTTTTTTACTAGTAATGGCATTGATATGCGATTTTTATCGTGACTGCGACATTATGGCGGACACGTCGGACAATTTTGACACATTTTTGGGACCACTGGCATTAATACAGCGATCGGAGCGATTAAAAATGCACTGATTACTGTAAAAATGTCACTGCCAGTGAAGGGGTCAACACTAGGGGGGCGGTCAAGGGGTTAAGTGTGTCCTAGTTTGTGTTCTAACTGAAGGGGGGAGGGGACTGTGCAGTGAAGATAACATACTCTGTATGAACAGACGATCTGTTTACACACAGTTCCGGGTTCTCCGTGTCTCAGAGGCGATCGCAGGAGCCTGGCGGTCATCAAGACCACTGTGCACTTGCATTGGCACGGGGGGCGGGCGCGCGCAAACCCTAGTGGCCACAGGGCGAAGCGACGTTATATAACTTTCTTTCGCCCAGCCGTGCCATTCTGCCGCAGTACAACTTCGGCGGCTGGTCAGCATGTGGTTAACGGACCATGAACACTCAGAGAAATTTTTTTTTTTTTTTACTAGTAATGGCGGCGATCAGCGATTCTTATTGTGACTGCGACATTATGGCGGACACATCGGACATTTTTGACACATTTTTGGGACCATTGTCATTTATACAGTAATCACTGCTATATAAATGCAGTGATTCCTGTGTAAATGACACTGGCAGTGAAGGGGTTAACCAGTGGGTGGCAGTGTAGGGGTTAAGTGTTACTAACTGTGGGGGGGTTGGGCTTTCATTTAGTGAACACTGATCTCTGCTCCAATCACATGGAGCAGAGATTAGCGTCACTAGTTGCTAGGCAGAATGGAGAAATGCTGTTTACACGGCATTTCCTCCATTCGGCCGCTCCGTGAGACGATCGCGGGAATGCCCGCGGCGATCGAGTCCGCGGGTCCCGCGACCGGACTCACGGGGGTCCCGACCAGCGCGGGAGTGCGCCGCCGGCGGCGCGATCCCGATGGCAGGGCGGCATTGAATATTGGACGTACCTGTACGCCAATATGCCTGCCCATGCCATTCTGTCGACGTAAATCGTCGTGCGCTGGTCGGGAAGTGGTTAAATGATTGAATTGTATATATTTGTATGACATTATATATATATATATATATATATATATATATATATGATTATTATAGTTTGTATTAACTTTATAGATTGTCCATATTTTTATGGAAACCTTTCACCCCTCTCTCCTTTTCGCTTGAAGAAGACCGTCATTTCACATGTCGAAACGCGTTAGTAAATTTATCTGTCTAGTTGGCAGTTGGTTTGGGCTTCTTCCATCTTTTTTATGTTGCAACTTCATGTGTATTTCGATGTGTTTTATGATATGATGTTAATAAATACAATTTTTATTTTTTACTAAATATTTTTCTCTGAGTGTTCATGGTCCTTTCAAGTTCCATTTTTTTAGTTATCTGAAGTATAGGTTGTGCATATACACTATATTGCCATAAGTATTGGGACGCCTGCCTTTACACGTACATGAACTTTAATGGCCTCCCAGTCTTAGTTCATAGAGTTCAATATTGAGTTGGCCCACCTTTTGCAGCTATAACAGCTTCAACTCTTCTGGGAAGGCCGTCCACAAGGTTTAGGAGGGTGTCTATGGGAATGACCATTCTTCCAGAAGCGCATTTGAGAAGTCAGGCACTGATGTTGCATGAGAAGGCCTGGCTCGGATTCTCCACTCTAATTCATCCCAATGGTGTTCTGTTGGGTTGACGTCAGGACTCTGTGCAGGCCAGTCAAGTTCCTCCAACCCAAACTCATTCATCCATGTCTTTATGGACCTTGCTTTGTGCACTGGTCTAAATAATTTGGTGGAGGGGGGGATTATGGTGTGGGGGTTGTTTTTCAGGGGTTGGGTTTGGCCCCTTAGTTCCAGTGAAGGGAACTTATAAGGCCTCAGCATACCAAGACATTTTGGACAATTTCATGCTCCCAACTTTGTGGTAATAGTTTGGGGATGGCCCCTTCCTGTTCCAACATGACTGTACCCCAGTGCACAAAGCACTTCTCTCCTCCACGGGCATCACGGCAGTTTCCGTCTCCGCCCGCCTCCTCGCCGTCAATCAAAATGCTTCTTCTTTCCGCCAATCGGGAAACGGGTCTCCGACACGCTTCCTGATTGGCCAGGGGGGAGAATCGGTGTGAAAATAGCAAATACTGTATTAATTCGCTATTATCACACAACTGGGTGGGCTCGGTTTGCAGTGCTCTGCGTCCCGAGCCCATCCTATTTTGAAGCCTGTTAGAGCCTCTGGCCCCAATCACGTGCTTCAAAACACCCCCTGCCCCCTCCCATTGGAATCCGTGTATTCAGTGTCCCGCACGGGGGCCAGACGCATGGATAGAGGTGGCGGCGCTCATGCGCCTCTAATGGACAGGCCACTCTGAATCCCGGTAAACCACTTGCAAACCGCGACAGTGAGGTCGGCATGTGGTTAGGCTCTGATAAGCAAGTAGGAGTGGGGTGTGATCTAGTAAAATCCATTTATTCTTTTAGGCAGAAATGAATAAAGCTGCCCTGGGCCCCCCTGTTTAGCTGATGGGGCCTGGGGCCAGTAGAGCGGGACCAGTTGTACTGCCATATTAGCGGGCCTGATCATTTATGTGCTCTGTACATTTGCATACAATGGGCAAAATAATTATTTGATCCCCTGCTGATTTTGTAAGTTTGCCTATTTACAAAGAAATGAAGGGTCTATCATTTTTATCATGGGTGTATTATAAATGATAGAGACAGAATATTAACCAAACATCCAGGAAAAACACATGATACACATTTTATAAATTGAGTTGCAGTTCAGTGAGCAAAATAAGTATTTGATCCCCAAGCAAAACATGACTTAGTAGTTGGTGGAGAAACCCTTGTTGGTAAGCACAGAGGTCAGACGTTTCTTGTAGTTGGTGACCGGGTCTGCACACATCTCAGGAGGGATTTTGGTCCGCTCTTCTGTAAAGATCTTCTCTAAATCCTTAAGGTTTCTTGGCTGTCGCTTGACAACTTGAAGTTTCAGCTCCCTCCATAAAATTTCCTATGGGATTAAGGTCTGGAGATGGGCTAGGCCACTCCATGACCTTAATGTTCTTCTTCTTGAGCCACTCCTTTGTTGCCTTGGTGGTATGTTATGGGTCATTGTCATGCTGGAAGACCCATCCATGACCCATCTTCAGTGTTCTGGCTGAGGGAAGAAGGTTCTCATCCAAGATTTTACAATACATGGCCCCGTCTATTGGCCCCTCAATGCGGCAAAGTCGGCCTGTATCTTTAGCAGAGAAACAGCCCCAAAGCATCATGTTTCCACCACCGTGCTTGACCATAGGGGGGCGTTCTTAGGGTCAGCCATAGTCAGCATTTTTTATTCCTCCAAACATGGTGAGTTGAGTTAATGTCAAAGAGCTCAATTTTGGTCTCATCTGACCACAGCACTTTCTCCCAATCCTTATCCGAATCATTTAGATCTTCATCAGCAAACTTCATACGGGCCTGTACATGTGCCTTCTTGAGGAGGGAGGCCTTGCAGGCGCTTCAGGATTTCAATCCATGGCGGCGTATTGTGTTACCAATGGTTGGTTTGGTGACTGTGGTCCCAACTGCCTTGAGTCCATTCACAAGCTCCTCCTGTGTAGTTCTCGGCAGATCCCTCACTTTTCTCATGAATACCCCATGAGGCAAAATCTTGCATGGAGCTCCAGACTGAGCGCAATGATTGATGGTTATCTTGTATTTCTTCCATAGGCGAATAATCGATCCAACAGTTGTCTCCTTCTCACTAAGCTTCTTGCTGAAGGTCTTGTAGCCCATTCCAGTCTTGTGCAGGTCTACAGTCTTGTCCCCGACGTCCTTTGATAGCTCTTTGATAGCTCTTTGGTCTTGTCCATGACGGTGAGGTTTGAATGGAAGAAAGTAATTCTATGGACGGGTGTCTTTTATACACATAATGAGTCTTTGGAGCACCTTCTTAAATTGACAGGACTAATCTCTGTACCACATGAGCACCTACCGTAGCCTGTCTTTGGGAGCCAGAATTGTTGTTGGTTGGTAGGCGATCAAATCCTTATTTTACTCACTGAACTGCAACTCCATTTATAACATTTGTATCATGTTTTTTTTCTGGTTGATATTCTGTCTCTATCATGTAACCTCTTGAGATCCGCGCTATAGCCGAATGACGGCTACAGCGCGGACCTCCTTTGCTGGGACAACGTCTATTGACGTCGTCCCGTGCATGAGCGGCCTGCGCGCCCCCTGTGATCGGCGAGTCAATGAGACTCGCCTGATCACCGATCCGAGCAAGGGGTCGATCCCGACCCCTTACCACGTGATCAGCTGTCAGCTGATCATGTGACAAAACAGAGCCGGTAAACGGCTATTTTTCCTCCTCGCGCTGACAGCGCAAGGAGAGAAAATTAAAAAGCCGATCACCGGCGGCCGTGATCGGGACATCAATCCCGATCACGGCCAGTGTATCAGTGCCCACCTGCCCCCTGCCAGTAACCCCCAGAGAATTAAAAAAGTGCCACCCAGCAGTGCCACCCATCAGTGCCCATAATGCCACCCAGCAGTGCCATACATCAGTGCCCACAGTGCCATATCTCAGTACCCACAGTGCCACCTATCAGTGCCCACAGTGCCACCTATTAGTGCCCACAGTGCCACCTATCAGTGCCCACAATCTGCCTCAACAACATTTCTGCACCTCAGTGCCACATATCCGTGCCCATCAGTGTCATCTACCAGTGCCCATCAGTGCCGCCCATCAGTGCCCAGCAGTGCCACCTATCAGAACCACCTATCAGTGCCACCTATCAGTGCCCATCAGTCCCATCTATCAGTGGTACCTATCAGTGCCCCTTAGTGCCACCCATCCGTGCCACCCATCCGTGCCACTTATCAGTGCCAATCAGTGCCGCCTTATCTGTGCCCATCAGTACTGCCTTATCTGTGCCTATTAGTGTCGCCTTAACTGTACCTATCAGTGCCCACCAGTGCCGCCTATCAGTGCCCACCAGTGCCACCTATCAGTGCCCACCAGTGCCGCCCATCAGTGCCCATCAGTGCCGCCTCATCAGCGCATTTCAATGAAGGAGAAAAATGACCTGTTTGCAAAATTTTATAACAAACTATTAAACATGATTTTTTTTTTTTTTTGCATATTTTTTTGTTTGTTTAGCAAAAAATAAAACTCCCAGCTTTGATTAAATACCACCAAAATAAAAGCTCTATTTGTGGAAAAAAAAATGATAAAAATTTCATTTGGGTACAGTGTTGTATGTCCGCGCAATTGTCATTCAAAGTGCATCAGCGCTGAAAGCTGAAAAATTGGAGGGGGGTTTAAGTGCCCAGTAAGCAAGTGGTTAAAATACACCCATGATAAAAAATTATAGACCCTTCATTTCTTTGTAAGGGGTCAAATAATTATTTTCCCCCCCACTGTATCATAGAATTATATTCTAAAACAAATGCTTACATTCCCTTTTGGAAAGCAGGACAGGCGCCAGTATTGCTTCTGGTTAGGGGCAGTTAAAAAGCACCTTTACTGGTGGCTATGGGCCTCACCTACTGATCATCAGGAATATCCCCAGGGTGAAGGTCCAGCAAAAAAACCCCAGATGGAGACCATCTTTGCCCACTTACCTGCATGTCTCAAAGCCGAAGCTCCAAGCTTTCTGTATGTTGGTCCTGCTGGCGAGTTGTAACCCAAGAATCTCGCATGCAGTCTCCGCCATTGTGTAGTTAAGCTTCTTCTCTACTAGAACTACTCCAGCTATTCGGCATTTTAACGGTAGCAGGTCTGCAAAGTACAAACAAGGGTGAGAAGAGGGAATTTGCAGTATTTATTCAAGCTCCAACCAAACAGACAAAAACACAGTAAAAATACCCCAATATAAAATGTTTTGACTCAGTTAAAGCTGTTGCAAACCCTTACAATCAACTTTGACCTACAGCAGGGGTGCCCAACCTTTTGAAGAGAGAAGGCCACTTAAGCGACATGGTAACCGGACGCGGGCCACAACGAGTGGAGCGGGCATTTGACAGGTCCTTGTCCACTCCCCATATGCAGAATGGGCACAGTCCGCTCTACTCTATGGGCCGATCAGACGGATGGGGACGGATTTCCTTCTGTTTTTTTTTTTTTGGGGGGGGGATTGGATTGAAGGTAGGTGGGTGTAAATGAACATTACATCTGCTGCTCCATAGAGGTGAATGGAGGGTCCGAAAGGGGTGGCACTGATCATGTGAAGGGTGCCCAAGGCTGCTTTCACATTGATTTGCTGCGGTTTACCAGCACCGCGGGTGCAGCGTAGTGCAACTGTGGCTTTCCTGTGGGTTAGCTGCACTTTGCCATAGAATCCCATTATATCCTGCAGGTATGATGCATTTTCTGAAAGCGCACCAAAACCTGCAGATAACAGAAGCCTATGGCTCGGTGCAGGTCACCCGCAGGTGCACTGGGCTGCACCTGTAGATCAGTTTAAAAGTAGCCCAGTAACCACTGCAGACAGATATGCCCATAAAAATACTGTGATTTTAGTAATAAAATTACTTTTAATAACAGTCTTTCATTCAGGTATTTCCAGCTGTTGCTGTCCCAGGCAGATGCATTTGGTCACACCATCACTCATCACTCCACCTGTGATAGGTGCTATAAAGGAAGCATCAGCTTACTGTATGTGGCTCTGCTCTGTAGCCGCTTGCTTCCTCTACCGCCAGCTTCATTCAAAACACTGATGCTCTGGGATGGCGGGTCGGCAAGCCACGATTTGGGCTTGCCAAATCACCATCCCAGAACATGGGGTCGCGGGCCACATCAGAGGGCTCTGCGGGCCACTGGTTGGGCACCCCTGACCTACAGGTAAGCCTAGATTAAGGCTTACCTGTAGGTCCAAGAAATATCTCCTAAACCTATACGGTTTAGGAGATATTTACTCGAAGACAGCGGCGCGCAGGCGCACTGGGCAGGCCGCAGATCGCGCCGATATGCCGCGAGTGTCGGCTCCCGCGTGCATGCGCGGGAGTGACGTCATCACGGCTCTGGCGAATCACAGCGCTAGAGCCGCGGGACCCGGAAGTCGCTCCGGGATACATGACCGTGGCGAAGAGAAAGATGGAGGACCGCTTCGGGGGCTTCGTTCTCAGGTAAGTTACTCATAATGAGCTAGTATGCTATGCATACTAGCTCATTATGCCTTTGCCTTACAGGGTGCGTTTTTTTAAAAAACATTTTTGCCTTTACTTCCTCTTTAAGCCACTTTTGGGGTTCACACACCCTCGTTACATTACCTAGATAGAAGTGCATTGCCGTTTTTTATACGACAGTAAAGGTAGTAGTGTCACCTCTTCATCCCCAGGCTATGCTCCTCTATGCTCTCCCTCTCCTGTAGACTGACAACACAGAGCTCAGCATTTTGAGCCCTGACTGGCTGACAGGGCTGGTCTGAGTAGGCTGTAGAGGTGGCCACCTTGGGGGCTTCAGCAGAAGGGGGTGCAAATAAGGCAGGACCTGCAATCTGTACTGCTGGAGGTCTTCATAGCTTAAGGGAGGCATACGCCAGCCCTTTTACAATGCTTGTCCCACAACTGCTGATTAACACTGCTCATCCTCCCTCTTCCAATATGATTATGTAGCGGCCATAACCTGTTGCAGGGTGGTCTTGACGTTACGGGCTTACCAGTTACCTTCTCTTGGCCTGCTCTTCCACTTCTAGGGGTTCCCAGGGTTGATACCCAATGACTTGAACACTGACACAGATGAAGTCCTTTTTCAAAGGTTTTATTTTGCAGCAAGAACTCTCAATTAACAGAGTCTCTTAAAGCGGAGGTCCACCCTAAAATGGACCTTCCGCTCATCGGAACCCTCCCCCCCTCCGGCACCACAATTGGCACCTTTCAGGGGGGAGGGGGGTGCAGTTATCTGGATAATCCAGGTAACTGCACCCACTTCCGGGATAGCTCTCTGCGGAAAGGGGCGTAGATAACGCCCCTTTCTGCAAGTGCCCGCCCCCTTCCGCAAGTGCCCCGCTGCCTGCTGGGAAACACACAGATCCCAGAGGCAGCGGGGACCGTCCTTATTGCGCAGCGCGACTCGCGCATGCGCAGTAGGGAACCGGGAAATGAAGCCGAAAGGCTCCATTTCCTGATTCCCATACCCAAGATGGCGGCGGCAGCACCCGAGAGACGATCTAGAGATCGGCTTCGGGTGCCGACATCGCGGGCGCGCTGGACAGGTAAGTGTCACTATTTTAAAAGTCAGCAGCTGCAGTATTTGTAGCTGCTGGCTTTTAAATAAAAAAAAAAAAAACGCGGAGTCCCGGCGGACTCCCGCTTTAAGGAACAGAGGGCACGGGTGAAGAACTCAGGCACCTTGAACTGAAGGTCTAGTAAAGTCTCTATTTCCACCCAGAGAGTAGCCACTCGCAGCTGGGTACTTCAAGGCTGAACAGATCTCTAGCCAGAGATCATGGCAGTCAGCACATTGACTCAAACTTGAACAATCAACTAAGGGTGAACAGGAACCTTTTTCCTCCGTACCTGGAACGTTTCCGATCTCCTCAATGGTACTGAAAAAGTATGAATTTGGCAATGTCCTTCCCAACTCAGTAGCCAGGCACTTCCCAGGATGCCACTTGGCAGCCCTCCTGCGAAGAGTCCTCCCCCGGTCACTTCCACGAGCTGCGGTGTCCCTCCAAGCCGAGAGCGCACCCGGACACCTTGAATCCTCAGTTACTGCGCCTTGGACCAGCAGGTTCCGAGACTCGGGAACGGACGGATCCCTACCCCAGACCAAGCAGGTCTATCAGGGGCCACTGACAGGAACATGTTGCGGGGTGTCGAACACCCCGTGACTGGGACCCCTCACGGAGCTACCCCGGTCCTGGAACCAGACCAGACCATGCGGGTCTCACGAACAACTCCGGAACCCCGAACACGTGACCCACACCCCCTTAAGTACCCCCTCCCAGACTCCTCAGCGGGCCCTGGCACTCCCACTGATTGGCTCTGAGAAGGCCGATACCTAAACATTCAACCAGACCTGGTTCTAACCTGTCATGTGCACCTCACTGTTCACATCACCAGGCAGAACTTCCAAACACAGCCTGGCCAGACTGATGTTAAGGTCTAACCTACATAATCAACCCTCAGAACCTTTACTGTTCTGAGGCCAAAAACTAAATTGACATGCGTGTGACATTTGATCCCAAATGTCATCCGCTACAATTAAAAGAGAAAAATTGGACTATATAGGCCAAACACGGAGTATATTGTAAAATTGTAAAATTATACAATTTTATTGTACACCATATCTAAAAAAAATCATACAACATGTATGCATATTTGACAATATGTGAGTATAGCCTCAGGTTCAAATAAATTGAAAATAGAGTACAAGTACTCTACGGCTAGCGTGAGCGGCTGCCCTGGCACTTTTATACCTGGATGACGTCGCTCTGACGAAACGCGTAGGGCGTGGCCTAGGACGTGCACCTTACACCGCTATTCAAGCAGTAACGCCGGCGCAACTAATTTCACAGCGATTTGTCTTTTTGGATTATGTGAGTAACCTGATTTTAATAAACAAGTACGTTTATACAACAGTATTGCACTATGGCTGTACTTCTATTTCCCTTTATGCATAAACGCTAAACGGACCATTCACGGAAGGAAGAGTGCAAAATATCTCCACAGCACAGCGGAGGCAGAGCCCTGCGAGAGCTGCACAGTGGCTCATACTGTGACTGCTTGGTTAACCCATTAAGGGTTTGATGTCTGGTGAGCGCATATATATATTTCTTCTCTAACACAGAGTGGCGCACCGGAGAGGAATCCAACCCTTTACACCAGTCACCTTGCTTTACCTTCCTTACCAGAAAAAAGTTTTATGCGTTTTTATAACAACTAGAAGATGCGACTTTGAACAAATATTTTTAGTTGGACATTATAAAAAATATTTTTTTGGTGTTCTTATTTGATATTTTTTCACAATGCTTTTCTGATTGTCACTTTTGGAGTATAATTATTGGCTCACACATGTGAGCAAAAGCACTTTTTTACTCAAGCACCCATATTTTCAGCCGTGTTAGTTTAACCGTATTTTTCACTACACCTGTGCATGTTTGTGTTGTAAGATAAGACACACATTTCATTCACATTTTTTCGTCTCACGCAATTTGTTTAATACCACGCATATAGTGGAGTTTGGGAAATTCTACATTAGGTTTCGTTTGATTTTGCAGAGTATCAGCATTTATATTTATAGTACACTAATAAGGTTTTAGCGCCATAGCTTAATTTTCTTTTTCAGATTTCCAGCCTATTCCCACTTAGAGGGATAGGTTTCAAGCACAGGCAGCTTTAACCCCTCACAGTTCACTTTATTTTAGTTACTTTAATTATTTCAAACTTGTCTAGTGAACAGGTAAATTTGTCCATAGCGCAATCTTATTTTTCTCATTGTCATGTATAGAATTATGCTTCCCTTCTCTCCTTCCCGCTGGCAGCTGCAAGCACACATTAGGATCCTTCAAAATTGAGAGCGGGAGATGGGTCCAGGAATTATGTCATATTTACTAGCCGCTTCCATTCCAGAATAAACACAATGAGTGATCGGTACTGATCACTTACTGTGTTCATTCATAACTGAAGCATCGGCTGTATGGGGCAGGCTGCTGTCATCTTGCTGCAAAATGGCGGCACAAGAGCAGAGCACGGAGAGTAGAGCAAGGGGTTGTCCATGAACACAACACTGTGTTAGTGATTTTAAATGTCATTTTTGATAGGGTGAAGTTCACCTCGGCTCAAAAGTAATAGTCGACAAATATTTAGACAATCAAAAGTATGGGCAGAGGTCAGCTCCAAACAAGTTAAAAGTAATACGGTACCACCATCTCTGAAGTTTGTAGAGCAAATTGGTTTGCTCTACAAACGCATGCGCAGTAGGGAACCCACTGTGAAGCTGCAAGGCTTCACTGCCGGTTTCCCTTAGTGGAGACGGAGCCGGGAAAGCAGCCGACTGGAAAAAAAAATGGCTGAGATGAAGACACCGCTGGATTTGTGGACAGCTAAGTGTCCTAATATTAAAAGTCAGCCGCTACAGCATTTGTAGCTGCTGACCTTTATATTTTTTTTCCGAAGGAGCCCGGAGCTCCGCTGGAAATGACCATAGTAGACTAAGCTACTTCAGTGATCTCCACTTGCTTCCGGGTCCCCCGTGCCAAGCATTTTCTCAATGGACAACGCGGAGATCATGACCTCACTACCCCGCAACTCTGCCTTGTCCAATCAGAGAATACTTTGCATTCATTGAGGAGATGCAAAGCAATCTCTAAATGGCGCCTGTGCCAAGGGGCCGACCCTCCTGTGTTCAGAATGTAGCAGGGCAGCCACTCAAGGTCAAGCTATGAGTAAGCACTGATTGCGGTGCGAAACGCGCCAGTTTTTTCCTGTACCCTGTTATTCCTTTTGCTGTGGATTTTTTTACTTTGTTTTGATGTGACCAATGTTGTTTCAATTAAAAGTGGGATTTCAAGTCTTTTTCCAGTGTGCGGCTATCCAGAGTTTTGTCCTGCTTGTTTGCTCACTCAGGGCAGGACCCGGAAGCCAGTGGAGATCACTGGAGTAGTAAGGTCCACTACATTGATTTTCAGCTTACAGAGGGGTCACACCGGTATGATATATACATAGTTATTGGTCCAAGCTAATCCAATGTAACTATGTAAAAATGCCATACCCTGAATTCTTTAACAAAGATTAAGAATTGAATGTGCCGTGCATACAGTGATTCTCAACCAGGGTTCCTCCAAAGGTTGCTAGGGGTTCCTTCAGCATTGGGCAATTTCTGGCTCTCAGATAAGTTCCCACTGAAACCATTGATCTTTTTAGCTATCTGTAGGGGGGTAACTCTTCCCAATGACCGCAAGTGTAAGGACCATTCCTCCCACTGACCATCACACTAATGTATCATGAGTTATAGATTTATAATTTTTAGCAGGGGTTCCTAAAGACCGGAGAACTATTTCAAGGGTTCCTCTGTGTTGAAAAGGTTGAGAAAGGCTGCGTGCATAGGAAAGTAGTATATTTTAGTATCCTTGGTTTGAAGAGCTAGATGAATACATTTCAAGATACCATATAAACATGTCTAGGGAAGCATTTTCAGGACCAGGGACAGCTGTCCAAGTACAGAGGACCCTAAATTGTAGTGCACGGCGTGCTATTGGCTGGCAGCCATCAGCTCTGTGGCTCCTTAGCGGCTCTTCGCTACAGCATTACCCCACATTTCAGCCTCCCTGCATTGCACTGGTGCCCGGAGATACGGTGGTACAGCCCAAAGACCTCCACGGTCAGAATGGAGAGATTTCTGGTCCCTCTTCAGCCACCGGCCTCAACTCCGGACCCGGCCAAGGTGGAGCCGGCATCAGACAGGACGACGGAGCCCGGACCGCCGGCGGGGAGAGGTGAGCGATCCGGACTCTGTAATGACATGCCACCGTTCTCTTCGCCTAACGATCTTTCCCCCTGCTTCCCCGGCTCACTAACTTTGACACCGCTGGGCAGCCCAGAGGGAGAACACCACGGGTCTGTACAGTGGGGACCGCGTGGCTCCCTGGCCTCCCAGCATTCCTCATCATGCACACAACGCTACCTCCTATACAGCAGCAGCAGCAAGTCACACTGACCCCACAGGGATTACTCTCACAAGAATCCTTGCGCTGTAATAAGCAAGCAATAGGGGCACTTTTGCAAACGTTACCCACCAAAGACGATTTGGACTCAGTGGCATCCAGAATCGAGGGGGCATTGCGCGGAGAGATAGCGGGGATGCGGCAGGAGATGACAGACCTGACCGCCCGAGTCTCCACACTTGAAACAAACACCTCAACCCTCCGTCAAGAGGTCTCTGACCTACAAAATACTAAAGAAGAGGTAACAGAACAAATTGCACAGTTTTACCTCAAAATAGACAAATAGACGACCTGGAAAATTGCAACCGCAGGCGTAATATAAGAATACGCGGTTTACCAAAAGCGACCCGACAGATTGACCTAAAGGCAACCGTAACGGCCATATTTAACAACTGCCTGGAACGCCCACCAGAGACACCAGTGTCAATTGACAGGGTTCATAGAACATTGGGTCCTGGGGGTCCCACTGCAGACAGACCCAGGGACGACCTTTGTCATTTACACAATTACACTATCAAAGAGGACATCCAGCGGTGATCCCTCCTCACAGAAGGTCACAGGCTCCTTAGGATAAGGACTCAGGAGTCCCTGGAGTAGCACTGGTATACCTATGACATCCAACCCCTTTAAGATAAGTAACAGCACAAGACAGTGGTGCACACTTTCCCCACTCCTGTTCATAATCTCCCTAGAACCCTTACAACACCATATTAGGCTTAACCCGGATATAAGAGGAATTGAAACGAACACATACCACCATAAAATTGCCGCGTATGCAGACGACCTGCTATTTTACATCTCAAACCCACATACCTCACTCCCAATCCTATTGTTGGCAATACGCCAATATGGGGTACTCTCAGATTTTAAAATTAACCTCCAAAAATCAGAGGCACTGAACGTCTCTCTAACTCTTAGCTCCCGGGCTTCCCTTAGCGAAAACTTTCCCTTCCGGTGGTCGCCTCAAGCCATCAGGTACTTAGGTACAAAAATCACCTCTGACTTGCACCTTATCTACCGACTCAATTTTCAACCTCTCCTGGATACTTTCTCCTCGGACCTTGACAGATGGAAGGGCCTGGCGGTCTCCTGGTTTGGGAGGTGCAATGTATTAAAGATGAACGTCATGCCAAGATTGCTCTACCTCTTACAATCTCTACCAGTAAGATTCCGCAGAACTTCTTCCATAAGCTGCGCACAGTCTTTATTAAATATGTCTGACATGGCAAACCCTCGTGACTCAAAAGTTTGCTATTACAACGATCAAAACTCAGAGGAGGGACCGGTCTCCCTGACCCTGCCTTGTATTGCACAGCAGTCCACATGAACAGGGTAGTGGACTGGTGCAGGCATGAATCACACAATCTATGGGTCAGTCTAGAACAAGAATCAGTACCGCTTCCTCTTGGAGGCTTACCATGGAGCGGAACTAGGTCTTCCAGATTCTCCCATCCATTAATCGAGCCCACTCTACAAGAGCATCACAGATACTTTAGAATAGCAGAGACGCAGTTTTCCCTCCCCGCTGACACCTATAATTGGACACCCAGACTTTTTGACGGGTCTATCTGACAAGTCCTTCCGGTGTTGTGCCATATAGTGTCCGGCCATCATATAGCGTCCGCCCCGTACTGCGCATGCGCAGTAAGGAGCAGACGAAGCTTCGGAAAATCTCCGAAGTTGAACGGTGCCTGCGCCGTGAGTGGAGGTGGTGGCCCCACCATCCAAGCGGACATAGGGTTGTGAATATTAGAGGGCCCCTCGTGGGCGAGCTTAGCTCGCCATGCTTCGGGCTCGGCCTTGCTGCGCTCGGCTCTTTTTTATTCCCACTTGGATAGTGGGGATGGAACCTGGACTCACGGCGCAGGCGCCGTTCATCCTCTGCAATTTTCGGAATCTGTGTTGCTGTGTACTGCTCATGCGCAGTACACAGCGGACACTATCAGATGGGGGACCTTATATGACAAGACTGCGGCTCCACCCGGAGCAGGCATTGGTCAGTGCCTCCTCCTTTTGCGGTCCTTCGGAATGGAGTGACCCTTCAAACATATATCCTAGCTTTACTTCTTCTGGTTTGGGAACATGGAAGATCTTACAACTTTCGCACTTTCACAGATCCCTTTCCAGATATTGAGTGTTTTTCCGCAGACAACTTGCACCCTTTGAAGATTTATGCCTGAGAGAGGAAACAATACAGAAATCCCTCTCTTATTCTTACAATATCTTGCTGACTCATACGTCCCTACATGATCCCCCGTACCTGAGGAAATGGGAAAGAGATCTTAATACGGCGTTCACAGAAGATCAAGAAAATCGAATCCTCTTTTTTGCACATAAGTCCTCTATATGTAGCAGATATCAAGAAATCACCTACAAAGTACTGACCCATTGGTACAGGACCCCCTTGGTGCTAGCATCCATTTTCCCAGGACATAGCCCCTTATGTTGGAGATGTGGCACACAGAATGGCACATTGCTTCACATCTTCTGGGAGTGCACAGTTTTGACCCCCTTTTGGAGACAGGCATTAGGAATCATTCACAAACTAACTGATGTTGATCTTCAAGACAACCCAGCGGCAATACTACTGAATGTAACTCCAATGTCCAGTAAGCGCTATTGTAAATCACTATTGAAGCACCTCCTGAATTCAGCCAGGGCGTGTATTCCCAGTATGTGGAAGCAGCGGTCACCTCTGACAGTGATGCAGTGGTTTGCTAGGGTATGCGACATCCAGCGGATGGAGCGCATCACGGCTGCTTTGGGGGAAAGGGAGGAAGAACATAACGCACGTTGGACACATTGGGATCTGTTTCGATTTTTAGATGAATACAGGTCCTACATTTAACCAGGTCGCCCTTTGGCAGATTGCGGCTGGGGGTTGTCGGCCTCGCCAGGGCTTCATCCACACCCTTTCCTCTTATTTCCTTGCTCTTGCCCCTTTTTATCGCTATCCCCTCCTATTTTCAGTGACGCCAATAGTGTCATAGGAGTGAGCCCTATATGTTAAAGAAAAAGATGACGCTTAGCCCTTGTACACACGGTCGGACATTCCAACGTAAAATGTCCAATCGGACCGTGTTGTCGGATAATCCGACCGCATGTGGGCTTCATCTGACTTTTTCGGTCGGAAAGTCCGACCAACAAAGTTTGAGAACTGGATATAAAAATTTTCTGACAACATGATCCGATCGGACTTTGTCCGATCGTTTGTAGAGAATTCCGATCGGACAAAATGCCACGCATGCTCAGATCAAATTCCTAGACTAAAGCTTTTGGCTACTAGCCTGAACGTAATCCCGTCGTAACTAAATAACGTCATCACATTACGAACGATCGGATTTTCCCAACAACTTTGTCCGACCGTGTGTATGCAACACCAGTTTCGGACAAAATCCGATGGACAAAAGCCGACGGATTTTGTTGTCGGAATGTCCGACCGTGTGTGCGGGGGCTTAGATGCAGCTCATTCAAATATTCTACCTGGTTATCTGACCAATAGGGATAAACTAGTCTTGTTCCCTGGAGGGTCTCCCTCCACTCAGATGGTCATATTAAAATAAGCAACACAGGTCTATTGGTGCTATGTTCAGTCTATGTTGATATTTCCTGCCGGGCGGAAGGTTACTCTTGCTGTCCTGGTTGATCTGCTAGATAAATCAGGTTGAACTCTACCAGTACGTTATGTCAGATCGTTGATTACTATTAGCCCTTGTACACACAGTCGGAGATTTCCGACGGAATGTGTCCTATCGGACCGTTTTGTCGGATAATCCGACTGTGTGTGGTCTGCATCGGACTGTTTTCCAACTTGTCCGTAAAATTTTCCGACAAAATGCTCCTATCGGACATACTCCAATCATGTGTAGCCTACTCCGACGGACAAAGTGCCACGCATGCTCAGATCAAATTCCTAGACCAAAGCTATTGCCTACTAGCCTGACCGTAGTCCTGTCGTAACCAAATAACATCATCACGTTATGTACAATCGGATTTTCCAAGAACTTTGTCCGACCGTGTGTATGCAACAGTTTCGGACAAAATCCGTCGGACAAAATCCAACGGATTTGGTTGTCAGAATGTCCGACCGTGTGTGCAAGGGCTTACAGCATTATAAATAGACTAAATACAGTTACAGATGATTGTTATGTCGTTTTTCTGGCATACTTGTGTATTCAGCATTCCTTAAATAAAGATTTAAAAAAAAAAACAAAAAAAAAAAAAACAGGAAACACACCAAAGACAGGCAGGCTCCTGCAGGTCATTAAAGAGGAAGTAAACCCTGATGGGTTTACTTCCTCTTTTTTTCCCTGCAAAGGTAAAGCATAATGGACTACTATGCATCGCATAGTAGCTCATTATGTGTCACTTACCTGACACAGGAGCCAGCGAAGTCGCCGCTGATCCCTGTAGTCCGCCACATCCATCTTGCTGGTGGCGTCTCGCAGCTCCGACCAATGACAGCGGCGAAGCCGCGATTACGTCACTCCCGCGCATGCGCACGGGAGTCGCGTCTCGCAGCTCCGCCTCTGCCATTCGGCGAAGCCGCGATGACGTCACTCCCGCGCATGCGCACGGGAGTCGACAAATTAGGCAAATCCATTCTTGGATTTGCCGCATTTAGTGCGCCTGCGCGCCGCTGTCTACGGCGCATGCGCCGTAGACAGCGGTGCCCATTTTCGGGCAAATATCTCCTAAACCATATAGGTTTAGGAGATATTGCTTGGACCTACAGGTAAGCCTTAATCTAGGCTTACCTGTAGGTCAAAGTGGTTTGAAGGGGTTTACTTCCTCTTTAAGGGGCTCAGAAAATATTTACTCTGACAAAAACTGCAGAGTCAGTGATGGGCCTGGATCTGTCAGAGGCAACAAAGGTTTTAGCCTTAGGCAAGAAAATTTCAGGCAGGTATTGCACTAGTATATGTATATGTATACTATGGGGTTGATTTAACCACTTCAGCCCCGGAAGATTTAGCTGCTGAATGACCGGGCCACTTTTTTGTGATTCGGCACTGCGTTGCTTAACCACTTAAGCCCCGGACCAATTTGCAGCCAAAGGACCAGGCCCCTTTTTTGCGATTCGGCACTGCGTCGCTTTAACTGACAATTGCGTGGACGTGCGACGTGGCTCTCAAACAAAATTGCCATCCTTTTTTCCCACAAATAGAGCTTTCTTTTGGTGGTATTTGATCACCTCTGCGGTTTTTATTTTTTGCTCTATAAACAAAAATAGAGCGACAATTTTGAAAAAAAAATTCATTATTTTTTACTTTTTGCTATAATAAATATCCCAAAGAAATATATAAAAAAAAATTTTTTCCCTCAGTTTAGGCCAATACGTATTCTTCTACATATTTTTGGTAAAAAAAAAAAAATCGCAATTATCAATTATTGATTGCTTTGCGCAAAAGTTATAGCGTTTAAAAAATAGGGGATAGTTTTATAGCATTTTTATTAATATATTTTTTTTTTACTAGTAATGGCGGTGATCAGCGTTTTTTATTATGACTGCTACATTATGGCGGACACAGACATTTTTGACACATTTTTGGGACCATTGTCATTTATACAGCAATCAGTGCTATTTAAATGCACTGATTCCTGTGTAAAGGACACTGGCAGTGAAGGAGTTAACCACTAGGCGGGCGGGGAGGGGTTATGTGTGACGTGTGTGTTTTTTTTACTGTTGGGGGCGTAGCTTGGCATGTGATGTCACTTTAATATTGATTGGACCCTGGGCAAAAATTTTCTTGGGTTCCCCCCCCCCCCCATGCAATTTCACTCTCCACCTGCTCTGAGACATACAATAAATAGCAGCTAGAATTAGAATCAGTTTACTGTATCAGACAAGGCAGCAATTGGTTACAGCATATCTTTACTGTTTAATGACTGGTTGCTAGAGGTTACAGCACACATTATGGCTCACTGTTTAGTTGCTAGAGGTTACAGCAAATGATTTCTGCTTATTAATTGGTTACTAGATATTACTGTACAGTAATACTGTTCACTGATTGGTTGCTAGAGGTTACAGCACATCATCTCCTCACTGCAGGGGAGCATGATACACATATGAATGCCACCTTTAGTTACATATCAATGCTGCCGGCCACAGCTATTTACTTAATAATGCGGCCGCTATTTACATACAAATGCTGATTATTTACAAGTAAACACAGGGTCTGCAGGTGAGTCATCTGTACACAATAATAGGGCAGAGCTGAGTAGTATTAGTACCAGCACTTCACACCGAGATATCGGGACACAGCACGGGACTAAAACTTCAAGGGACAAGGGAATTTAAACCAGGATAGTTGGCAAGTATGAGGCAGCTGCTTTGGGCCCCACAACAATGACAATGCCCAGGGCAGCTGCCCCTTTCGCCCTGCCTTAAAGACAGCCCTGGTCTTTCCCTATAACAGGGAACAAACGATCGGTGACAGCCACACTAGGAAGCACGGGGAGAGGTTTGTTTACACAGACATCTCCTCATTCTTCAGCTCTGTGACCTGATTGCGGGACACCAGCGGCGATCGGGTCCGCGGGTCCCGCGGCCATGGAGCTCAGGACCAGGTCGCAAGCCTGCCGCAGGCGGCGTGCACGCAACCCACGACTGGGCACTTACAGAGCAACGTTTTTTTCTTTTAAACTTACCTCCACTGTGCAGCTCGTTTTGCACAGAGTGGCCCTGAACCTGGTCTTCTGGGGTCCCTCAGCGGCAGCCACTCACTGTATCACTCGGCCCCGCCCCCCCGGCGCGCCGCATCACTGGATGTGATTGACAGCAGCGCGAGCCAATGGATGCTCTGCTTTCAATCCATCCACTGTAACCAATCAACGGCCAGGCTGAGTGGCGAAGAGGATGTCGGGGGCGAGTGAGGGACTTTCGAGGGGTCAGGTAAGTAAAACAGGGGGGTGGGCTGGGGGGGCCGGTATTGTTAGATGCTTTTTCAACCCCTTTAAACTGACAATTGCGCGGTCGTGCGGCGCTGCACCCAAAAAAAATTGACATCCTTTTTTTCACAACAAATAAAGCTTTCTTTTGGTGGTATTTGATAAGCTCTGTGGTTTTTAATTTTTTTGTGCTTTAACCACTTGCCGACCGCCGCACGACGATATACGTCGGCAGAATGGCACGGGCAGGCATATGGGCGTATATATAAGTCCCTGCCTGCCCGCAGGTGGGGGGCCCGATCGGGCCCCCCCCGGTGCCTGCGGCGGTCGGCATTCCTTCGAGAGCGATCCGGGATGAGGGGGCGGCCATTCATTCATGGCCACCCCCTCGCGATCGCTCTCGACATCACTTCCTGTCCTGTAATGTAAACACAGGAGAGGAAGTGATGTATTCTCTCCTCCGTGTCGGTATTTTTCGTTCCGGCACCGAGGAGAGAGGTTCGGTGAGTTGCACCAACACACCACACATACAGTAGAACATGCCAGGCACACTCACACCCCCCCTTTACCCCCCGATCATCCCCCAATTACCCCTGCCCCCCAGTCACAGTGACACCAATTGCTTTTTTTTTTTTTTGCATTGGTGTCATTTGTGACTGTAATAACTGTTAGGGCAGTTAGGGTTAGCCCCCTTTAGTTCTAAGGTACCCCCCTAACCCCCCCAATAAAGGTTTAACCCCGTGATCACCCCCCGTCGCCAGTGTCACTAAGGCTGGGTTCACATTGCAGCGGTTTGAGAACGGATGTGATTTGCACCGCACTGCAGTGCAAATCACATCCGATCTCTGTGCGATTCGAGTTCAGCCATACAGATAGTATGGCTGAATTCGTGTCGCACCCGCCGCACCCGCCGCAAACTCGCACGGGACCCTTTTTTTGGTCCGCAGCAGAATCGGATCGCATGGGTGTTCACACCATGCGATCCGAGTTTGCAGATCGCACTGCGATATGCGAACTGATCTGGGGGTGTCATTAACATTTCACTGACACTCCCAGCAGTTCGCATAGGGCAGTGTGAACTGCCGCCGGGAGGCATGCGATGCGGGAACCCGCCGCGGATTCGTGGCGTTTCCGCATCGCTCCAGTGTGAACCCAGCCTAATAAGCGATAGTTTTTCTGATCGCTGTATTAGTGTCACAGGTGACGCTAGTTAGGCAGGTAGGTATTTAGGTTCGCCGCAACTTTTTATAGCGCCAGGGACCCCCATATACTACCGCATAAAGCCCCCTGATTGCCCCCTAGTTAACCCTTTCACCAGTGATCACCATATAACTGTTACAGGTGACGCTGGTTGGTTAGTTATTTTTTTATAGTTTCAGGGCACCCGCCATTTATTACCTAATAAAGGTTTAACCCCCTGATCACCCGGCGGGTGTCATTTGTGACTGTAATAACTGTTAGGGCAGTTAGGGTTAGCCCCCTTTAGTTCTAAGGTACCCCCCTAACCCCCCCAATAAAGGTTTAACCCCGTGATCACCCCCCGTCGCCAGTGTCACTAAGGCTGGGTTCACATTGCAGCGGTTTATGAGAACGGATGTGATTCGCACCGCACTGCAGTGCAAATCACATCCGATCTCTGTGCGATTCGAGTTCAGCCATACAGATAGTATGGCTGAATTCGTGTCGCACCCGCCGCACCCGCCGCAAACTCGCACGGGACCCTTTTTTTGGTCCGCAGCAGAATCGGATCGCATGGGTGTTCACACCATGCGATCCGAGTTTGCAGATCGCACTGCGATATGCGAACTGATCTGGGGGTGTCATTAACATTTCACTGACACTCCCAGCAGTTCGCATAGGGCAGTGTGAACTGCCGCCGGGAGGCATGTGATGCGGGAACCCGCCGCGCATTCGTGGCGTTCCCGCATCGCTCCAGTGTGAACCCAGCCTAATAAGCGATCGTTTTTCTGATCACTGTATTAGTGTCACAGGTGACGCTAGTTAGGCAGGTAGGTATTTAGGTTCGCCGCAGCTTTTTATAGCGCCAGGGACCCCCATATACTACCGCATAAAGCCCCCTGATTGCCCCCTAGTTAACCCTTTCACCAGTGATCACCATATAACTGTTACAGGTGACGCTGGTTGGTTAGTTATTTTTTTATAGTTTCAGGGCACCCGCCATTTATTACCTAGTCTCACTAGTGTACCCCTAAATTTAGGGGTGTCTACTTTCCAAAATGGGGTCATTTGGGGGGGGGTTTGTGCCATCTTGGCATTTTATGGCCTTCAAAACTGTAACGCCCTTAGAAAGCCTGAAGGCGGTGCTTGGTTTTCGGGGCCCCGTACGCGGCTAGGCTCCCAAAAAGTCCCACATATGTGGTATCCCCGTACTCAGGAGAAGCAGCAGAATTTATTTTGGGGTGTCATTTCACATATGCCCATGGCATGCGTGAGCAATATATCATTTAGTGACAACTTTGTGAAAAAAAAAAAAAAAAAAAGTTTGTAATTTTCCCGCAACTTGTGGCAAAATATAAAATATTTCATGGACTCAACATGCCTCTCAGCAAATAGCTTGGGGTGTCTACTTTCTAAAATGGGGTCATTTGTGGGGGTTTTGTGCCATCTTGGCATTTTATGGCCTTCAAAACTGTAATAGGTAGTGAGGAGTGAAGTCAAATATTTACGCCCTTAGAAAACCTGAAGGCGGTTCTTGGCTTTCGGGGCCCCGTACGCGGCTAGGCTCCCAAAAAATCCCACACGTGTGGTATCCCCGTACTCAGGAGAAGCAGCAGAATTTATTTTGGGGTGTCATTTCACATATGCCCATGGCATGCGTGAGCAATATATCATTTAGTGACAACTTTGTGAAAAAAAAAAAAAAAAAAAGTTTGTAATTTTCCCGCAACTTGTGGCAAAATATAAAATATTTCATGGACTCAACATGCCTCTCAGCAAATAGCTTGGGGTGTCTACTTTCTAAAATGGGGTCATTTGTGGGGGTTTTGTGCCATCTTGGCATTTTATGGCCTTCAAAACTGTAATAGGTAGTGAGGAGTGAAGTCAAATATTTACGCCCTTAGAAAACCTGAAGGCGGTTCTTGGCTTTCGGGGCCCCGTACGCGGCTAGGCTCCCAAAAAATCCCACACGTGTGGTATCCCCGTACTCAGGAGAAGCAGCAGAATTTATTTTGGGGTGTCACATATGCCCATAGCATGTGTGAGCAATATATCATTTAGTGACAACTTTGTATAAAAAAAAAAATATATATATTTTTTTGTCATTATTCAATCGCTTGAGGCAAAAAAATAAAATATTCGATGGGCTCAACATGCCTCTTATCAATTTCCTTAGGGGGTCTACTTTCCAAAATGGGGTCATTTGGGGGGGTTTTGTACTGCCCTGCCATTTTAGCACCTCAAGAACTGAGATAGGCAGTCGTAAACTAAAAGCTGCGTAAATTCCAGAAAACGTACCTTAGTTTGTAGATGTGACAACTTTTGCGCAAACCAATAAATATACAGTTATTGACTTTTTTTTTACCAAAGACATGTGGCTGAATACATTTTGGCCTAAATGTATGACTAAAATTGAATTTATTGGATTTTTCTAATAACAAAAAGTAGAAAATATCATTTTTTTTCAAAATTTGCGGTCTTTTTCCATTTATATCGCAAAAAATAAAAATCGCAGAGGCAATCAAATACAATCAAAAGAAAGCTCTATTTGTGGGAAGAAAAGGACGCAAATTTTGTTTGGGTACAACATTGCATGACCGCGCAATTACCAGTTAAAGCAGCGCAGTGCCAAATTGTAAAAAGACCTCTGGTCATTTACCAGCAAAATGGTCCGGTCTGAAAGTGGTTAAACAAAAATAGAGCAACAATTTTGAAAAAAAAACACAATATTTTGTACTTTTTGCTATAATAAATAAAAAATATTTATAAAAAACAAAAAAAAAAACAAATTTTCTCTCAGTTTAGGCCAATACTTATTTTTGCACATATTTTTGGTAAAAAAAAAAAAAAAAATCGCAATAAGCATATATTGATTGGTTTGCGCAAAACTTATAGTGTCTACAAAATGCGAGGTTTATAGCATTTTTATTATTATTATTTTTTTTTTTTTACTAGTAATGGCGGCAATCTGCGATTTTTATCGGCACTATGACATTATGGCGGACACATCCGACACTTTTGACATATTTTTGGGGCCATTGGCATTTATACAGTGATCAGAGCTACAAAAATGCACGGATTACTGTAAAAATGTCACTGGCAGGGAAGGGGTTAACACTAGGGGGCGATCAAGGGGTTAACTGTGTTCCCTGTGTGTGTTCTAACTGTAGCGGGAGGGGACTGACCTACAGGAAATGACAGATCATGATTCCTAGCTATTAGGAACTCACGATCTGTCACTCCTCACGGAACAGAACAGGGATTTGTGTGTTTACACACGTCCCTGTTCTGCCTCTCGTGCCTGCGACTGTCGGCCATGAGCATCAGCACCCCCCGCAGTGCAGCCTCCAGAGGCACACGCCTGCTATCCTGATCCCGTGAGCCGACATATAGCTATGACGGCTCGCGGGAAGCTGATTGGAAGCTGATTGGATTCTATATAAAGCTGCACCAGATTTTGCACTTTCCAGTTTTATTAACCGATTGCCGACCAGCTGCTGTCTTCCTACTGCGGCAGGTCGGCAATCGGTTAATAAAACTGGAAAGTGCAAAATCTGGTGCAGCTGTATATAGAATCCAATCAGCTTCCAGTTTTTTTTTGCTTCTTTTTAAACTAAGGATTGAACAAACTCTCTTCCACACCCATAGGTTAATTCTAGTAATGTGGAAGTCTCCGGATCCCCCTACACACAAGTCATGGGTGCGCTCTGACATTTTACTCCTAGAAAACCATATTTTTACACAATGTGGTTGCCCCGGCAAATTTGAAGAGTTGTGGGGTCTGTGGTTGGACACCCCTGGTCTCAGCCCATGGGAACTTGTATATCAGAGATTGTTTCTGTGCCCAAATAGAACATAAAGGTCTTAGGTCTACTTCCATTAGATGTCTCCTTGTGACTGCACTTTTGGTGGGACGGAGTCATGGTTGTATTGTGCCGGTATATCCTTTAATATATTTGTGAAGGCACGGACGCCTATGTTTGAAAATGTCTTTGTAATTACTGCCTTTGGCTATATAGGCGGATGCAACCTTTATTTTACTGCATTGTTTTGGATTGCTAGTCCAAAAAAGAGATTGCTCAAACTGAAGTTAGAAGCTGATCGGCTACCATGCACAGCTGCACCAGATTTTTCACTCTCCAGTTTTAGTAAATCAATCTCTGTATGTATCATACAAGGTGTTACATGTCTAATCATAAAGCCTAGCAGTAACAGGAAAAGCACATGTCATGGAAATGTGCGTGTGGTCCGTACACACCAACATGGAAACACTAAATTCTTTTAGGCGGACTTCACATATGAGGCTGACAGCAGGGGTCCGGTACGTGCTGGTTCACCGTTTCAGGTCCGATTTCAGCCTGAGTTTTGGGTTGAAGTCGGACCTGAAATGGACCAAAAATACGCAAAACGCACTGGACCTGCTGCGGAGATATGTGAACCAGTTCCATAGAGAGCCGGTCAAAATCTCCTGCTATTGTGAATTTGATGCTGGGATCCCACATCCAATTCGCAATGGTGTGAACCCAGTCTTAGCAGAGCTTCTAAAGTATTAAAACATGAAGTCTGATCACGTGAAACATTCTCAAATGTGTGATTTAAAGGGAATAACTCTCCGAGTTGTATAATTTGACATGGCAACCTTTCATTCCAAAATGATTGCTGGGCAATATATAATTTCCATTCTAATATAGAAGACGATACTAATATGGAAGATGATATTTCAGCCTACAAAAAACACAAAGAATTAAAGCCTTGAAAAGTAACCTGACCCTCCAACATGACCGCCAACTGGACATGATCATAATACAATTCTATTACATTCTATACATAGAACACTATACCCCCAACATGACCCACCACTGGACATGACTATAATACAATTCTATTACACGCTATACTAGAACACTATACCCCAAACATGACCCACCACTGGACATGACTATAATACAATTCTATTACATTCTATACATAGAACACTACACCTCCAACTTGGCCAACCACTGGACATGATCATAATACAATTCTATTACACGCTATACTAGAACACTACACCCCCAACATGACCCACCACTGGACATGATCATAATACAATTCTATTACACGCTATACATAAAACACTACACCCCAAACATGAACCACCGGACACGGCTATAACACAATTCTATTACACTCTATACGTAGAACACTACACCCCAAACATGACCCACCACCGGACATGACCATAATACAATTCTATTACACGCTATACTAGAACACTACACCCCCAAAATGACCCACCACTGGACATGATCATAATACAATTCTATTACACTCTATACATAAAACACTACACCCCAAACATGAACCACGGGACATGACTATAACACAATTCTATTACACTCTATACGTAGAACACTACACCCCAAACATGACCCACCACCGGACATGACCATAATACAATTCTATTACACGCTATACTAGAACACTACACCTCCAACATGACCCACCAATGGGCATGATCATCATAAAATTCTATTACACTCTATACCTAGAACACTACACCCCAAACATGAACCACCGGACATGACCATAATACAATTCTATTACACTCTATACTAGAACACTATACCCCCAACATGACCGACCACTGAACATGATCATAAAACAATTCTATTGCACTCTATACTAGAACACTACACCTCCAACATGACCCACTCCTCGACATGATCATTATACAATTCTATTACACTCTATACATAGAACACTACACCTCCAAGATGACCCACCACTGGACATGACCATAATACAATTCTATTATACTCTATACTAGAACACTACACCTCCAACATGACCCACCACTGGACATGATCATCATACAATTCTATTACACTCTATACATAGAAAACTACACCTCCAACATGACCCACCACTGGACATGACCATAATACAATTTTATTATACTCTATACATAGAACACCACACCCCCAACATGACCCACCACTGGACATGATCATCATACAATTCTATTATACTCTATACTAGAACACTACACCTCCAACATGACCGACCACTGAACATGATCATCATACAATTCTATTATACTCTATACTAGAACACTACATCCCCCAACATGACCGACCACTGGACATGATCATCATACAATTCTATTACACTCTATACATAGAAAACTACACCACAAACATGACCCACCACCGGACACGATAATGCAAATCTATTATACTTTATACTTAGAACACAACAACTTCAACATGACCCTCCACTGGACTTCATCAACAATTTCAATAACAGCAATTTTACATTTTCTAAAATTTCTGATAGTCCGGTCAGATATTCCATTCTTGGTAAAGAATATGTAGCTTTTGCTGTTTTTCCTTTAAACCACACATGGAGGGCTAAACATCCATTTAATTTCTATTCCCCCAATTTTTGGTTGAGAATTTCAGATTTTATAAAAGATATCCATGACATCTTCTTACATAACTCATGAAGTTCCAGTTTCCAGTAGCTGGTATTTTGTTAAACAACATTATTTTTCCATCTTCAAGGTTTATTAGTAGAAAACCATCTTTCTTTGGCTGTGAGTAGAACGTGGGGCCACTCTTCATTTCCAAAATATATGAACAAATATGAAGTTACATATTACATACCTTTTATATCTATAGAACTGAAGTTTAGGTTTATCCTCAGGAAGAGTGAGAAGAGTACGAACGTAAAACCAAGGTGAGAATCCATGTTTGGTTTATAGTTTTCAGCTGGCTGATCCTGTAATCCTCTCTGGTGGGTGGATATACTATGTGTGAACGTCTGTCATTCCACACTTCAACAATGAAACCTGGGAAGAAGGGCATCGATTCATAAAGTCTCCGTGTTCCTCATACTTACAGGGTAACAATGGGTGGAAACCAGTGACGTAAAAAATCCCATGTTCTGTTTGGTGGGTAGCTGTCTGGAAAACGGAGATAATAATGAAAGAACCAAAAGAAAGAAGAGGAAACTGAAAAAGCAGAAAACAGGAGAACTTTTAAACAAGAATTGGAGCTGCTTTTTTCACTGAAAGTATACACGGAGATTCGAGTACTGAGAGTAGAAAAACAAGTAGAAAAACTACTTGTATAAGGAAAATGCATGAATTTTTGGGGGATTTTTAAAGATGCTAATATATAATATAGACAATTGTATTAAAATCCATTATTTATTTGCAAACATGATTAAAAAAGTATATAAAAAAAAAATATATATACATAATTGGTCAATATAAAAGTATTTGTAAAGTCATCTCATACAGTTCCCATTCGGCATGGTTGGCAAGGTGCTAATATATAATATAGACAATTGTATTAAAATCCATTATTTATTTGCAAACATGATTTAAAAAGTATATAACAAAAGAAAAAATTATATACATAATTGGTCAATATAAAAGCATTTGGAAAGTCATCTCATACAGTTACCATTCGGCATGGTTGGCAAGGTGCTAATATATAATATAGACAATTGTATTAAAATCCATTATTTATTTGCAAACATGATAAAAAAAAAGTATATAACAAAAAAGAAAAAATTATATACATGATTTGTCAATATAAAAGCATTTGGAAAGTCATCTCATACAGTTCCCATTTGGCATGGTTGGCAAGGTCCCAACATGTTTCCCCTCCCATTGGGCTTCTTCAGGGGATATATTTTTCCATTGCAAGTTATGCCATTCTATCAAATAAACATATAGCATAAGTATGCATAATAATAATATAACATGTATAAGGAGAGGACCATCATTATGAAGAGATATTGACAAGTTAACATTTAAGAATTAACTATACTGTAAATAAGGATATAAAATGTATTGTATAGATTTATACCCTTACATTAGGATACCATGGGCACACAATGGACAACCCATATGGAAGGGCTCTCTACAGTGAACCTGTACTATCTCTTGCCATGTGGGCTTTTTTTTTTAACCAGTTGCTGGAATTTAGGTTAAAAAAACCTATTGCTGAATCGAGGTTCATCCAGTTGACTATTTGGGTTCATCAAATGGATACCATGGGCACACAATGGACAACCCATATGGAAGAGCTCTCTACACTGAACCTGTACTAACTCTTGCCATGTGGGCTTTTTTTTTTCTAACCAGTTGCTGGAATTCAGGTTAAAAAAACCTATTGCTGAATCGAGGTTCGTCCAGTTGACTATTTGGGTTCATCAAATGAAGGTTATCCTCAAATGTAATTGAAACTATCTTCTTATAAATGCAAGGGTGTCTTTTTAATTGCTATAGTATAAAACTGAGAATTAAAAAAAAAAAAAAAGAAGAGGGAAAGAGGAAGGTTGGGAGATGTGTGTAAGAGACTGAGAAAGAGAGAGGGAGAGAAAGATAGAGCAAACGAGAAGAGAAAGGAAGGGAAGAAAAGGGAAAGATAGAAGGATAGAGAGAGGGGTCAGAAAAAGAGAGATAGGAAGAAAAAGATGAAAAGGGTAGAAGGAAAAAAGGAAAGGAGAGAGCGAGCTGCGAGAGTGAGAAAATGGAAGGGAAAGGAAGAGAAGAAATGAGAAGGGAAGGGAGTGGGGAAAAGATAGAGAAAGAGAAAGAAAAAGTGAAGAAAGGTGAAGGGGAGAGAGAAAAGGAAAGGAGACGGTTTGAGAAAGGGTGGGAGACGGTGTGAAAGAGAGATTGAGAAAGAGAGAGGCGAAAGATAAAGGAAAAAAATAGTTGATCTTGACTTTAAAAGGCACATGGGTAGCTGATCTGAAAAATAATTATATTTATTTAATCAAGTAATAAAAACAATTACATATAGAGAATCAAAGTTAGTATTCATGGACCCTTGCACAACAAATCTGACATCATTAGAGTAGTGATAGTAGCAGAATACACAATCAAATCTACAAGTAGTGGTCAAAATCTGTTTTTTTTTTTTTTTTTAAAAACAGGTACAGTCTCCAGATAAAGGAATAAATATTGTGGAGATGTTGGGTCAGAAGTGTGGATCCGTAAGTAGTTGGGTCATTAGCTCGATTTGCTGGATTTGATGGTGTATTCTGCTACTATCACTACTCTAATGGTCAGATTTGTTGTGCAAGGGTCCATGAATACCAACTTTATCGATTCTCTATATGTAATTGTTTTTATTACTTGACAAAATAAATATATTTTTAGATCAGCTACCCATGTGCCTTTTAAAGTCCAAATCAACTAGTTTTTTCCTTTTCCATAATACCGGGACGTTGGCACATTGCTACTTTGTGCACTTAAAGTGTCACCCTGTAAAAGCACATTCTAAATCAATATATTTTTCAAGAGGAGAAAGATAGAGTAAAAGAGAGAAGGGAAAGAAAGGGAGGAAAAGAGAAGGGAGGGAAGGCAAGAGGGGTAGGGAGAGGGGGCAGAAAGGGGATAAAAAGAAAAAGAAGAAAAGGAAAGAAGGAAAGAGGAGAGGTAGAGAGAAGGGAAGAGAGAGAAAGAAAGAAGGAAAAGAAAAAAAAAGAAGGGAAGGAGGATAGAGAGGCGGATAGAGAATGTAGGATAGAGAGAGAAAAAGTGTTAACTAAAGGGAAAGAGAGAGAGAGAAAGAAAGAAAACCTTTGATGAAGGCCTAAGGCCGAAACGCGTCAACATTTTTGGATGATGTTACTGCTTAAATAAATATTTTCTATGTAGAAGCTGTTGAATTTCCGGCCAGTACTTTCTAGAGAAAGAGAATGGGTGGGAGCTGGTTTGAAAGAGATTGAGAAAGAGAGGGAGAGAAGGATAGGCAGAAAGATAAGAGAAAGGAAGAAAAGTGAAGGGGATGGAAGAAGGCAAAAGTGGGACAGAGGAGGAGAGAAGAAAAGGGAAGAAGGGAATAAAGGAGGAAAGGAGAGAAAAATAAAGAGAAGGGTGGGAGCTGGTGTAAAAGAAAATGATAGAGAGAGATGGATGAGGATAATAGAGGGAGAAAAGGAAAGAAGAGAGAGAGAGGGGAAAAGAGATTGAGAAAGGAGGGGTGAAGGATAGACAGAGAGAGAGAGAGAGAAAGAAGAGACCGGAAGGGAAAGGAAGGGAAGGGAAGGATAGAGAGAGGGGACAGAAAGAGGATAAAGAGAGAAATAAAGAGAAAAAGAAGGAAGAGAAGGGAAGGAAGGGAATAAAAGGGAAGGATGATAGAAGGAAAAAGAGTGAAGAAAAGTGAAGGAGAGAGAGGGAAAAGAAAATTAAAGGCATGAGAGAGAGAAAGGAAATTGGGAAAGAGACAAAAGGAGCGAGAAGGAGAGAGGGACAAAAGAGTGAGAAGGAGGAGAGAGATACGAGGGAGAAGGGTAGAAGGATTTAGAGAGAGTATCAGTGAAGAATTTGAGAGAGGGGAGGAGAGGGAAAGGGAGGAAGAAAGAAGGAGAGAGAGATAGAAAGATGAAGTGAAGGAAATGGAACTATGGAGAAAGACAAATTCCAAAGGAAAACACATAAAATGTTGCACATGGCGGTTAATAATCTCCATAGTACTAAACTGGGTGGGTGAAATTAGGGAGTTTTAATAAATAGAAGACACTCATCACTCTGAAGCAACAGGGGTGTAACCAACAGGATGTTCCCACCAGAAACAAGTTCCCCTTTCCACTTACTGTGCAACGAGTGCTTTGAAAAATGTGCCCTCTCTCTAAAAATAGAGTTTTAGTTGCAGGGTGGGATTACTGAAATTTTATTTTTGTTTGTTGGGTGTACAGTTTTGCATACTTTACACAAATAATTGAGAAGTTAAATATACTTACAGAAAAACTATTTACCAGTCACTATAGAGGGTCTACAAATTGTCCCCATACTGGGAGATGCTACAAGACCCCAAAGAAAGACAGGCCCTGAACCTGTACAGACCGACAGCCTAGATATAAAATCGGGATGGCATAGACAGACCTACAAGCTCAAGAATAGACTGTGCCAGCATTGTGACCGGGGGGGCTTGGAGGATGGGGCAAACGTTCTGGTATGGTTTTTCCATGTACTCAGAAGTGAGAGACGCTTCTATAGACACCAAGCTCTCACCCCAGACTCACCTCTAAGGAGAAGACGAGGAAACTTCACATTCTACTGGGAGAAGAGGAGTTGGCAGTGAAAATAGCTGCAGTAGACTGGACAGGTCATAGACCAGGGGTCTCCAAACTATTTAAACAAAGGGCCAGTTTACTCAGAGTTTGAGGGGGATGGACTGTGGCCAGTGAGAGTACAAAATACCCTGGAATCAAAAAAAAAAAGAGTAAACAATGCCCCACCATGGTTATTCGTGGGAGGAACTTTCCCCCCATTGGTGGCATCAGGGTCAGGAATAGTGCCCCATCATAGATGTCAGTGGGAACAATATTGTCCTTTCTTTTGCTGTCAGTGGGAGGAATAGTGGCCAAAGGGCCAGATAAAGGCAAGCTCCGTTGTTGGTGTCAGTAGGAATTGTGCCCCAAGGGCTGGATAAAGGCAAGCAAAGGACCACACCCGGCCACCTGGGCCACAGCTTGGAGATCACTGTCAAACTATAAGGGACTTGTAATAGACTGAGAGGAACATGTCATATACAGAGAGTCAAGTCACAGGCCGAGAGGAACATGTCACAGGCCGAGAGGAACATGTCACAGGCCGAGAGGAACATGTCACAGGCCGAGAGGAACATGTCACAGGCCGAGAGGAACATGTCACAGGCCGAGAGGAACATGTCACAGGCCGAGAGGAACATGTCACAGGCCGAGAGGAACATGTCACAGGCCGAGAGGAACATGTCACAGGCCGAGAGGAACATGTCACAGACCGAGAGGAGCATGTCACAGACCGAGAGGAGCATGTCACAGACCGAGAGGAGCATGTCACAGACCGAGAGGAGCATGTCACAGACCGAGAGGAACATGTCACAGACCGAGAGGAGCATGTCACAGACCGAGAGGAACATGTCACAGGCCGAGAGGAACATGTCACAGGCCGAGAGGAACATGTCACAGGCCGAGAGGAACATGTCACAGGCCGAGAGGAACATGTCACAGGCTGAGAGGAACATGTCACAGACTAATGCCACGTACACACGATCGGAATTCTCATCGGAAGAAGCTCTGATGGTTTTCCCTGACGGAATTCCACTCAAGCTGTCTTGCCTACACACGGTCACACCAAATTCCGATAGTTTAGAACGCGGTGACGTACAACACGTACGACGGAACTAGAAAAAGGAAGTTCAATAGCCAGTAGCCAATAGCTTCTGTCTCGTAGTTGAATCTGAGCATGAGTGATTTTTTGGAGTGTCGGAATTGCATACACACGATCGGAATTACCGATAGAAAGTTTTTCCGTCGAGAAAATTGAGAACATGCTATCAATTTTTGGCTGGCGGAAATTCGGACAGCTAAATTTCGATGGAGAGTACACACAGTCGCATTTTCCGATGAAAAGCTCTCATCAGTCTTTTTCTGGCCGGAATTCCGACCGTGTGTACGCGACATAAGATGGTCATGTTATAGTTTTAGACTGAGGAGGCACATGGCATAGACCGAGAAGAACATGTCATAGACGGAGAGGGTCATGTCAGACTGAATGGGGCATATAAGGGACAGGGGACATGTCAGACTGAAAGGGACATATAAATTGAGAGGGATATGTCATAGATCGATAAGAATATGTCATAGACAGAGGGACACGTCAGACTAAGAGGGACATGACAGGGACAGAGAGTTGTCACCCTGTAACAGGAAGGGCCTAAACAAGGACCATATATTATTTTAATGCAAGGTGCAGATTTAAAAATATTGAATATGACTTTTAAAATGATATACAGTTGTGCTCAAAAGTTTGCATACCCTGGCAGAAATTGTTTTCAATATTAATGCCAAAATGTAGCAAAGGATCAAGCCAAAAAAACAGTCTTTTATTCAAGTATAGTGATCACATCACATGAAGCCATTTATTATCACATTGTTTTTTGGCTCCTTTTAAAATCATAATGATAACAGAAATCACCCAAAAGGCCCTGATCAAAAGTTTACATACCCTGGAATCTTTGGCCTTGGTACAGACACAGAAGGGGGCACACACAGGTTAAAATGGATATTAAAATTTAATTTCCCACATTTGTGGCTTTTTAAAGTGGAAGTAAAGCCTTCTATTATTTTCAGCCAAGGAGGCTGCCATCTTGGCCTCTGTTTAATCTTCAACTGTCATGATGCTGTGCATGTGATCAGTTATGACACCAACCATTGGATGGTTTGACAGTTTGGTTGAGAGCACAACCAATGTGACAGTTAGCATTTCCGGCATGTCGGCAATGTAACTGTTTTTTGAAACTAGTAAATCGATGGGTTTACTTCCACTTTAAATCGCAATTAGTGTCTGTGCATAAATAGTCAATGAGTTTGTTAGCTCTCGCATGGATGCACTAAGCAGGCTAGATACTAAGCGATGGGTAGCAGAAAAGAACAGTCAAAAGACCTGCGTAACAAAGTAATGAAACTTTACAAAGATGGAAAAGGATATAAAAAGATACCCAAACCTGAATATGTCAGTCAGTACTGTTCAATCATTTAAGTGGAAAATTTGGGCATCTCTTGATACCAAGCCAAGGTCAGGTAGATCAAGAAAGATTTCAGCCACAACTGCCACAGGAATTGTTCGGGATACAAAGAAAAACCCCTCAGGAAAAATACAGGCTGCTCTGGAAAAAGATGGTGTGGTTGTATCAATACAATGATACTTGAACAAAAAAGAACTGCATGGTCAAGTTGCCAGAAAGAAGCCTTTACTGTACAAGTTCCACACAAAAGCCTGGTTACAATATGCCCAACACCACCATGACGTGCCTCATTGGGCTTTTTTGTGGCATTGGCGCAGTAAAGGCTTCCTTCTGGCAGCTCTTTTTTGTTCAAGTATAGTTGAATTGTGCTCCTTAAAAACAACCACACCGTCTTTCTGGAGAGCAGCCTGTATTTCTCCTGAGATTACCTGTGGGATTTTTCTTTGTATCCTGAGCAATTCCTCCGCCAGTTGTGGCTGCAATCTTTCTTGCTCTACCTGAACTTGGCCTGGTATCAAAAGACCCCCGAATTTTCCACTTCTTAATGAGGTATCTAAACAGTACCGACTGGCATATTCAAGGCTTTGGGTATCTTTTTATATCCTTTTCCATCTTTATAAAGTTCCATTACTTTGTTATGCAGGTCTTTTGACTGTTCTTTTTTTTTTTTTTTTTTTTTTACAAATATCATTTTATTAGTATTTCGAGTAACAAAAACACACATGGGGAGAACTCCAAAACAAACAGTAATAAGGAAAACAAAGGAAACAAAAGAGGTCGCAGCCTCACAAACATGCTGTATATGTATTGGCGTGGCAACATATGGAGTTTTAGTAAAACACGTCCTATCCACCGGCCTTGGAGGCTAAGCCTTCCTGGCCAGGACTGGTAAAGATGCTCCTGCCTCCCTCTAAAAAAAACGGGCATGCCGAAGCCTAACCTAGCGCCTCGGCACAAGGTCAACGGGAGCAGGTTTGGAGCCGCAGCCAAGAGAAAGAGCGAAAACTGAGATGAAAATAAAAGAGTGACAGAGAAAAGAGAAAAAAGAAAAAGGAAGAGGGGCGGGGGGGGGGAAGGAAGAGTCAAGGGGAGGAGACTATGGATAAGGGGAGGAGGAGGGAGGGGCGGGGTGGGAATGGCCTTACCTATGCGGTCTGTCAGCTACCAGTAGTAAGTGAATTAATGGCCAAGCAGGACTTTGCCCTCATCTGAGTATACAAACACGTTCCAGAGAGACCAAGTCTTGCGATACGCCTCCTGCCGATCCTGAGCTGTAAGCACCAGGTCTTCCATTTTATTTATATCCTCCACTTTCCTTACCCACATCGCCGCTGAAGGCGGTGTCTGCTGTTTCCAAAGCAAGGGGATGCAGGACTTGGCCGCATTCGTTAAGTGTCGTAGTATCGATCGCGCGTATTTCCTAGGGGGTATGTCCGAAACATGCAGTAAAAAAAAGGCTGGATCATTAGGGATCTGCCATTCGGTAAATTTTTGAGAAATGGTCCGGACCGCAGTCCAGAACTCCGAGAGCCTAGGGCAGGACCAAAAAATATGAAAAATTGTGCCCCGTCCTTCGCGACAGCGCCAGCAACACTCAGATGCGTCCGGGTAGATAAGGTGAAGGCGACTAGGTGTCAGGTACCACCGGACAAAAATTTTATAATTCGTCTCTTGTATTTTGGTGCATATTGAGGATCGCAAAGCGAACCGCAGTATGTTGTTAATTTGTACTTGTGTAAAGGTGTGGCCCAAGTCCGCTTCCCATTTAGTGAGACCTGCGACGCATTGTGGGTGTGCCGGTGTATTAAGTAGGGCGTACATTTTAGAAAGGGTTCGGGAGATCGGTTCAGTGTCAGAACAGTATGTTTCAAAAGCAGTAAGCAGTCTGGAGTAGTCTAGGGGGTTCGGGAGAGAATGGAGAAAGTGGTGTAGGCGATTGGCGTTCCAAAAATCCAGACGGTACGGACCCAAAGGGTCCATAAGATCCGGGGATGGAAGTCCAGTTTCCCCGTAGCACAAAATGAGAGGCCGCAGAGAGATTGGAGTTCCATAACGGCTGAAATTGTGCACGTGACAGACCTGGTGTAAAGCTGGGATTACCAAGGATAGGTGTCAATGGTGACGCTGTGGTCGTCAGAGACTGTTGCAGTGCTGCCTTTGCGCCTTGAGAGATCGTGTTGCCTATGAGGGGGTGGGATTTCACCGCTCGCGGTAGTGCCTCGTAGCACCAGAGGGCCGTCCGCAGCGGAATAGAGCACTGTTGTTGCTCAATTTGTGCCCATAGTTTAGCATCGAGATTGCGACCCCAGTCCAGAATCCTACCTAAGTGTACAGCAGAATAATACTGTTTAACGTCTGGTAGTGCCAACCCCCCATAAGGTTTCGGTAGAGAGAGTTGGGATCGAGGTATCCGAGGCTGCCTCTGGGCCCAGACGAATCGGGTAAACAACGCCTGTACCTGTTTAAAATACGTGGGCGGAACTTTAATCGGTAGCGCCTGAAAAAGGTACAAAAATTTGGGCAGAACGCACATTTTCAGCAGATTGCACCTACCGAACCAGGAGTGGATCCCTTTCCGCCATGAGTCCAAAAGCAGCCTCACCCTAGCAAGGAGAGGGGGGAAATTTCGTTCATAGAGGTCCGATAGATTCGGGGGGATGCTAGTCCCGAGATATGTCAGTGTGGTAGACGTCCATTTAAATTGGAAAGTGGATTGTAGAGTAGGCAGCAATCGGGGTGGTAACATAATACCCATAGCTTCTGATTTGGTAAAATTTATTTTCATGTTGGAGAACCTCCCATACCTCTCAAATTCCCGAAGCAGATTTGGCAACGATATCCCTGGGTTAGTCAGCGTAAAAAGAATGTCGTCAGCATAAGCTGAAATCTTATGCTGTGACTGTCCAACTCGCACCCCTTGTATATCGGGGTTAAGCCTGATCATGACTAGGAAGGGTTCCAGGGATAACGCAAACAAAAGAGGGGATAAGGGACAACCCTGCCGTGTCCCATTGGTTATCGGGAAAGGGGTCGAGAGAGTCTCGTTAACTTTAACTTGGGCTGTGGGGTTAGAATAAACACCTGCTATCCTGTTGAGCATTTGTTCCCCCAACCCCACATGTTGGAGCACTGCGAACATAAATGACCAGTTCACACGGTCAAAAGCCTTCTCGGCGTCCGTGTTCAGCAAGACACATGGGGTCTTAGCGGTCATCACCAAATGGAGCAGATTTAGAACTTTCGTGGTACTATCACGGGCTTCTCTAGAGGGGATGAAACCCACCTGATCCAGGTGGATTAAGTGTTGAAGATGGGTAGCTATTCTAGTGGCCAGGATCTTAGTATAAATTTTCAAATCTATGTTCAAAAGGGATATCGGCCTGTAACTACCACAAGACGTAGGGTCCTTCCCCTCTTTGGGTATCACCGAGACATGGGCACTCAGGAAGTCTCTAGGAAAGCACCCGCCCGAGCCCATTGCTCTAAATAGCGTGAGCATGGGCGGACCCAGTAGATCTATTAATTTTTTATAGTACTGCAGGGTATAGCCATCTGGGCCCGGGGCCTTCCCAAGCTTCATGGACCCCATAGCTCTATGAAGCTCCACCAAAGTTATTGGGGATTCCAGTGCTGCACTGGCCTCTGGCGAAATGGAGGGCATACGGGACGCCACAATATAATCGACCATGGCCGACCGCGATGGGGGGTCAGCCTGGAGATTATAGAGATCGGAATAAAAATTACGGAATTCCTGAGTAACATCCTGAGGCAAAGTAACCTTCCGGCCCCCTGGCGCAACAACGTGGGGGATATATGTCAGAAGTTTACGTTCCCTTATTAGCTGCGCCAGCAGCTTTCCACACTTGTCACCCGCCTCGTAGGTCATCTTACGACAGGATTGCATGGCCGCTTTAGCCCTGTAATGAAGAATGTCCGTAATTTGTTTCCGTAAAAATTGTATATCGGTATCAGAGGAATGTGTAGGGGCATGTTTATGTCGGGCTTCCGCTATGTGTAGGTTCTCCAGTAATTGGTCAAGAAGTTTAGTGCGTTCACGTTTAATCCGTGCCCCATGTTTGATAAGAACACCCCTGACTACAGTCTTGTGAGCCTCCCAGAGCACACCCGGATCACAGTCAGGAAGATCATTCTCCCGGAGGTAATGACTGTTCTTTTTTACCTCCTCATGGCACAGTGTCTAGTAGAGCCGCGTGAACGTTATCGCGATCTTGACTAAAGTGTTTCCCGATTCTTTCTATGCAGAGAATTCTCTCTGCCCTTCTGAAGCCACAGCTGTCAAAAGAAAGGAAGGAAAAAAAAAAAACGGGCAGTCTGCCAAGAATCAAAACATTCTTTATCAGTTGAACTCAAGTATAAACATTGTAACAATTTGTCAATGGAATAGACTTTATGTGTAAATGAAAAAAAAGTTTAACCGCTTAAAACACTAAACCTTTTTTCTGACACTTGTTGGTTTCAAGTTAAAATAATTTTTTATTTTTTTTGCTAGAAAATTACTTAGAACCCCCAAACACACACATTTTATATATATATATATATATATATATATATATATATATATATACTCCGTTTCCCTGAAAATAAGACCTAGCATGATTGTCGGTGATGGCTGCAATATAAGCCCTACCCCCCAAATAAGCCCTACCCCCCCAAATAAGCCTTAAAGTCCTTGTAGGTCTTATTTTCAGGGAAACAGGGTAGGGCTTATTTGGGAGGTAGGGCTTATATTGCAGCCATCACCGACAGTCACTAGGTAGTGACTTGTTTTCGGGGAAACGGGGTAAATTATATATATATATATATATATATATATATATATATACACACACACACACACACACACACACATATATATATTATATTTTTTAGCAGACACCCTAGATAAAAATATAGATCAGGGCCATTTGGGCGATTTCTATTATCATTATGATTTTAAAAGCAGCCAAAAAAAAATACGTGATAATAAATGGCCTTAAAAAAATACTTGAAAAAAATAAAAAATTAAAATAAGTTTTTTTGCATGTTTAGTCATATTTTCAATATAAATGCCAAAAATTTCACAATTTCTTCCAGGGTATGCAAACTTTTGAGCACCATTGTAATGTGTTATATGAGATGGTAGTGCTTGGGTTTACCTAGAGTGCCTTGAAAAAGTATTCATACCCCTGTATTTACATGAGATTTAATTACACACAGGTGGACGCCATCTACTAATTAGGTGACTTCTGAAGGCAATTGGTTCCACTAGATTTTAGTTAGGGGGTATCAGAGTAAAGGGGGCTGAATACAAATGCCCCCCACACACTTTTCACATATTTGAAAATCATTTATCATTTTCCTTCCACTTCACAATTATGAGCCACTTTGTGCTGGTCTCTCACATAAAATCCCAATAAAATACATTTACGTTTTTGGTTTTAACATGACAAAATGTGGAAAATTACAAGGGGTATGAATACTTTTTCAAGGCACTGTATACTATAAAAAAGTGTGTTAGGCAAGACAGATCACACAGTCTGCATTTAAATTATATTCCTTTTATTTTTCCAATCAAGTATGTGGTATCGTACAGTACAACATGAGCACAGTCCGTGCGACATCGAAAAATACTAAAAATTTAAATACTCTACAATAAAACAGTGACTATTCCTCTTCTTGGATCAATAAGATTCAGTGCTGTGCAGGGCAAAAAAAAAACAACAACAACATAATACATAGGTGGTTATAACTCAAGCAAATACTGAAAATATTGAAAAACAAATAAAGCGAGAACTGATATCAACTAAACAGAAAATGTTTTACGGGATCACAACATTTAGAATGCAGATCTCCGTCCCTAGGGATGGATAGGAGGAAAAGCAAAAAGCTGAACACTGGCATTTATTGAAAAAAATAAAATAAAAAAATTATATATATATATATCTATAAAAAAATTATTTTTTTATATATTTATTTAGATCTGATATTTGAGGAGGACATTTTTCAAAAATGGTGAATGCATCAGGAAAACTTGCAAAAAATATTTATTTTCTATAAGCTTTTGGCCTCCTTTTACACTAGCCGACTCCAAAGTTGCGCAATTTTCAGTTCAACTTTGGAGTCCGACTTTGTTACGACTTTGACAAAACTTTAATGCCGGAGAGTGTAATTCAGTAAAAGTAATTCAAGAGCCTTTTCTGAAGTCGCAGCGAATGGCTCTCATAGATACATGGCATTTTGCATATTCTGCAACTTTGGGTCTCACAATTTGTATCAAAATATAAATAAAAAATTGCAATAAGCGTATATATTGATTGGTGTCCGCAAAATAGGGAAAAGATTTATGGCGTTTTTTTATTCCCTTTTTTTATTATTAGTAATGGTGGCAATCTGCGATTTTTTTTTGTCTACAAGATAGGGGATAGATTTTTTTTTATAGTAATGGTGGCAATCTGCGATTTTTTTTTTCGTTTTTTTGTTTTTAATTGTGACTGCGACATTGCGGCAGACAGATTGGGCACTTGACACTAGAAACAAAAAAAAAGCAACAATTTTGAAAAACACAATATTTTGTACTTTTTGCTATAATATCCAAAATAATAATAAAAAAAAATCTTCATCGGTTTAGGACAATATGTATTCTGCGAAATACTTTTGGAAAAAAAAAAAAAAAAGTATTTTGCAGAATACATATTGTCCTAAACCAATGAAGAATTTTTTTTATTATTGTTGTTTTGGATATTATAGCAAAAAGTACAATATATATATATTTTTTTTCAAAATTGATGCTCTTTTTTGTTTATAGTGTCAAGTGTCCGATCTGTCCGCCGCAATGTCGCAGTCACAATTTTAAAATAAATAAACCGCCATTACTAATTAAAAAAATAAAAATGCCATAAATCTTTCCCCTATTTCGTAGACACGATAACTTTTGCGCAAACCAATCAATATACACTTATTGTGATTTTTTTTTTTACCATAAATATGTTGCAGAATACATATTGTCCTAAACTGATGAAGATTTTTTTTTTATTGTTTTGGATATTTATTATAGCAGAAAGTACAAAATATTGTGTTTTTTGCCAAAAAACTAATCGCAAAAAGTGTATATTGGTTTGCGCAAAAGTTATAACGTCTACAAAATAGGGAAAAGATTTATGGCTTTTTTTGTTCTTTTTTTTATTATTAGTAATGGCGGAAATCATGCGATTTTTATTTTTTGTCTACAAAATAAGGGATAGAATTATGGCGTTTATTTTTTTTTTTTAATAGTAATGGTGGCAATCTTCAATTTTTTTTTTTTTTAATTGTGACTGCGACATTGCGGCAGACAGATTGGACACTTGACACTATAAACAAAAAAAGCGACAATTTTGAAAAACACAATATTTTGTACTTTTTGCTATAATAAATGTCCAAAACAATAATAATAAAAAATCTTCAACGGTTTAGGACAATATGTATTCTGCAAAATACTTTTGGGAAAAAAAAAAAAAAAGTATTTAGTAGAATACATATTGTCCTAAACCAAGGACGACATTTTTTATTATTATTGTTATAGCAAAATATTATATTTTGCTATAACAATATTATAGCAAAAAGTACAAAATGTTGTGTTTTTTTTTTCAAAATTTACACTCTTTTTTGTTTATAGTGTCAAGTGTCCGATCTGTCCACTGCAATGTTACAGTCACGATTAAAAAAACTAAAAATAAATCGCAGAACGCCGCCATTACTAATAAAAAAAATAAAATAAAAATGCCATAAAACTATCCCCTATTTTGTAGACACGATTATAATTTTTCGCAAACCAATCAATATACACTTATTGTGATTTTTTTGTGATTTTTTTTTTACAAAAAATATGTCGCAGACTACATTTTGTCCTAAACCGATGAATTTTTTTTTATTGTTTTGGATATTTATTATAGCAAAAAGTACAAAATAGTGTTTTTTGCCAAAAAACAAATCGCAAAAAGCGTATATTGGTTTGCGCAAAAGTTATAGCGTCTACAAAATAGGGGATAGATTTATGGCATTTTTATAATTTTTTTTTTTTTAATAGTAATGGCAGCAATCTGTGCGAATTTTCGAAAGAATTTTCGAAAATCTTATCTTATGCTGGCCCCACACACTATATGAAAAATCGGCCAAAATTCGGTCAGACAGTTCATTTGTTTTTCATCCAGTTAACAGGCACAAAATCGATAATCATTGGGATGTTTTTGAGCCGAAAAAACGAAGGACAAGTTTGGAAAAAAAAAAATTTGTGCTATAAACAAAAAAAAAAAAAACTATAAACAAAAAAAGAGCGACAATTAAAAAAAAAAAAAAAAAAAAAAAAGCAATATTTTTTACACTTTGCCATCATAAATATCCCCAAAATATATATAAAAAAAAAAATTTCTTCCCAAGTTTAAGCCGATATGTATTCTACATTTTTTTGGTAAAATCGCAATAAGCGTATATTGATTGGTTTGCGCAAAAGTTATAGTGTCTACAAAACAGGGAATAGATTTATGGCATTATTATTATTTTTTTTATTATTATTAGTAATGGCGATGATCTGCAATTTTTTATTAATTTTTATTGTGACTGCGACATTTCAGCGGACAGATCAGACACTTGGCACTATGAACAAAAAAATTGGTCAATCGGCATCTCCTCACAGGGGGACATCGGATGTAATCGAGGGAATGATCAATGCCCTGATTACAATAAAGTGTAACAATAAATGCCCACCAATGCCAGCATACAGTGCCCACCAATTCCCACAAGTGCCACAAATCAGTGTCCATTAGCCATGCCAGTCAGTGCTGGCAATCAGTGCTGCTTATTAGTGCTGTCCAATGCCACCCATCAGTGCCCATCTGTACCGCCTATACGTGCCCACCAGTGCTGCCAATCAGTGCCCAGTGCCCCCTAACAGTGTTCATCAGCAGTGCTGGGACAAGGTCACCTAGATCCCAGGGCAAAAATGCCAAATTGTGCCCCCCCCCCATCATGTATGAGCATTATGTGTCAGCAACCCCCCCCCCCAAAAAAAAAAAATTGATTGCTAATCTGCGTGCTCACCCCCTAACCACCCAGCTCAAATCCTCTCTCCCCATATGCCCCCAATACAAATCACCCCCCCCCAATAAATCCCCCTCCTAGCACAAATCCTCTACCCCTTAACTTTCCTTTCCAAACATAACCCCCCCCCCTTACTCTAACCTCCCCCCTTCCAGCACAAATTAGCATTCCTAGCACACCTCCCCAAATCTGCCCTTCTAAAACAGTTCTTAACCCCTACCACCCCCCGAATCCCCCCACCCAACACAAATCCCCTCCCCCCTCAATCTCCTTGTGGTGCCTCCACAGCCCACATAATACCACAGTGCCGAGGGCAGCTGCCCCTCCAGCCCACCCCTTGTCCCAACCCTGCTCATCAGTGCCACCTATCAGTGCCCATAAGTGTGGCATATTAGTGCCTCCTCATCAGTGCCACCTCATCAATGCCCAACAGTTCAGCCTATCAGCGCCCATTGGTGCCGCCTCATCAGTGCCACCTCAATGCCCACCAGTTCAGCCTATCAGCGTCCATCGGTGCCTCATCAGCGTACATCAGTTAATGGCGAAAAATTTGTTACAAAACTCGACAGAAAAAAAGAAAAAAAAAAAAGTTTTCCCAAATTTTTGGTCATTTTTTTGTAAAAAATTAAAAAACCCAGGAGTGATTAAATACCACCAAAAGAAAGCTCTATTTGTGTGAAGAAAATGATACATTTGATTGGGTACAGTGTAGCATGACCGCACAATTGTCAAAGTGTGACAGCCCTAAAAGCTGAAAAATTGCCTGGGCATGAAGGGGGTGTAAGTGCCCAGTAGGCAAGTGGTTAAAATTAGACTTAGTAATGCTCCTCACATGTAAACTGAGTGTTTCAGGATTCCCTGCTGTGCAACTTCCTCTCTCCGTGGAAAATATCACCAGTAGAGATGAGCGAAACCGAGAGCTTCCTTTTTACTAAAATTTTGGTGAAAATTTCATGACTGGAGAAATGCATTGGTGTCAAACGGGTAGGTTAAATGAAGGTGGTTTTGGTGCAATGGGCTTTGAATGGCTCCTGAGGGTCATGGGAGCCCTTTTAAACCTTCCTTGGATTGTCTTTTAACATAAAAAGGACAATTTTTAGCTTGTTTTCATTCCAGAAAAAAAAAAAAAAAAAAAAGACAGCTAAAAATAAAAATTGTATGCAAAAGCACGCAGATAAATGTTCAAATAAAAAAATGCTTAAATACCGTAATCACATCCTTTGTGTTTGAAAAAGAACCCTTATTAGCTTCAAGATTTTATAGAATTTTCACAAGAATTTTAAAAACAGTGAAGTTAGACATTTTAAAGCAAAAGCAAACAAATAATCTAATAGGAAGAAATGAAAAAACAAAAAACAGAACAAACCCTAAATATACCCCTCTTTTTTTTTTTTACAAAGATGAGGGGTATATTTCGGGTAGTTGGTCGGGGGTTCTGTGCTTTTTTTTTTCAATTTTATTATTTGTTTGCTTTAAAATGTTTAACTTATTTCTCTTTTTTAAAATTCTTGTGAAAAAAAATATATAAAATTTTGAAGCTAATAAGGTCTTTTTTTTTTTTTTGGTGGAAGTGGTACATACGGTATTTAAATCAGATCAGATCATTGTGTAGTCGCTATACATTTTTTCATTATATGAAAAAAAAAAAACAATAAAAAAATTACCTAGTAGCGTCAAAAAATTTTTTATTTTTTTTTAATAGGAAAAAAAAAAGGAGGCCCTTATTAGCTTCAAAATTCTATGTTTTTTTTTCACATAAATGAAAAAATTATAGCGACAGTACACAACGATCAAGGATTTAAATAGTGTATGTACCACTTCCACAATAAAAAAAAAAAATAAAAAAAATAAAAGTTACCGAACTTTGGCTGTGTTTTGACTCTGTTCTTTTTACTTTTCTTATTAAACAATTGCGATTTAACTGCACTTCTGTCGCGGCCTGATTTCATGGTTTCTGACACGACCAACAAAAAGGGAGAGCGGCGGACAGGGGCTCTACAGAAATTCCTGGAAGAAAAACCAAAAACCCTGAGCAGCTTTTGGTCCGTGTATCTCAAAGCTTTTTCCTTTTTTTTTTGTAACCTTTGATTTTTACCAACCTTAAAAACAAGGACAGAGGTTACCAAGAGTTATATCGCAGTTGCATATTATTCTTTGCTTTGTTAAAGTCCTCTGAGAGTCTCTTATTAAAGAACGCCAGGATTAAAAATCAATAAAAAAATAAAATAAAAATAAAAAATCAATAAACAAAAAAAATAAAAAATAAATAATAGTGGAAAAAGTAAAGCCACGCTCAGCCTGGAGTTCCTCCACATTTACTGTTGCGATCTGCATTTTAAAATGTAGCGACCACTTTCAGAGACGGCAATGAACATCGATAAAACGTGTACTAAAACACACACATCTTTCCTGTAGAAAACCGACACATCTTACTTCTTGAACCTTATCTTGCTGCTGGGTATGAGAGAAATCCGGTACCAGCATCATCCACTTACAGTATTAAATTTCCATTCAGATTTAAAGCTGAACTCCAGACAGGTATAAAAACATCAATGTGTGCTCAATAACAAAATTTTTTTTAAAAATTTTATTTTTAAAGGACACAGGGGTCTAAAACATTGCAGTGTTAATGTCTCAAGCATTCATCCATCACAAATTATCCCTGTAATTAGCCGAACACTTTTATTTCCTATGATCATCGGCTCCATCTAGTGGCCATAAGGTGGTATTTTCCCTTACAATACCACAATCAGGGAAATACTGCTTTATGGCCACTAGATGGAGCTGGTGATCAAGGGAAACAAATCAAATTAGGCACATTATTGGTACTGCTCACAGACGGGGGAGAAGGATGGACAGCACAAGGAGCCAGTTCAGTGTGGTGCGGTGTATATGAGCTCTCAAAAGGAACACGCAAAAAAAATAAAAAATAAAAAAACAGGAGAGAGCAGAGAACTTTTTTTTTTGCTTTCTTTTTCCTCATTAGGTAGGGTTTTCCTCATTTCTTTTCCCGGGTGCCATTAGGACAAGAAATGAGAGGGTTTGTGTGTCACCAGGACTGTAAGGCATTCTAAGGCTTCCCATTTCAATGAAGGATTGTGCTTTTGTTGCAATCTCTGTTACCAGAGAGATCTCCTCACTTCCTGTCCTCGGGAAAACCTGCCACCTCCACAGAAAGTTCAGTAAACTGCTGCAAATTTTGGCACGACCACTGTCAGATCATTTTGGATTTCTTAAAGTAATATTAAACCCTTGAATTTTTTTTCCTTCTGGGCCCCTTGCACACTGAGCTGTTGAGCTACATAGTAGGTCGAAAAAAAGACACAAGTCCAACCTATGTGTGAGATTATATGTCAGTATTACATTGTATATCCCTGTATGTTGCGGTCGTTCAGGTGCTTATCTAATAGTTTCTTGAAACTATCGATGTCCCCCTACTGGGACCACCACCTGTGGAAGGGAATTCCACATCCTTGCCGCTCTTACAGTAAAGAACCCTTTACGCAGTTTAAGGTTAAACCTCTTTTCTTTGTTTTCTTCGTGGCCACACGTCTTGTTAAACTCCCTTTTCGGGAGCTGCAGTGTGTCCCTCCCGGGAGCCCAGGTCAAAATTTATGGCAGGCTGGAGGTGGGCGGAGTTAATTGCCAATACCACTTAATATTGGCCCAGCCCATTCATGGACAAGCCTCCCTCCTCCCAGTACTTTGATGGTAGAAGGAGCCTATGCCCCCCCCCCTCCAGAACCCAGAAGATCAGGGAGGTGGCACAGATGGGTAGACACCAGCAGTGGTGACAAGAGACCACAGGTAAGTGTTTGGGAGCAAGGGGCATAAAAACTTTAATATACATTTGAATACAGACCATTTTGCTAAAAAGAGTATTCTTGGAGTCCTTGTAAGCCGATTTAACTCTTAAAGCACTGATGAAGGGGGGAGCTTTTGTCCCGTGAAACGCATTGGCCGTTTTATTTGTGAGGTGGCCACAGAGCAATTAACGTATTTTAGACTCTTTTGGATTGGTGCTCCCGTTATACTCTTAGGGTAAAAACCTTATAGATTTGAATGGAGCTGGGTCTAAAGAAATAAAATGTTGGGGAAAATAAAGACTGCCCAGCCATTGACAATGAATCTACCAAAAAAGAAGCTTGAGATGAGAAACAAAACTGCCACTTTCAGCTTTGTCCTTGTCATGGACACGTCTATTCTCTGTGTGGAGAAGCACAGAAGTACTCTGCAATGTGTGGTTGGGAATGGGAGGTAAATGTATGTCAGGTGTGTAGTAATTAAAGTTTCAGGGACACAGTTCTCTCCTGAACTTATATGAGATCGTGTCCACTTATTACTTTGTATGATATGGGCTTCTCAACTTCCACTTCTTGATAGTTCATATCTGCGTGTTAATTTGATTGCAGTACAATATAGATCAGTCTTTACCCCTTTCTATTATTGGTGATCAGTGGGAAGAATGTCCCTTACATTGGGCGTCAGTGGGAAGGATGTCCCTTACATTGGGCGTCAGTGGGAAGGATGTCCCTTACATTGGGCGTCAGTGGGAAGGATGTCCCTTACATTGGGCGTCAGTGGGAAGGATGTCCCTTACATTGGGCGTCAGTGGGAAGGATGTCCCTTACATTGGGCGTCAGTGGGAAGGATGTCCCTTACATTGGGCGTCAGTGGGAAGGATGTCCCTTACATTGGGCGTCAGTGGGAAGGATGTCCCTTACATTGGGCGTCAGTGGGAAGGATGTCCCTTACATTGGGCGTCAGTGGGAAGGATGTCCCTTACATTGGGCGTCAGTGGGAAGGATGTCCCTTACATTGGGCGTCAGTGGGAAGGATGTCCCTTACATTGGGCGTCAGTGGGAAGGATGTCCCTTACATTGGGCGTCAGTGGGAAGAATGTTCCTTACATTGGGCGTCAGTGGGAAGGATGTCCCTTACATTGGGCGTCAGTGGGAAGGATGTCCCTTACATTGGGCGTCAGTGGGAAGGATGTCCCTTACATTGGGCGTCAGTGGGAAGGATGTCCCTTACATTGGGCGTCAGTGGGAAGGATGTCCCTTACATTGAGCGTCAGTGGGAAGGATGTCCCTTACATTGGGGGTCAGTGGGAAGGATGTCCCTTACATTGGGCGTCAGTGGGAAGGATGTCCCTTACATTGGTGATCAGTGGGAAGAATGTTCCTTACATTGGGCGTCAGTGGGAAGAATGTCCCTTACATTGGGCGTCAGTGGGAAGAATGTCCCTTACATTGGGCGTCAGTGGGAAGAATGTCCCTTACATTGGGCGTCAGTAGGAAGAATGTCCCTTACATTGGGCGTCAGTAGGAAGACTGCTCTTTATATTGGTGATCGGTGAGAAGAATGTTCCTTACATTGGTGAGCAGTGAGGAGAATGTCCCTTACATTGGTGGTCAAATGGGAAAATTTGCCCACTTACAGTGGCGGTCAGAACACCACTCCTACAGACCATGAGAAAAATCACAGCTATTATGTTGCTGGCTCTGCCAAGTTACCCATATTTATGAAGGTGCCCTCAGATGGGCGGTCAATCGGCCACAGCTCAAGAAACTTTAGCAACCTCTAGAGTCTAGGGCAGTGATGGCGAACCTTGGCACTCCAGATGTTTTGGAACTACATTTCCCATGATGCTCAACCACACTGCAGAGTCCTTCAGCATCATGGGAAATGTAGTTCCAAAACATCAGGGGTGCCAAGGTTCGCCATCACTGGTCTAGGGGAACCCTGGGATTCAATAGAAGTCTGAATGAGAATGGCTGATGTAGAAGGTCCTTTTGTTAGACATAAATTACAAAAATGTCTCAATGCTCAAATTAGAAATCAAATCCTTTTATTGACTCCTTCACCGCTAAATCTTAATGAAATGTGTTTATTTTTATCTTTGCTTACTCTGTTAACTAAATATGAGTGTTATTTCTCAATGCATTGCTAATCAAACAACTTACTGCACTTTATTGGTATTTAAAGCCCAGAATCAGGCTTTATTTAATGCACTTCCTGGATGACACTTAGGGGGTTGATTTACTAAAAGTTGAACGCAAAATCTGCTGCATTTGTGCACAGAAAGCAATCAGGTTTTTTTTTTTCAACGCTTAACCACTTGCTGACTGTCTCACGCCGACATATGGGCAGCAAAGTGGCACGGGCGTGCAAAACAATGTACCCATACACCGCTGCATCATCAGCGGCTAGAAGGCGGGTGCCCCGGACTCTATGTCCACCCGTGGCCAACGATCGTGACACGGAGAGGCAAAACGGGGAGATGATTATGTAAACAAGGAATTTCCCTGTTCTGCCTGGCAACATGACAGGGATCTACTGCTCCCAGTGATCTCTGCCATGTTCTAGTGAGCCCACTTAACCCCTTGATCGCCCCCCCTAGTTTTTAACCCCTTCCCTGCCAGTTACATTTACACAGTAATCAGTGCAAATGCAAAAGGTCCCAAAATAGTGTCAAAAGTGTCCGATCTGTCAGTCGTAGTCACAATATAATAAAAAAAATAATGATCGCAGTATTTGCTAATAATAAAAAAAAAATGCTATAAATCTATCCCCTATTTAGTAGACACAATAACTTTTCAACCAATCAATATACGCTTATTGCGATTTTCTTTACCAAAAAATATGTAGAAAAGTACATTTTGGCCTAAAACAATTTTTTTGTGGGGGGATATTATAGCAAAAAGTAAAAAAATATTGCTTTTTTCAAAAATGTCGCTTTTTGGTTTTTTAGCACAAAAAAAAAAAACCACAGAGGTGATCAAATACCACCAAAAGAAAGCTCTATTTGTGTGGGAAAAAAAAAAAAAAAGTAAATTTGGTTTGGGCACAATGTCGCATGATTGCGCAGTTGAAGCGACGCAGTGCCATATCGCAAAAAAAAAGGGCCTGGCCAGGAAGGGGGTAAAGCCTTTCCGGGGCGGAAGTGGTTAATTGAACAAGCTGAAATTAGAAGCCGATTGGCCACCATGCACAGCTGCATCAGATTTTGCACTCTCAACGTTTAGTAGATCAACCCTAGCGGGGGGGGGGTTGATTTACTAAAACTGGAGCACTCAGAATCTGGTACAGCTGTGCATGGTGGCCAATCAGCTTCTAATTTCAGTTTGTTCAAATAAGCTTTGAATATACTACCTGGAAGCGGATTGGTTTCTAATCAGAGCGGCGCCAGATTTTGCGCTCTCCAGTTTTAGTAAAATGACCCCCCCCGTGTCTTACACATGCTGGACATTCAAAAGCGTTCCTCTCGGTGCAATGCCGAGCGCTCGTTCACATCACAACCTACACTTTATCGCACGTTACCGCAAACCACAGAGATGCGCTGTGGGTTTGCGCCTAAATGTGGCTTTTTTTTAATGACAAAATGGTATTCTTTTGTATAATGATATTGTTATTGTATATTGGGACATAGAAATATATTGATGCCAGCTTGGAAAGTTACTGAAAAGTCCAATTTAAGATCTTGTGAATTGTTCTAGCCGTGTCTGACCTTATTGTGATTGGATAGGGGGTCCAGCTCATGTACGTAAAGTTTTGATCACTACGGAACATTATCCCTCAGACTGATCATGTGAGCTCCGCGTGCCCCTAATGTACAGAACATCCCGTATCTAGGACTGTACATCCTCTGCTATGTCCTAGCTTCCTCTTCCTCCTAGGCAATTTACAGTCTGTACATGTACATACATAAACTTGTATGGTTGGACTACACCCAACAAGCCCCTGTAGAGTGATTAGGGAGTTGGAGAGTTCTCCAAGTAAAAAAAAATAAAAAATAAAAGTGCGTTTTACTTACAGTTTGCAAGCTAGACCATTGATGGTCAACGAGGAGAATGCTTTTTCGGAAACAACCAACTGTTCCATATCATTACCCCTCGGTGTCTACTTACTAAACCACAGGAAACTCAAGGACTCTATGTGCCATCTGCTCAATGCCCTATTGCAGTGGTTCTCAACGCTGTCATGTACCGCCAACAGGCCATGTTTTTCGGGAACTTCTCTTAGATAAAATAGCTGTCCAAAATACCAAGCCATTGACTATGATTTAAAGCACCTGTGCAAGATAAAGGAGAACCTCCAAAAATGGCCTTTTGGAGGTACTTGAGGACAGGGTTGAGAACCACTGGTGTAATACACCCAATAATGGACAATGGGGCAGTGGTTCTCAACCTTTTCCTCAAGTACCCCCCAAAGGGCCATGTTTGATTTAAAGCACCTGTGCACGATAAAGGAAAACCGGCAAACATGGCCTGTTGGGGGCACTCGAGGACAAGCTTGAGAACCACTGCCCTATTGTACATGATTGGGTGTATTACATCAGTCGTTCTGAACACTGTCCTTGAGTATCCCCCAACAGGCCATGTTTCGGAATTTCTCTTAGATAAAAATAGCTGTCCAAAATACCAAGCCATTGAGTATGATTTAAAGCACCTGTGCAAGAGAAAGGAGAACCTCCAAAAATGGCCTGTTGGAGGTACTTGAGGACAGGGTTGAGAACCAATGGTGTAATACACCCAATAATGGATAATGGGGCAGTGGTTCTCAACCTTGTCCTCAAGTCCCCTGAACGGGCCATGTTTGATTTAAAGCACCTGTGCACGATAAAGGAGAACCTCCAAAAATGGCCTGTTGGAGGTACTTGAGGACAGGGTTGAGAACCAATGGTGTAATACACCCAATAATGGACAATGGGGCAGTGGTTCTCAACCTTGTCCTCAAGTACCCCCCAACAGGCCATGTTTTGGGAACTTCTCTTAGATAATATAGCTGTCCAAAATACCAAGCCATTGACTCTGATTTAAAGCACCTGTGCAAGATAAAGGAGAACCTCCAAAAATGGCCTGTTGGAGGTACTTAAGGACAGGGTTGAGAACCAATGGTGTAATACACCCAATAATGGACAATGGGGCAGTGGTTCTCAACCTTGTCCTCAAGTCCCCTGAACGGGCCATGTTTGATTTAAAGCACCTGTGCACGATAAAGGAGAACCTCCAAGAATGGCCTGTTGGAGGTACTTGAGGACCACTGTTTGTATTGTACATGATTGGGTGTATTACATCAGTGGTTCTGAACACTGTCCTTGAGTATCCTCAACAGGCCAGGTTTGCCAGTTTTCCTTTATCTTGCACAGGTGCATTAAATCCGAGTCAATAGATTGGTATTTTGGACAGCTGTTTCATCTAAGAGAAATTCCTAAAACATGGCCTGTTGGGGGTACTTGAGGACAGGATTGAGAACCACTGCATTACACAAGAAATGTTGGTCAGAGGAGATCTCACAGGCACCACATCCCAACTATATTGGACAAGACACGAAAAGGAAACAGAAACAAATATGAAAAAACATTTAAAGTGTAAGTTCACCTTTAAAGAAAAATCTGTAAGGTGAACTTACACAGGTCCCCCTCCTCACCTCCCCCTCCCCCCAGTCCTGGACAGGGACTGTCCCTGTCCCTGACCTGGACAGCCTAAGGCTGTCCCTGACCTGGACAGCCTTAATCTCTAGTTCTAAGCCCCAGTATATCCGGGCCAGGAGTCCAAAGCTTAGAAATCCTCTGTAGCCATTCGTCTTCTCCATAGAAGAGAGGGCGGGCCATGTGGCTGCTGATTGGTCGGCACCGCCCTTGTGACGGCGCTGACCAATTAGAATGCTCTAAAACATCCCTCCTGACGAGGGACGTTTTGGACATTCAGCTCAGGGTATTTCTAAGCCCCGGACTCGTGGTGCAGATATACCAGGGCTTAGTACTAGAGATTGCCACGGTCCAGGTCAGCGGGACCAGGGGGCACCTGTGTAAGTTAACCTTACAGAGTTTTCTGTAAAGGTGAACTTACCCTTTAAGATTCAATAAAAACATTGTATCATTTAATTTTGGATATTCACAGACATAATAAGTGGTGATCAATCCAGACATGTTTCGCTAATGGGCTTCTTCATGAGCTTTATGTTACCACACCAATTTGATAGAAGTCCATAGACCCAATACAAGTTAGGCATGGGGGAGTGTGCACCTTTAGAGTTGTTACTGGGCTGAATTACTCCTCCTGCTGGCAACATATTACCTCAGCCTCTTTTGGGTGCATCTCCCAGTTGCTGAACTTGTATTGGATCTATGGAAATTGTATTTGATTAATTAATATTGAAACAATTTACAGATCAGAGAAATATATGAAAAAAAAAAAAACATTTTGGATTCATTAAAAAGATTGGATCATTTCATTTTGAATATTCGAAGATGGGATCTATAATAAGTGGGGATCGTGGAGTAACAAGAGACATGTTTCACAGATTAATGGGCTTCTTCAGGAGAACAGTATGTGTTACCACACCAATTTGATGTAGGTGTATGAACAATAATCTAAGACATGTGCAACATCAACGTCCATAGATCAATACAAGTTCAACAAGGGGGAGTTCAACAAGGGGGAGACACTCAGAGAGGGAGAGGTAATGATATGTTGGCAGCAGGAGTAGTAATTCGGGCCAGTAACAACTCTAAGGATGCACAATCCCCCTTGCTGAACTTGTATTGGATTCTATGGACTTTGATGTCGCACATTTCTTAGATTAATGTTTCTACAGCTATATCAAATTGGTGTGGTAACATATCTCCTGAAGAAGCCTATTAATTGGTGAAACATGTCGGGATTGTAACTCATTACTTCTTATAGATTATGTCTGAATATCCAAAACAAAATGATGCAATGTTTTTAATGAATCTTAAAAGGTTTTTTCATATTTTTTCTGATTTCAATTTTTTTTCTTAATATGAATTTTATCTGATGCTGTGACCAAACAAGACAAGGAGGAAGTGGACTCTGCTAGGGGGTGAAGCACGTGGATAGTGTGCCTATTTTATCCATAATACAGTTAAAGGGCCGGTAAACCTAAAGAAAATGCATTTTATGTTTCACAAATACACGTGTACACATTTCGGTACTTGTGCGGAAATTAAGGTTTTGACATTGATGCAACACTGCTTTGCTACCTACTGGTTCTACACTAGATTACCAAAAGTATTGGGACAACTGCCTTAACACGCACATGAAATTTAATGGCATCCCAGTCTTAGTCCATAGGGTTCAATATTGAGTTGGCCCACCTTTTGCAGCTATAACAAATTCAACTCTTCTGGTAAGGCTGTCCACAAGGTTTAGGAGATGTGTCTATGGAAATGTTTGACCATTCTTCTAGAAGCACATTTGTGAGGTCAGGCACGGATGTTGGACGAGAAGGCCTGGTTCGCAGTCTGCTCTCTAATTCATCCCAAAGGTGTTCTAATCGGGTTGAGGTCAGGCCAGTCAAGTTCCTCAACCACAAACTCTCATCCATGTCTTTATGTACCTTGCTTTGTGCACTGGTGTGCAGTTATTTTGGAACAGGAAGGTCCAACCCCAAACTATTCCCACAAAGTTGGGAGCATGAAATTATCCAAAAAGTCTTGGTATGCTGATGCCTTAAGAGTTCCCTGGAACTAAGGGCCCAAGCCCTACCCCTGAAAGCCAACCCTACACCATAATCCCCCCTCCACCAAATGATTTGGAGGTCCATAAAGACATGGATGAGCGAGTTTGGGGTGGAGGATCTTGACTAGTCTGCAGAGAGTCCAAACCTCAACCTGATACCTTGGGATGAACTAGAGCGGAGACTGCGAGCCAGGCCTTCTCATCCAACATCAGTGCCTGACCTTACAAAATGCGCTTCCGGAAGAATGGTCAAACATTCCCATAGACACACTCCTAAACCTTGTGGACGGCCTTCCCAGAAGAGTTGAAGCTGTTATAGCTGCAAAGGGCGGAGCTAACTCTATATTGACCCCTATGAACCAAGTTGCCATTAAGGCCTCATGCACACGGACGTTTTTACAGACGCTTTTTTGAGCGTTTTTTGCAGCTTAAAAACGCCTGTCCATGTTAGTCTATGGCTTCATGTCCACCTAGGCGTTTTTGAGCTGCAAATGGCATAGGCGTTTTTAAGCTGTAAAAAAAAAAACCCAGGACCAGTGCGTTCCGTGGCGCGGAGCTAGAGCTGTAAAAACGCGAATCGCGCAAAAACAAGCAAAAACGCGCATAAACGCGTAACATATTTTCTTTGTTTTCTGAGTGCTATAGCCAAGAGATGTGTTTCTTTAAAAAAACGCTACTTAACGCTAAAAAACGCGCAAAAACGTGAATGCAAAATGCGGTAAAAATCGCGTTTTTAACGCCGATTTTTCCAGGCGTCGGAGCTAGCTTTGCAGCCAGTTTTTTAAAACGTCCGTGTGCATGAGCACTTAAGATCATGTAAAGGCAGGTGTCCCAATACTTTTGGTAATATAGTGTACTTGATCTGCCATTTTAGACTATAGGAGGCTTAAAAGCTATATTTAAAAAATTTTGCAGGGGTCTCCAAACTATGGCCCGTGGGCCAGATCTTGAAACTTCGGTTCCAGAAACTTCCACATATTCATTCATGGCTAATAAAACCACTTTATTATAGCCAACAATAATAGCCCCTTTATTCTATATCTATACATATTTTCATTTTTGCTTCTCCTATAGGAACTTGAAAAATCGGCTTAATGATTCCCAAGGTACATTCACAAAAGAATCTGCAAAAGGGGGATCAATGCTCCCCAGAAAAGTAAAAAAACAAAAAAAAAAACTAAAATAAAAAACCAGTAGAAATATCCCAATGTACTGCATTCGGGATCACTATACTCCGGTTGGCCCTACAGGTCGCTCTGCTGCTCACCTCTATTCAATGCCCTTGTACTGACACACAATACCATCCAGTGGACCCAAGTCCAAAAGTTTTGAGAATTGTCAAACTTTTCTCACTTGTGTCCTGAAATTGTCCAAAACGTCAACATAGTATCCTTCCATTAAGCCACTTGTATAGCCGTACGGTGCCACAGTTATGTGCCAGCCCCGTGATAAACAGGACCAATGTGTACCGCCGTCATTAAGACCCTCTATTGTCGACGTTGCTTGTGTGGAGATCCCGAGGTCCACCAGGAGTATTTCTGGGACAAGGAACACGTGGCTTTGTTGTGTCCTCCGTCTGGCAGTTCAGTGCAAGTTGAAACAGCGTTGTAAATGCTCAGCAGGACAGCCAGAAATACGATGGCAGCTGCTACAATGGAGAGGGCGCTCCAGTGGTTCAGTAGCTTGGGGTACAGCATGTGGATGTAGTCAATGCACTCCTCGATTTTACTGGAAGACATCGATAAATATTACGCTCTGCAGGGGAACCGCTTATGGCTCTAGATCAAAATCATTTAATCTCTTTAACAAATATCCCTTCCCCATATCTGAACCCTTAATTTAACCCGCTAAACAAGCCTTTAACTCTTACCTGCCCCCCAACCAAACACCTAATCTTTAACACAAAGTGGTAGTAAAGCCTTTAAATGTATACCTTCAGGTAAGTCTATAATAAGGCTTATCTGTAGGTACAGTAAATATCTCTCCTAAATGTGCACCGTTTAGGAGATATTCATGTAGCACCCTTTACTTTAGGTAGGTGCTAGATACAGTTTGTTTTGTAGAGCAGGAAAATTTAAGCAGGCCTAGCTGGAAGCTAGGCCTGTTTGTTTTGATCTGTGGGATGGGAGTGGCCTAGAGTAGGCTGGTGGCTCACAGGCAGCATTCCACTTCTTGGTTAGCTCCCTCTGGCCTCCAGAAGACTCTGGAAGCAGAGGAGGGGGAAGAGAGGTGGAGTTGTCTGAGGTGTTTCAGGGAGCCCTGACCAATTCTCTCCCCCCCAACTAGGATTGGCAGGGGCAGGCCTCTTTGAAATACCCAAGGTCAGCTCAGCTGGGGAGGAGTTGTTCGGGAGGAAGAAAAAGAGATGGAGTGTTAGGCTGTCGGGGCCTTTGAAGGAGTGCCCCCCCCCCCCCCGCCCCAAGTCTGGTGGGGCGTGACCTTGGGTCAGGGGCTCGGAGCTGTGAAGGAACCCCATACAACCCAAAGGGTGTCTTGAACAGGGCCAGGAGAGCACAGCGGGGAATACTGCTGGGCAAGTCTCCAGGAGGGATCCACCAGGTTGTCGGTGAGTGACAGGCATGGCCGGGGAGCTGGGAGAAGCATGCCATGGCGGATTGGGAGGCAGTCTGGATGTAGGGCCAGGGGCAGAGACTGATGTTACTGCCAGTGAATAGTGATGGCCGAACGGTTCGCCCGGCGGTCGTTTCGCGGCGAATTTCCGACTTTCGCCGTCCGCGGGTTCGAACGCCTTTTTCCGTCGTTCGCCCCGGCGGACTTACGTGTTTAATGTATACAAGAACTTTAACCTTTCGTGACACGTTTATCATGTGTTACAGGACAACCAATTGAGACATGACAGCTCATGGACACTTGGACATTCCCCCTAACCTATAAATACACCCGATCCGGTGGCCATTTTACATTCTTTCTTCTGTCACTGTAGGGAAAGGATCCTGTGTGGAGTAGGGACAGAGAAAACGCTAGCTATTTGGTACACAAAAGTTCTTTTCAGGACTGGTATAGGTGTTAGGTCAGCAGCCTGAGTTTCTTTTGTCAGTTTAGATAAAGGGACAGAGCGCTGTATGCTGCTATTTTAGGGACAGCTCAGCCAGATTAGTCTTTCTTCATCATCATCATCATCATCATCATTAGCTGTTACTATCAGGTCCACAAAAGAGCTGTTCCAGCTAATCGTTCCAGCCTACTCTTTTTTGCCAATTTGTATAGGGACAGGCAGGAAGCAGTGTGTCAGGCAGTGAGGATAATTTTAAAGACTTGCTGTTACTATTAGTTCCACAAAGGTTCTTTTCAGGACTGGTATCAGTGGTACGGTAATAGGCTTGTACACGTATAATATTCTTTCTTCCAAATATAGAAAGAATATTATACTTGACTGCTGCCCTTCTGCTGCAGTCTGCTAATCATTCACAACTCACTTGTTCCACAAAGCTCTTTATCAGGACTGGTAACTTGGTCTGTCTAGGGTGCTACGGTACATAGGCTTGGGTGCGGTACAGTCTGCTGTTCTGTAAGGACCGCTATCGGTCCACAATACATAGGGTTGCCGTGCACTACTGCTGACCGCTGCCCTATACTGCAGCAGTCCTTCATTGGTATAGGGACTGACGTACAGTCTGCTAATCACTAACACACAACCTGCTTGGTCCACAAAAGTTCTTATAAGGACTGGTAACTTGGTATAGGGTGCTACGGTACATAGGCTTGAGTGCGGTACAGTCTGCTGTTCTGTAAGGACCGCTATCGGTCCACAATACATAGGGTTGCCGTGCACTACTGCTGACCGCTGCCCTATACTGCAGCAGTCCTTCATTGGTATAGGGACTGACGTACAGTCTGCTAATCACTAACACACAACCTGCTTGGTCCACAAAAGTTCTTATAAGGACTGGTAACTTGGTATAGGGTGCTACGGTACATAGGCTTGAGTGCGGTACAGTCTGCTGTTCTGTAAGGACCGCTATCGGTCCACAATACATAGGGTTGCCGTGCACTACTGCTGACCGCTGCCCTATACTGCAGCAGTCCTTCATTGGTATAGGGACTGACGTACAGTCTGCTAATCACTAACACACAACCTGCTTGTTCCACAAAAGTTCTTATAAGGACTGGTAACTTGGTATAGGGTGCTACGGTACATAGGCTTGAGTGCGGTACAGTCTGCTGTTCTGTAAGGACCGCTATCGGTCCACAATAGATAGGGTTGACGTGCACCACTGCTGACCGCTGCCCTATACTGCAGCAGTCCTTCAGCGGTATAGGGACTGACGTACAGTCTGCTAAACACTAATACACAACCTGCTTGGTCCACAAAAGTTCTTATAAGGACTGGTAACTTGGTATAGGGTGCTACGGTACATAGGCTTGAGTGCGGTACAGTCTGCTGTTCTGTAAGGACCGCTATCGGTCCACAATAGATAGGGTTGACGTGCACCACTGCTGACCGCTGCCCTATACTGCAGCAGTCCTTCAGCGGTATAGGGACTGACGTACAGTCTGCTAAACACTAATACACAACCTGCTTGGTCCACAAAAGTTCTTATAAGGACTGGTAACTTGGTATAGGGTGCTACGGTACATAGGCTTGAGTGCGGTACAGTCTGCTGTTCTGTAAGGACCGCTATCGGTCCACAATAGATAGGGTTGACGTGCACCACTGCTGACCGCTGCCCTATACTGCAGCAGTCCTTCAGCGGTATAGGGACTGACGCACAGTCTGCTAAACACTAACACACAACCTGCTTGGTCCACAAAAGTTTTTATAAGGACTGGTAACTTGGTATAGGGTGCTACGGTACATAGGCCTGAGTGCGTTACAGTCTGCTGTTCTGTAAGGACCGCTATCGGTCCACAATACATAGGGTTGCCGTGCACTACTGCTGACCGCTGCCCTATACTGCAGCAGTCCTTCATTGGTATAGGGACTGACGTACAGTCTGCTAATCACTAACACACAACCTGCTTGGTCCACAAAAGTTCTTATAAGGACTGGTAACTTGGTATAGGGTGCTACGGTACATAGGCCTGAGTGCGTTACAGTCTGCTGTTCTGTAAGGACCGCTATCGGTCCACAATACATAGGGTTGACGTGCACCACTGCTGACCGCTCACCTATACTGCAGCAGTCCTTCAGCGGTATAGGGACTAAGAGTTTTGTCACAGGGTCATTTAAAAAATGACATGCAGAGGAAGAGGCAGGCCCTTCCGCAGGGGTGGTAGGGGTAGGGCAGGAGCAACAGGCTTGAGCCAAAGTGGGAAGTTGCAGAAGGTGCGTTCAATTACTTTAAAGGATGCACCAGACTTGGTTGAGTGGCTCGCTCAGCCTTACTCTTCTGCACCCTCCTCATCCTCTCGATCTGCACCCTCTTCTTCACTCTCTGCTATGTGCACCCCCAAAGACACTACCACCAACAACACGACCACCACCACCACCACCACATACCTTCCGCTTGAGTCACTGGAATTATTTTCCGATCCATATCAAGAGGACATTTCTGATGCGCAGCCACTCTTGGTATTGGATCAGGAAGAGGAGGTAGCAACAAGCGCTACTCAGCAGTCTGACGCCAGTACCCAGATCAGCCCAAGGAGGAGGTTGGTCCCCGGTGTTGCTGCCTACTCTACTTATAGCGGTGGGGAAGGTGACGTTGATGATGACGTGTCTAGTGATGTCACGTGGGTGCCCACAAGAGAGGAAGAGGAGGGGAGTTCAGAGGGAGATATGGACCAGCAGATAGGGAGGAGAAGCAGCAATGACTTACATTGCACAGCAGGGACAAAGCAGACTGCAAATGTATCAGGAGCGAGTCATCGACCATGTACGGTCACATCTGGCGCTCCCAGGACACCGGCACATGGCTCCGCAGTGTGGGCTTTTTTTAACGTGTCCGCTGCTGACAATAGCGTTGCCATCTGCAATCTTTGCAGTCAACGCGTTAGTCGCGGTAAGCCCAATACTCACCTAGGGACGACCGCCTTAAGAAGGCACATGAGCAGCCATCACCGAGCCCAGTGGGAGCAACGGAACACACAAAGCCACACTGCAGGCTCTCACCGTCCAGCCTCGTCTTCTACTTCTCCTTCTCCTCTCTCCTCACAATTGTCCTCCACTCCACCTTCCATCACGCCAAGCTCACATTTTTCTGCAAAAAGGCAGGCTTCCGTGGGCCTAATGTTTGAGCGTAAAAAAATGATGACGCCGGATAACCCTCTTGCCCAACGGTTGGCGGCTGGCTTGTCAGAACTCATAGCCCGCCAACTACTGCCATATAAACTGGTGGACTCGGAGGCCTTTCGCAAATTTGTGGCCATTGGAACACCACAATGGAAGGTCCCAGGAAGGAAGTATTTCTCAGAGAAGGGCATCCCAGAGCTATATGGCCATGTTCAGCGGCAAGTGAATGTATCTCTGGCACACAGTGTCGGTGCCAAGATACATCTGACCACAGACACGTGGTCTAGCAAACACGGGCAGGGAAGGTATATCAGTTTTACTGCCCACTGGGTGAACCTTCTGACGGCCGTCAAGCATGTAACCCGTGGCACCCGTGTAGATTTGGTTTTACCGCCACGGATTGCATGCAGGCCTGACTCTTCTTCTCCTCCTCCTACTCCATCCTCCTCCCTCTCCTCCTCAGCTGCCTCCTCCTTTTCCGCTGCTAGCGTCTCTTCCACTGCACCGCCCAAGCTCCCCAGAACCTATTCCACATGCCAGGTGAGACGTTGCCATGCCGTGCTGCGTCTGTTGTGCCTGGAAGCAAAGAGCCACACTGGCCCGGCACTCCTTTCAGCTTTGCGTTCACAGGCAGATGAGTGGCTAACACCGCTCAATTTGACAGTTGGTAAAGTGGTGTGTGACAACGGTGCCAATCTGCTTAGCGCATTGAAACAGGGCAAAATCACGCACGTGCCGTGCATGGCACACGTCTTAAACTTGGTCGTGCAGCGATTCCTTGTCAAATACCCTGGGGTCCAGGACATCTTGCGGCAGGCAAGGAAAATCTCGGCCCATTTCAGAAGATCTTACACGGCCATGGCTCGCCTTGCTGACATTCAGCGGCGACACCATCTGCCGGTCAGACGTCTTATTTGCGATTGCCCGACGCGATGGAACTCAACCTTCTATATGCTTGATAGGCTGCTCCAGCAGAAACGTGCAGTTAACGTCTACCTGTATGAACTCTGCGAAAGAAACGGTTCTGGGGAGCTGGGTTTTTTTTCACCGCGCCAGTGGCTGCTCATGCGCGACACATGCAGACTTCTGCGGCCATTTGAGGAGATCACCAAACTGGTCAGTCGCAGCCATGGCGCCATCAGTGACATGGTACCTTATGCCTTCTTTCTGGAGCGTGCATTGCGTCGTGTCATTGATCAGGCTGTGGAGGAGCAGGAGCGGGAAGATGAGGAAGTCGCAATGCTGGATGAATTCCCAGGGGGGGCTACTCTATCTGAGACAAGTCAACAACAGGAGTCTGATGAGGAGTCAGAGGAGGATGGTGCCGGGGCGGATGAGCAGGAGCAAGAAGAGCATGCTTTAAACCTTTCTGGGATCCCTGTTGTGCGAGGATGGGGAGAGGAGAATGAAGAGGACGACATTATCCTGGATGATGAGCAGGAGCCAGGCCACCACACCGCTTCCACTTTAGTGCAAATGGGGGCCTTCATGCTCCAGTGTTTTAATAGGGACCCCCGTATAAAAAGCATGAGGGTCAAGGACCAGTACTGGGTGGCAACGTACTTAGACCCCCGGTACAAACACAAAATGGCGGAAATGTTACCGCCGTCGCAGAGGGCTGTCAGAATGCAGCACTTCCAGGCCTTGCTTCGAGAAATGCTGCATTCTGCTTTTGCGTGCGCTGGCAGAGGAGCAATTCCCACTCCCAGAGAAGGATTTGCGGGTACCAATCCAACAGCGCCTGCAAGAAGAGGCCGGTTTGAAGATGTGTTGGTGACTTCGGATATGAGGTCATTCTTTCAGCCGACCCATCGACAGGTGTCATCCGGATCCAGCATCAGGGAACGCCTAGACCGTCAGGTGTCCGACTACATTGGGTTAACGGCCGATGTGGACGCTCTGAGGAGTGATGAACCCCTAGACTACTGGGTGGGCAGGCTTGACCTCTGGCCAGAGCTTGCCCAATTTGCAATCGAACTGTTGGCTTGCCCCTCATCCAGTGTCCTGTCCGAAAGGACGTTCAGCGCAGCAGGGGGGATTGTGACCGATAAGCGTACTCGCCTAGCTCACCACAGTGTTAACTACCTCACATTTCTAAAAATGAATGAGGCATGGATCTCGGAGGAATTCAACACATGTGATCAGTAGACCATGTATATGTCTATAAACAATTTTTGGAATCAAGCACACAGACCTTCTTAATTCATTTGGCTCACTTCCCTGACCCAAAAAAGCACACCGTACTATATGCCCCTACCCTCCTCTTTGAAGAGGTTGAGCGGTGTCATATTTCTACTGGGGCTGCTTATTATGAGGGGTTCCCACCATCCCTGTGCTGTGCTGACTTCCTCCTGGGTGTTCTTATTATGAGGGGCTCCCACCATCCCTGTGCTGTGCTGACTTCCTCCTGGGGGTTCTTATTATGAGGGGATCACACCATCCCTGTGCTGTGCTGACTTCCTCCTGGGGCTGCTTACGGTGCTGCTGTCAGCGCTGTATGTCACGGAGCTGCTGTCAGCGCTGTATGTCACGGAGCTGCTGTCAGCGCTGTATGTCACGGAGCTGCTGTCAGCGCTGTATGTCACGGAGCTGCTGTCAGCGCTGTATGTCACGGAGCTGCTGTCAGCGCTGTATGTCACGGAGCTGCTGTCAGCGCTGTATGTCACGGAGCTGCTGTCAGCGCTGTATGTCACGGAGCTGCTGTCAGCGCTGTATGTCACGGAGCTGCTGTCAGCGCTGTATGTCACGGAGCTGCTGTCAGCGCTGTATGTCACGGAGCTGCTGTCAGCGCTGTATGTCACGGAGCTGCTGTCAGCGCTGTATGTCACGGAGCTGCTGTCAGCGCTGTATGTCACGGAGCTGCTGTCAGCGCTGTATGTCACGGTGCTGCTGTCAGCGCTGTATGTCACGGAGCTGCTGTCAGCGCTGTATGTCACGGAGCTGCTGTCAGCGCTGTATGTCACGGTGCTGCTGTCAGCGCTGTATGTCACGGAGCTGCTGTCAGCGCTGTATGTCACGGAGCTGCTGTCAGCGCTGTATGTCACGGAGCTGCTGTCAGCGCTGTATGTCACGGAGCTGCTGTCAGCGCTGTATGTCACGGAGCTGCTGTCAGCGCTGTATGTCACGGAGCTGCTGTCAGCGCTGTATGTCACGGAGCTGCTGTCAGCGCTGTATGTCACGGTGCTGCTGTCAGCGCTGTATGTCACGGAGCTGCTGTCAGCGCTGTATGTCACGGAGCTGCTGTCAGTGCTGTATGTCACGGAGCTGCTGTCAGCGCTGTATGTCACGGAGCTGCTGTCAGCGCTGTATGTCACGGTGCTGCTGTCAGCGCTGTATGTCACGGAGCTGCTGTCAGCGCTGTATGTCACGGAGCTGCTGTCAGTGCTGTATGTCACGGAGCTGCTGTCAGCGCTGTATGTCACGGAGCTGCTGTCAGCGCTGTATGTCACGGAGCTGCTGTCAGCGCTGTATGTCACGGTGCTGCTGTCAGCGCTGTATGTCACGGAGCTGCTGTCAGCGCTGTATGTCACGGAGCTGCTGTCAGCGCTGTATGTCACGGAGATGCTGTCAGCGCTGTATGTCACGGAGCTGCTGTCAGCGCTGTATGTCACGGAGCTGCTGTCAGCGCTGTATGTCACGGTGCTGATGTCAGTGCTCTGTATTACGGTGCTGCTGTCAGTGCTCTGTATCTCCTGCACCCTCTTGTTTGCCTACCCTGGTCCCTGACCTTCCCTCTCCTCCATTGCCTTCATTAGCTCCATAGTCCTGAATTGTCAGAACAATTTCCCAAATAAAAAAAAAATGCTTGTAGTTATCGATCCCAAATTCACCTCATACATGTATTATGCTATTGTCCAGGTGGTGGGACTACGTGCTACCCCCTAATAATTACCCCGTGGCCGCAAATTCGACCTAAAGGTTTGCGAAATTCGCCTCCCATTGAAGTCAATGGAGCCCGCGGCGAACGGTCGTTTTCGCGAACGTTTGTGTCCGTTCGCGTTTCGCGTTCGCGAAACGTCCCGTCGGAAGTTCGTCCATCACTACCAGTGAAGTCGGGCAGCTGCAGCCAGGAGGGCTGTCAGGGTCTACAAAGGGTTGACTGGGATCAGTAGTTCACCAAAGAGGGAAGCTAGCACCAGAACTTTCTTTTGCTACACCATAGGGACCCACGGTCCCCGCCTGTAATAAGGCATTCTGCTAAGGCCTGGCTGAACCAGAGTTAGGCCTAACCATATGCTAGCTGTACCTGAAAAGTAGTGCTTGAGTAGAGTTTCTAATTTGTCCCAAGCCATGCAAGAATCTTTTCTGGGCATCCCATAAATTCCTTAACCCCATCCAAGTTCTAATCCCTCAACAAAATACAAAAAAACAAAACAAAAAACAAAGCTGATGGACTTGTTCATTGTCTTGAAGTGACCGGAAGTGACTGCCGGGCTGGGCAGGGTGACAGGTGGGCCACATCATTCAGCAGCCCCTATGGGGGTACCGCTACATTAATTTTAGCAGTGCCGGTGGTGTCATTGGCACATGTGCTCTTAATGGATGGAGTGCCATCCATAGAAGAACCATGCCACAGACTTGACTCCCGCCGCATGGGAGTGCCCAAATTAGACAATATTTTTCTTTTATGCCAAGTGATCAACTTTCGACCCCTTTGCAGAGTTTCTTTTAACAAACAAGTTTAAGGCTAGAGAATAATGAAGCCTAAACTGATGGCCACACAACCCCTCATCTTTCCTGACCACTATTTATCCTCGTTCCCCGTGGTCTCACCTGCTCTTCAGTTTTGTGAATTCTTCCTCTTCTTCCTCATACTCAATTGGACTTTCAGTTACCTTATCCTCTTCCTCCTCCTTAAATTCCTGAAGACCCTGAACCTTCTTCAGACCTTCTTGAAACCTTAGAGAAAGAACATCATTACCATAACGCGATCAATGCACGCTACATCCTGCCAGTTGTTGAGGAACCAAAAGTACAGACATATCTCTACCAGTGGTATTAGAGAAAGTCAGAATGGAACCTAAGATGGTTTTTATAGGCAGTGCCGGGATTAAAGTCCGTGGGAGGCCGCTAGGCAGTTGAAACCTTGAGGCCCCCCCCCCACAGGTTTCTGGAGGTTTCTCCTGTAAGCTCTAGTGGGATACCATTGAACCAAGTAGTGTGCACGCCAACCGCTAGATGGAGATGACCATTACACGTACCTAGGATGCACCAAAACTTTTTACAAATGGAAAGCTGAAAGAAGATGAGCTTTTAAGAGAAACTGTAATGAGAACCCAATGTCTATGGTCAGGGCTGCTGTTAGAAACCACAGGGCCCTGTACAGCCTGACAGGACCCCACCCGAAAAATGTCATATTTTCGCTAAAATGCCACGATTGCGATGCTATGCTTCAGTGCTGAATGGCCACATGGCAGGAAAAGGAAGGGGCTGGTAAATGTGGTATATTTACCAGTCCCCTCCCTGCTCTCCATTCCGAAACGGATTTACCTGTATGCCTGCAGCAGCTGCCGGCAGGAGAGAAGGGAAGCTGGCAGCTCTGAGGGGGAAGGGGGCGCAGATCCAAGAACCAATTCCCCTGAAGTACAGACAAATGGATGGAGTCCTCGGCAGTGCAGGTAGACAGCAACATTTCCTGGAGCTGGTCCAAGAGTCCTGGATGGATAGACATGACTGGCGGTGGGCGGGGCACGCGTTTCAGAGCATGCATGCTCCTTCAGGCCACGGGGGAGCAATGTTTGGGGTTGGATATTCTGCGCAGCTGAGTCCTGGAGCGTGGCTGCAATAGCGGGGAGCGAGCCACACTATGGTACTGCAGTTACAGGTATCTTTCGAAGCTGGCAGACTTTTTTTTATTTTTTTAAAGTCATCCTAGCAGTTGATTAGCTGCTGGATTGAAAAATTGGTGTGGCGGTACAGGAGGACAATTACAGAAGGATGCACTGTGTCTGTCTCTCCCTCCAGCAGCTGAAAGCAGGCGGGAGGGAGAGGGGGTAAAACAGTCTTTCAGCTGCTGGAGGGAGAGACACAGACAGTGCATTGTTCTGCAATTGTCCTCCCACCCCGCTGCACCCATCTCCCTCCGTAAGCTTCCCACATCCGATTTCCCTCTGTGTTCCTGGGCAGTATAATTGTGCTCCCATCCCACCACACCGATCCCCCTGCTGTCTGGGCCCCATACAGGAGGGCCCAGTGGTAACCCCACCGGCAGCCTTGAGCACACCTGTATTAATGAGACAACTCTAGACGGATGAGCCCAGGAGGCACAGCAGACAGCAGCATTGTCAGTCGAGGGGGGAGTATTAAATGTACTAACAGATTTAAACACACTTTGAAGCCAAACTCCAGCTCACACTTTATAATCTGTTACAGCAAACAGGTCCCCCCCCCCCCCTTTTGGAATAAAGGTTTTACACAAATAAAAGCTGATCGTTTTATACACCCCTGCCAGTGCCAAACAGTTTGTCTCATCCATGTAAACTGATACATTCTGCTGGAGAGCTTGTGCTTTTGAAAAACAACTGCTTTGCTGGCTGGATCATCAGATTAAAATAGAAGAAAAAGCCTAAAAAAAGAACAACAAACACAGCCACCACATCTAAGAATTGGTAAGCTGCAATATAATAAATATTTGCCCTTAAGTTTAATACCACTGTACTCTGTAGATACAATATTGAATATACAATGTATAATCTTATAGGTAATCCCCATTTGCCTTTGGCTTTCATTACAGTGTTTTTATTACAGTGCTGTTATCACTGACTCAGGGCAACATGAAACCTGCTTTGTTTAAATGTAGCCTGTCTGCAGTCTGTGCTGTGTAGTGCAGACAGCAAGATGTTTGCAGACCGGGACTGAGAAATACAAAAGGCATCCGCCTGCTTGAAACACGTTCAGCTTCATGAGCGTTAATGACATCACCTACCCTTTGTTATAAGCATCTTCTTCAATCTTTGCCTTCATCACAGCGCTGATCTCCTCAGGAGGGTTCACTATCAGCGATGGCGTTCGGACCTCACATCCCTCCAGCTCCACGCCGGACTTTGCACTGGACCAACAGATTAAGACCACGTATTAGCTACAACATACTACTAAAGCTTGAACCTTTTCCTCAAATTGTTACAGTGGATACTTTAAGAGCCTGCACATGCATTAGAATGGGACTTTACGGCTCAATATCTCAGGAACAGAGCAAAAAGATATTTAAAGGATAAAAAAAAAAAAAAAAAAAAAAGATTTTATTGATTTACAAAAGATAAAAAATAAAAAGTAGAGGGGGGGGGGGGGGGGCACACTTCATTGAGGCCCAAACAGGTTGGAGAAAAAAAAAAAAAAAAGTACAATTCATGTCAGACAAGCTTTTACCCCCCTTGACATAATACTAGACAAAAATGGATCATAAGGCATCATAAGAATTGCTCCTCCTCCATAACATAATTGGTGGGTCGAAGCATTTGAGGTCACTAAACATTTCGCCACCAAGGCTTCATCAGGAGAATTTTGTGTCCTGACATAAATGCAAGAAATGCTCATAGTCAGCATAGAAAAAGATTAAAAGTGTTTTTTTTTTGTCAATTCAGATGGATACCGCCAAGTGAGCGTCATGTATTGACATATTGTCAGAAGTATTGGAACGCCTGCCTTTACACGCACATGACCTTTAATGCCATCCCAGTCTTAGTCCACAGGGTTCAATATCGAGTTGGCCCACCCTTTGCATCTTTAAACAGCTTCAACTCTTCTGGGAAGGCCATCCACAAGGTTTAGGAACGTGTCTATGGGAATGTTGGACCATTCTTCCAGAAGCGTAGTTGTGAGGTCAGGCACAGATGTTCGACAAGAAGGCCTGGCTCCAATTCATCCCAAAGGTGTTCTATCGGGTTGAGGCCAGGACTCTGTGCAGGCCAGTCAAGTTCCTCCACCCCAAACTCGCTCATCCATGTCTTTATGGACCTTGCTTTGTGCACTGGTTGCGCAGTCATGTTGGAATAGGAAGGGGACATCTCCAAACCATTCCCACAAAGTTGGGAGCATGAAATTGTCCAAACTTCCTTGGTATGCTGACGCTTTAAGAGTTCTCTTCACTGGAACTAAGGGGCCAAGCCCAACCCTTGAAAAAAAAAAACCCACACCATAATCCCCCCTCCACCAATTTATTTAGACCAGTGCACAAAGCAAGGTCCATAAAGACATGGATGAGCTAGTTTGGGGTGGAGGAACTTGACTGGCCTGCACAGAGTCCCGACATCAACCCGATAGAACACCCTTGGGATGAATGGGAGAGGAGACAGAGTCAGGCCTTCTCGCCTGGCATCAATGCCTATCCTCATAAATGCGCTTCTGGAAGAATGGTCAAACATTCCCATAGACACATTCCTAAACCTTGTGGGCGGCCTTCCCAGAAGAGTTGAAGCTGTTATAGCTGCAAAGAGTGGGCCAACTCAATATTGAACCCTACGGACTAAGACTGGGATGCCATTAAAGTTGATGTGCGTGTAAAGGCAGGAGTCCCAATACTTTTGGTAATCTAGTGTAGAACCAGTAGGTGGCAAAGCAGTGTTACATCAATGTCAAGACCTTAATTTCCGCACAAGTACCGAAATGTGTACACGTGTATTTGTGAAACGTAAAATGTCTTTTCTTTAGGCCCTTTGAATGTATTATGGATAAAATAGGCACACTACCCACATTCTTCACCCCCTAGCAGAGTCCACTTCCTCCTTGTCTTGGTTGGTGCTTGGTTGTTTTTAAAGGTACCAATAACCCAAACCACAACCTTCATATATTTTATTTGATCAATTCATATAAAAAAAAAAAAAAAAAAAAAAATAGAAAATCAGGAAAACTTTTAAGATTCACTAAAAACATTGCATTGTTTTGGATATTCAGACATAATCTATAATTACAATCCCGAGATGTTTCAACAATAGGCTTCCTCAGGAGATATATGTTACCACCCCGAAGTTCATGACGTGTAAAGGCTAGCATCCCAATACTTTTGACAAAAAATAAATAAAAAATCATATATATCTATATCTACATCTATATCTATATATATATGCGGCTCCTGAAGAGCACGCGCTATGCGTTTTTTAAAGTTATGCCTGAACTTCAGTTTGGTTACAATTGTCTAAATTTAGACTTCAGCATCAGTCTGACTGGACTGTAAGCCACAGAGGGCACTGTCTCTTCTGGCAGGCATGGAACTATGGTCTGGTTAGGTGCTTAAGCTACTCTGTCGGAGCCCGCCCAATGGGAGTGGCACTCTCGCTGTGCTTTCTGGGAGAGGGTATTTAAGATGCGGACGTCACGTGGTTCGGCGTTCCGGTCCATAATGATGTACTGACTTCATGGTCCTGGTCCTCCTGACCAGCCCCCAGGAAGGCTATGGCCTGGGGTGCGGATCCATCCGATTTTGATGTCTCGGGGCTGACTAGCCCAAGGCAAGGAGACTAAAGGAGGATTCTGAGGTGGTTGGGTGCTGTCTCCAGTTTGGGAAAGACCCAGTAACTTCAAGCATTCCAGGGGAGGACTCTTCAGAAGACCACTACCCAAGAGAATCCGGTCTTGTGGATATCGCCAAGCTGGCTGAAAGATCCAGGTATCCTACGAGTGTTCTTCAAGCTTAGTTTCCCTACGTGTTCTACAATGTCTGTGGCAGAGACATTATCTTGTATGTTCTACAACATCTGTAGCAGAGACTTGTTCCTGAGTAAAGCACCTTGTTGGCTGCTAGGCCTTGTGAGAGAGGGACTGTCCAACCTGAGTGATCATCCAGCTGCGAATGGCTATTCTCTGGATGCAGTCAAAGCAAGTTCTTCAACATTTTGACTTTGACACTAAGAGTACCTGAATTTCCTTTCCAACCCTCTGATCCCAATTTAAGAGACTGTTCACTGTCTACGTTTTGCAAATAAAATCCATTCAAGTGGATCTGTTGTCAGTCTCTCGAGTTACTGGGCATTTACCACGGGACACCCTTAGACGTGAAGCGAGTGGAACAGAAGGCAACGGTAAGCCCATATCTAGCCAGCAGCTCCTTCGGGGTAGTGCTAAATACACACACACACATTATATATATCTATATCTATATCTATATCTATATCTATATCTATATCTATATCTATATCTATATCTATATCTATATCTATATCTATATCTATATCTATATCTATATCTATATCTATATCTATATCTATATCTATATCTATTTTTTTTTATGATGTAGTTCTACTGTGTATTATATATGAACCCATAGTGGGGGAACTGGAGAAAACTGCGAACAACATTTACTGTGTATGCTGATGCCGTTGGTCTATTTAAAACCCAAATGTCTTATAATGGGTGAATGGCAGCAGTCAACGCCTAGCCCTTGAAAGAAGTCCGGTTGACCCCTTCTCTTAAGATTTACAGCAATCGGGAAGCTTATCTCGCCCTCGGCAGTTCCATTGATTGTGTCATGTCAGCAAGTCTATTCCTTCAGGCAAGCAACAATTTCCTGCCCCGATATCCGAGGGTGACCCATCACATTCATGGGAGGGCCGGGTGGGTCCTCCTTATTTCCAGAGTGCCTGACATCCTGTGTTCCCAGTGGAAACAACCATCAGACTCCGCTTTCCCCTCAGGGTGTGTGTTTTTTTTCTCCAATTGAGAACTTTCATCTAAAACTTTGGAAAGTGACGGTGAGATCACAGGACGTTGGAGAACGCCATCCTGCCATGAATCAGAAGGGTACCACGCTGGCTACAATCAGCCCGTTATCTCTTTTCATGGAAAACCCAATGCTATATTTACAGCTAATCGCCGCAGGCTACTTATGCATTACTTCACGGGAAAGTATTTAGCATTTATCAGAAGGATGCAGACAAAGAATTTCGAATTGCTTCAAATCACAATAAAAGGGTAATGTTTAAAGCTGAATTCCAGGCAGATATTAAAGATCCAAATGAGTGCATTAACCTCTTGCTTACCGGGCCACTTAAGTGGAACTGACCAGGCTGTACATTATACACAGGGCTCTGCACATCATATACCAGACTGCACATCATACACAGGGCTCTGCACATCATATACCAGGCTGTACATTATACACAGGGCTCTGCACATCATATACCAGACTGCACATTATACACAGGGCTCTGCACATCATATACCAGACTGCACATCATACACAGGGCTCTGCACATCATATACCAGACTGTAAATTATACACAGGGCTCTGCACATTATACACAGGGCTCTGCACATCATATACCAGACTGCACATTATACACAGGGCTCTGCACATCATATACCAGACTGTACATTATACACAGGGCTCTGCACATTATACACAGGGCTCTGCACATCATATACCAGACTGCACATTATACACAGGGCTCTGCACATCATATACCAGGCTGTACATTATACACAGGGCTCTGCACATCATATACCAGACTGTACATTATACACAGGGCTCTGCACATTATACACAGGGCTCTGCACATCATATACCAGACTGCACATTATACACAGGGCTCTGCACATCATATACCAGGCTGTATATTATACACAGGGCTCTGCACATCATATACCAGGCTGCACATTATACACAGGGCTCTGCACATCATATACCAGGCTGCACATTATACACCGGGCTCTACTAAAGCAACCTGTAAATCGCACATATCTGCATTCTGCAACCTGTAAATCATACATATCTGCATTCACGACTGCGCCACATGTCCCTTTAAGAATTTTTTTTTTTTTTAAAAAGGTCCTTATGTGCACTGTGTCCCGACGCCGGACACCGTGCGCAGTGCAATATTGGAAGCGCCATGGCTATGTAATCACAAGATTGCGATTGCGTTTTTTTGAGGCAAATGAAGATCCTCGTCCGCAATCTTGTGATTGTATAGACGTGGCACTTCCAATATTGCACTGCGCCCGGTGCCGGGACACAGTGCAAATGAGGACCTTTTTTAAAAAAAAAAAAAATGTTCTTAAAGGGGCATGTTTAAATAACTTTTTTTATTACTTTTATGTTGACTGTAGTCTATCCTTCAATCGCCACATGTCTTACAAAAATATAAAAAACCATATGGTTAGCTGTATTCAATTTAGCAGAGATACACGTGGCAGCTGTGTGCTTTAAAAAATGGGCGCCCTCTATGGACGGGCCGCCACTGATTGAACCCTTACTCCCATCTGTGATCAGCTGAGTCTCAGACTCGCTGATCACAGAGTGCCGCTCGCGCCCTGCAGGAGGAGCACAGGACGTTCGAGCATAGGAGAATGTCTATGGACGCCCTCCCAGCAAATTATAGGAGGGAGCCAGGGCACTGCTGAGGGCTCCTAGGCTGGGATGTTGTCAGAGAGCTCTGTCCGGATGTAAAGCACCCCGTCGGACCCTCCCACCAGCTATCATCTGCCTGCACTGAGAAACACACAGACCCAGTGATGACAGATGACATCAGTGGGTCTAAAATAAGGAATGTAATGAAAACAAAAGGTTTTCTTCAAATATTTCATTAGCACACTGGTATCCCAGCAGTTTGTTTTTATTGTGCCCAGACATACACGTTAACCCCATTAAAGTGGGCTTTTCACCCTCCCCCCTTTCCATTTTTTTAAACCCCTCCTTACCTGGTGCATAGCTCCCAACTGTTCCCGATTTCAAAAGTCTGTCCCTGAATTGGAGCAATGTCCATCTTTCCCACTTTCCCCCTCATTTGTCCCTCATTTTGGTATGATCCTTATAGTTGCATATAAAAGGCACTTTATCTTTCAAAAAGTGTTTCCAAGGCGCTAAACCTTTTATCCAAATTGTAAATCGCCACATTTGTAAATTTTTAAAGCCAATATAAAAAGAAAAAAGTAGTGGTAAAAAAAAGCCCTTTTGGATTTTTTTGGGGTTAATTCTCCTTTAAGGGGGTGTGGCAGGAGGCGTGTCCCATGACTACATACATTTGCTAGTAGGTGTCCCTCATTCCCATCTCAAAAGGTTGGGAGGTATTCTGGTGGCGAGTTCTTCACATTTGAGATGCTCACCCATCCAGGGGATCCAGCGTTGAGCCGAGAACCTCAGCTCTTCTGGCAGCGCTCGGCACTGGACCACCGTGTTACATAGTTATATAGGTGGTCAGGTTAAAAAGAAACAGCAGTCAATCCAGTTCAACCCATGATGTATGTTTAGGTCAATAGTACATCATTCATCCCTGTATGTTGTGGTCGTTAAGATGCCCATACAATAGCTTTTTTTAAACTATCAGCACTATCTGCTGAAACCACCGCTTGTGGAAGAGATTTCCACATCCTTATCCCTTTGACAGTAAAGAACCCTCTACGCAATTTAAGGTTAAACCGCGTTCATTCCAATTTTAGGGAATGGCCGTGTTTCTTTTTAACCCCCTTCTAGACTGGCACATGCCGATATACGTCGGCAGAATGTCACGGGTGGGCAAAAGGGCGTACAGGTACGTCCCCTTTAAAAGTGGTTGTAAACCCTCCATTACAACTTAATGTCTTTAAAAGCTATATAGCACAGGCAGATGATCGCTGCCTGTGAAAGTGCACTGTTTTGGTTTCCATAGTAATCGTCCGGCAATGTTCAGCGACATCAGCCGCGATTGCGCACTAGGCACATTGTGTAGCGGCGCACTATGTGTGCCGTTTCTGTCTGCTCTGCACGCCGGGTCATTAGCATTCACTATCTTCCTCTCAGAACGGCACAGAGGGAAGTCTCGCGATGCAGCAATCATAGCCTTCCTGCTTCTCCCCCTTCGATTTGCCTTCAGCTATGGGTTTGGGGTTTTGCCGTAGTAAAGCCTATGGAAATAGAGGCTTGGTTTCGGCGATATGGCGCATGCATGAGATTTGTAACTGCAATCATAGTAAGGGCAGAAATGACGTTCACGAATTGATTCAAGAAACAGCAGTAGAAATGGCGCGGCCAATACCCGGAAGAGAAGATAATCTAAATAAGATAAAAAGGTATTTCCTAACCATGTTTTTTGGCCGATTTATAAAAGGGTTTTCATTTGCAATACTTAGCAGTATATATCAATTGAAAAAAAAAATATCGTCTGGGATTTACTTCCTCTTTAAGATGCGGCATTGTGGGCGTGCGGACGCTGCTCCGTGACCCCAAGTCCCGCGGGACTTGATGTCCGCGGTCGCATCACGGCACGGAAGAACAGGGAGATTCCTTTGTAAACAAGCATGACAGTTCATCATGGATTGTGGGGCATGTTGAAAGGTGGGAGCTCCCAATGACCATATTTTATTGGGACACACCTCTTCATAACGTCCAGCATCCGCTTACTTTGCAGTTCTGGTGAATGGAACCTCAGAGCTACAAAGAAAGCTGGTACTGGAAGGCTTTCCATTGCCAGACATGGAGATTGCAGGTCTCAACAAGGAGCAGTCATAGAATGCCCCTGTGGGTGTCAGTTGATCAATATCCAAATAGTTAACTATTACACAAAGGCCCTGCAGCCCAACATAGCACTGGTTTATAGGACAGATGGCCCCCCCAGCCCAGTCTTCCCCTGCCATGTGTACATCTTAACTGAGGTAAAATGAAGAACTTACTTTTCCGATAGGGGAGAAAGTGTTGGGGTGGTGGGTAGACTGTTCCTGTTGTTGGGTGATTCTGCCTAGACGGAACAGAGAATGGTAAGAATATCAGAAATTGAATTCAAAGATGGATTATCAAGACTACAGATATCACACACGGCCAACTGAATTCAGGCAGCACTTACTAGAGAAGACAGTGCTGAGATAGGGGATGAGTTCGGGGACTGTCCAGGGATGTTCAGCAAATTAAATTTCGGAACTACAGCAACACTCACTCGTCTTCGCGGCATATTCTGGAGGGAAGAAGCAAACAGCAGTGTGAGTGAAGAATTGCGATACTTCATTTTGAACTCTTTTCAGGCGGTGATTAAAGCGGGCAACTTCCTGAAAAATGTTCTCTTCTCCTGTTCAGGACATCTTTCCATCAGTGCTCCTCCATGTCAGTGTATGCAACAATACACTCCCTTTTCAGTTATATTTTAGGCGCGTGTAAATGTAGAAGACATTAGTTGATGTAAATAAATGGGACAAGTTGTCATTAGGATGAGTATGGCTTCTTATAAGTTTTGGGCATGGCAACAATGAGATTTCCCTGCCACGTGTCCCAGTTCTTTTCCTGTCCACCTAATTGTTCCTGACCACTTTTGTGGGTTCCAGCTCTTCCTGTTGCCTAAATCTATTATTACCCAATATAAAACAAATAGAATTCCAGCAGTGATGGTGGGAACCCCTCATATTGTGTTGGCTCTTTTTTGACCTTGTACTGGTCATCCTTTGCATTGTTCAGAATACTGTCAAGACACACAAGGTTAAACATATTGACAGATGTTTACCATGGATTTCAGGCCTCCTTTTCCTTACTTTGGGCTCAGCAAGTGTGCACACACCTCAGGAACTTGGTGCAGAGATGGTGGGAAACCCACATAATGGGCACTGCAAGTGTACAGACCCAGGAACTTAGCACATGGATGGTGGGAACCCCTGATAATGGGCACAGTGAGTGTAAAGACCCGGGAACTCAGCACATGGTGGGAACCCCTCATAATGGGCACAGTGAGTGTAAAGACCCGGGAACTCAGCACATGGTGGGAACCCCTCATAATGGGCACAGTGAGTGTACAGGCCCGGGAACTCAGCACATGGTGGGAACCCCTCATAATGGGCACAGTGAGTGTAAAGACCCGGGAACTCAGCACATGGTGGGAACCCCTCATAATGGGCACAGTGAGTGTACAGGCCCAGGAACTCAGCACATGGTGGGAACCCCTCATAATGGGCACAGTGAGTGTACAGACCCAGGAACTCAGCACATGGTGGGAACCCCTCATAATGGGCACAGAGTGTACAGACCGGGAACTCAGCACATGGTGGGAACCTCTCATAATGGGCACAGTGAGTGTACAGACCTGGAAACTCAGCATATGGATGGTGGGAACCCTTCATAATGGGCACAACAGCTGTGTAGACCCGGGAACTGAGCACAGGGATGGTAGGAATCCCTCATAATGGGCACAGCAGCTGTGCAGACCCAGTAATGAAGGAAGTTCACCAACAGAGTCCCTGAGAAATAATGTTTTCTGTAGTGGCTTCTCTGGGCCATTAAAATGCTGCACATGCCCAGTGCGTGGTCTCTTTCTGTAGCTGAGCTCCATCTAATGGAGTACAGATAGAGTGGGGAGGGTGCACAAGCGCAGTCAGAATGGCCTTTAGTTGCAGCTAGGGGGTGCATCATTGAAATGTTCAACCCGTCCTACAAGTAGCAGGATGGAGGGAGATGAAGGGCCAGTGGTTTTTGTGAAGAGGACCCCCAATAATAGCTGCAACTGTAATGGGAGGATGTGTAGCATTTACAATAGGGAGAACTCTGGTATGTACTATTCTGAGGATATAGAACTGCATGGAGGAGTTTTGGAAAATCTTTCTAAAGGAAACTTTCAGTGAGTGGGTATTTATCACATTTTCTATGTCATAATGGTGTTGATCAATTTAGTCTGGAAAATGTATGATTGAGGCACCCAATTTGACTCAGATGATTGATAGATGAAGGTCATGCATTTATACTGGAGGCATTGGCTCCGGTGAGGCTGCTCTGAGCACAAATCGGGTGTTTTTGTGTTCTGAGTATCTACCAACTTTCACTTGCATCAGTTTAGGACGCATGCCTTTACACGTATGACATGACACAATGGAACTGCTGAGGGCAAGATAAGATTTACAGCAATCAGAAAGCTTAAGAGAAGAGGTCAACCGGACATCTTTTAAGGGCTAGGCGTTGACTGCTGCCAATCCTCCATTAGAAGACATTTAGATTTTAAATTAGATGAATCGCATCAGCATGCAGTAAATGTTATTTGCAGAGCAGCTATAACAGCTTCAACACATTTTGGACAATTTCATGCTCCCAAGTTTGGGGAAACAGTTTGGGGAAACAGTTTGGGGAAACAGTTTGGGGAAACAGTTTGGGGAAACAGTTTGGGGAAACAGTTTGGGGAAACAGTTTGGGGAAACAGTTTGGGGAAACAGTTTGGGGAAACAGTTTGGGGAAACAGTTTGGGGAAACAGTTTGGGGAAACAGTTTGGGGAAACAGTTTGGGGAAACAGTTTGGGGAAACAGTTTGGGGAAACAGTTTGGGGAAACAGTTTGGGGAAACAGTTTGGGGAAACAGTTTGGGGAAACAGTTTGGGGAAACAGTTTGGGGAAACAGTTTGGGGAAACAGTTTGGGGAAACAGTTTGGGGAAACAGTTTGGGGAAACAGTTTGGGGAAACAGTTTGGGGAAACAGTTTGGGGAAACAGTTTGGGGAAACAGTTTGGGGAAACAGTTTGGGGAAACAGTTTGGGGAAACAGTTTGGGGAAACAGTTTGGGATGGCCTCTTCCTGTTCCAACATGGTTGCGCACCAGTGCACAAAGCAAGGTCCATAAAGACATGGATGAGTGAATTTGAGGTGGAGGAACTTTACTGGCCTGCACAGAGTCCTGACCTCACCCCCGATAGAACACCTTTGGGATAAATTAGAGAAGAGACTGCGAGCCAGGCCTTCTTTGGCCACATCAGTGCCTGACTTCAGAAATGCGCTTCTGGAAGAGTGCTCAAACATTCCCATAGACACACTCCTAAACCTTGTGGACGGGCTTCCCATAAGAAGCTGTTATAGCTGCAAAGGGCAGGCCAACTCAATATTGAACCTTACGGACTAAGGCTGTCAAGCGTCCCAATACTTTTGGTACTATAATCTATATTTGCCATTTTAGACTATAGGGAGGTTCAAAAGCTATATTTTAATACTTTACGGCAGGGGTCTCCAAACTATGGAACGTGGGCCAGATATTGAAGCTTCGGTTCCAGAAACTTCCACATATTCATTCATTATGGCTAATAAAACCACAGCCAATAATAGCCCCTTTATTCTATATCCATACATGTTTTCGTCCTTATTAAAAAGACATTGGTTTCATAATTCTTGTTCTATGGGCTTCTATAGAACTAAAAGTGAACGTTGGCTTAATGGTTTAAATCAGGAAGTTCATGGGATGAGCAAAGAGTTCAAAGTTCAGTAGAAACCAGGCAAGATTGTTTTAAGATAGATATCAGACAATAAGCTGTCCAGCATCTTGGCTGGACACAGTAGAGGCTTTGGGTTCAGGTCCATGTACTGTAACAGTACTATATGTCATAGGATGGATTTTAACTTTGCTCATGTTTTTTTTAATCTGATGGAGTGTTAGTTCATACCAGTTGTCTATTCATAGCTTTTTCTTTTTTTCTAATTTTATGAACCTTAACAATAAAAGATTTTGGAATCAGCGGCAATTTAATGGTCTTCATACGTTTTTGTAAATACTAGAGCTGTGGAAATGAAAGATTCATCAATCAAAATTCTTTTGATCGGTACTCACCTCTCCGCCGGCTTCCGGGTCTTCGGGGAGTTCCGTCGGCGATCCGGTGACGTCACGGACATCAACGTCACGGACATCAACGTCACTGGACTCCTCCCCCTTCCCCAAGTGCCTCTGTCTGCTAACGAAGGGAAGGGGGGAGGAGTCCGGTGACGTTGAAGTTCTGATTGAACGCAACGCGTATGGAGGAGGAGCTATGCATGACGTCACTCACTGCTGCCCTACGGAACTAACATGATTGTCGGCTTTACATGCTGTGTTTTTATCATCTTTATGTGAGTAGTTTGTGTTTGAACACAAAAATTAAATCTTATACTTAAGCGGTGAGCACTTTGATCTTTTTCTACCCATGACCCGGCGTCCTTGCTGAGATCTAAGGAGACGTGAGAGAAGTTTATGGTCCGTGTTAACCCTTTTGATACCCGCTTGCATGACCACCTGTTTGCACAGGGGTCCATGCCATAAGGTGAGAGTGATTAGTTAGCCTGGAGGTGGAGGGATTGTCACACTACTGTGGAAAAAATAATGACTTAAGTCAGTGCTACAGTTTGAATTTAAAACGTATTTGTGTGAACTGGGAAGTTGAGTCATGGATTGTGGAAACTAGTGTCGGGTGATTGTATATAGTGTATACCATATTTACCACTGACTAATGCAGAGTTGCAATGCAAGGAGATCAGCTAAAAGTAATTGGATCAGTATGTGCGTTATAATCAAAATTAGTTGATAAAAAAAAAAAAAAAAAAAAAACACGATTAATCAAACACGAAAATTTTAATCAGTAACAGCCCTAGTAAATATCATTTTGTGTGTATTATTTCTGTTGTGATTTGATAAGCATATTGTTTTGTATCTTTGTTCTGTGGCCCTGAAAAAAGGGAGATCTTCTATGAGCTCCTGAAACATGTTGACTATTTTTGTCTATGAATTAACATTATTTTTAAAAGCTTTTTGGACACCTAGTTCCTTGGTCTGGCGCTCTCATTTGACTTTTTATACCTCATTTTTTTTGTAATGTCTTCTTTGCTGTTCACTTAATTTTAATATCCTACCTTGCCAATAGTCAATGACATCGAACGAGAAGAGCGTGGAACACCATCTTCTGTAAGTGAAAGAGGAAAAAAAAGGTCATTTTCATTTAAGGGCAGCCAACCCAAAAGTGATATTTAATTTATAGGTGTGTCTTGGTGATCTAGATCAGCCCCTTGATGTGCCCTTCAATGACAGAATGGGAGGATCTCCTGGGCCATAAATTTTGGCTTTGATCCTGTCCACCTGGAAATGGTGGGTGTTCCATCCACCTTTGTGTGCTCCAGCTCCTCCCATTACAAATTTTCACAATATAAAATACATTTTAAAAATTCAACAGGGATGGTGGGAGTCTCTCATAATGGGTACAACGGGGGTGTAGAGGCAGGAACAAAGTGCAAAGATTTCAATAGAGTCCCCAAGGAACAGAAGAGACTGCCAGGGGTAGAACTCTATCATCTACCAAACACTGAAATAGTATTTCTGGCTGGACTGACCCTTATCCTTAAGTTTTGTTTAAAACTCCAGGATTCCTTGCATTGGCCAGGTAAAGTATCCTGGGGATCGTACAGTATATGGTCAAAAGTTTGTGGACATCTGACCACCAAACCTACTACTTAGCTAAAAGCAGGGGCAGACTGACAACTCATGGGTCCCCCGGGCAATAGGAGATTATGGGGCCCCAAGCAATCAGAGATTATGGGGCCCACACAGTATACACACAGTATACACAGACATGTTTCTATTGGCTGAGAAGGTACTGGAGAGGTGGGGCAGCTATAATCTCAGGATTTTTAGACCAAAAGGATGTCGGTAAGGGACATTTCAGAGAAAGATGTAAAAAAAAACAAAAAAAAAACTGATTTTTACATACTGTCCCTGGTTTTACTGAGGCTGGCAACAGTGATGGGGCCCCCTAGTGACCCGGGGCCCTCGGGCAGTGCCAGAGTGGCCAAATGGTCAGTCCTCCCCTGGCTAAAAGTATGTAGACATCTCCAAATTATAAGGTTCAGGTGTTTACAGTGAAGAGTACTGTTAACACTACAGTGTGCAAAGACATTGTAGACAAATGTGTGCTTCCAACCTTGAGGAAACAGTTTGGAGAAGGTACTTTTCTGTACCAACATGATTGTGCCCCTTTGCGCTAAGCAAGCGCCAAAAAGACATTGAAGGGGAGGGGGGTATTTACTAAAACTGGAGCACTCAATCTTATGCAGATGTGCATGGTAGCCAATCAGCTTCTAACTTCAGCAATAAAACCCGGAAGCCGATTGGTTTCTATGCAGAGTTGCACCAGATTTTGCACTCTCCAATTTTAGTAAATAACCCAAATGGTTTTACCAGTTTGATGCGTCTTGCACAGATTAGCCTTGTAAATCAGGTCTTCTTATCCAACATCAGTGCCTGACTTTAGAAACATTCTTTTTGCTGTATGGGCACAATTTCCCAAAGACAATCTTGTGGAAAGCCTTCCCATACAAGGAGGTGAGGAGTCCATAATAGCCATGACTTTGGAATGGGATGTCCAACCTCATGTAGATAAATGGTCAAATGTTGACAATATAGTGAAGTTCCCTATTAGATGGAAAACCTAAATATACCAAACTGTAGGGTCTCGGACATTGTGGGTAAACACATAATCCTCATTCTATATTGACAAATCTTACAAATAAATATTGCCCAGCCAATAGGATTTGTCCTTTTATTGTCTACGCCTTTCTAGAAGGGAAAAAAAATTAAAAATACATGTTGGTAGACTGCTGGACCAGAATGTAGAATTGATGAGGCTTGAAATCCAAATTTCAGAGGCAGCTCTCTCAACCGGGGTATCCTTGGGGGGACTCTAGAGACATTTTTTAGAGTGTAGAAGGAGGGGGGGGGGGGGGAGTGACAAATCTAATACAACTTTAGTAAAGGGGAGCCCATATCAGTACCCATGACTTTTGAAATGGAATGTCCAACAAGCTCATAGTTACATGTTCAGTTTTTGGCAATATAGTGCAGGTCCCTATTAGCCCTTGTACACACGGTCGGAGATTCCGACAACCAAATCCGTCGGCGTAATTCCGACTGATTAATTCCGGAAGAGGTCCGGAAGTGATGTTGCATACTGGACTAAGTTGTTGGAAAATCCGATTGTACATAACGTGATGACGTTATTTCGTTACGATGGGACTACGTTCAGGCTAGTAGCCAATAGCTTTGGTCTAGGAATTTGATCTGAGCATGCGTGGCACTTTGTCCGTCGGAGTAGGCTACACATGATCGGAGTATGTCCAATAGGAGCATTTTGTGGGAAAATTTTACCTGCAAGTTGGAAAACTTGGTCTGTCGGATATTCCGACAGAAACAGTCCGATGCAGACCACACACAGTCGGAATATCCGACAAAACGGTCCGATAGGAAACATTTCGTCGGAATCTCCGACCGTGTGTACAAGGGCTTAGATGCAAAACCTAAATATAACAAACTCACTAATGTAGCAATCTGTAGGGTCTCGGACACTCTGGGAAAACCCATCATTTTTCTTAATTAACAAGTCTAACAAAAAAATAAAAAAATGTAGAATAGAGATAAAGATAGAGATATATCTATATCTCTCTCTCTATCCCAGCCAATAGGATTCTTCCTTTAATTTTCTAAACTTTTCTAGGAAAAAAAAAAAGGGGGGGGGAAATGGGACACGGTGGACTGCTGGACCACAATGTAGAAAAGATGGGGCATGAAATCCAAATTTTAAAGGCAGCCCTGTCAACCAGAGTATCACGGGGGGGGGGGGGGGGGCTTCTGGAATAGTTTTAAGAGTATACAAGGGATGAGAGAACAACAAGTCTAAAATGACTTTAGTAAGAGGAGTTTTGAGCTCCCGAAAAACGCACTGGCTGCCTTTTCTAACCGCTTATTATGTACAATATAGAATTACTGGACCTACATTTGTGGCACTCCCATCCCTTTTACACTTTTCTAGTAGAGGGGAAGGAAGACTCTGCTTAGCTGACATCAGTAGATATGTGCATATCGTTTAGTTCCGAATTCGTTCATTTTTGACAAATTCGTTAATTTCCCGAAATTTCCGAATTTCGGAATTAACGAAGTTTACAAACTCTAAAATTCAAAATTTCACAAAAATTAGAAAATGCTAAAATAATTAAAATCTGAAAATTCAAAAGAACGAAAATCTGAAAACCCGAAAATCTGAAATAACTAATAATTAAATTATAGGTATTGGAATTGCCTTTCAAATTTGGCTGTTCGTGAACATAACAAATTTTTCCAAAGTTACGAATTATCTGAAATAACGAATGCCGTATCTCAATGAATGGAACGATATTTTTCATTATAATAATAATAATAGTAATAATAAAGAACCCCCTCTCCTTCGCCCTCCTGACTTCCCTTCTCTCCTCCTCCTTTCCTATTTCTGGGCATGCAAGCATGAAAGTGGATGCATAGCGTTTAGAAGCATTGTTTCAGCCCCAAATGTTAAGCGTCTCCCATCGAGGATTGTAACGGGAGGCTGAGCTGTTGTAAATTGTGGAGAACTTACTAAAAGAGGTGAATGACTAGTATGACTCTAGGGGAACATGAATGTCAAAACCGACTCGGTTGACAGAATAATCTCCGTAATGCTAATATACTCTCTCCATGTACAATGTTTTACAACTTCAATAAACATTCCTTCTGTTAAAAATAAGAATAAAACCTTTTTATTATTATTAATTTGTTCCATTCTATTCATTTAGATGCAGTATTCATTTCAGATAATTTGTTACTTCAGATAAATTTGTATTTTTTACGTTCACAAACAGCCAAATTTGAAAGGAAAATTCCAATACCTATAATTGAAGAGTTATTTTGAATTTTACCAATTTTCTTTTTTTCAGATTTCCGAATTTCCAAAAAAAAAAAAAAAAAATGAATGAAACGAAAATTAACATTTTTTGTTAGTGCACATGTCTAGACACCAGCACAACAAACAACTGCATCTGTGATAAACGCCATTTACCACTTCCGTTGTAATTCCGACTGGAATTCTGATTGGCCAGTTTTTTATATTCCATTAACTCTGCATGGTCCTTCTCATAGGTCCTCTTCAAATTCTCTACATACTGCATCATCACCTCTGTGGCTTTTGACATACGTTTTTCCTGGACACAGGAGGAAGATATTAGAAGGCTGAGAGTTACAGCGCCATCAGATGTTCAGCTTTTTAGTACCTTTACCTGTCGCACAGCGCCAACCATCTCTGCCCGGCTAGACAGTCTAGTGGTGAGGCGGTGAAGGACAGCAATGTCTTCTAGCAGCTTCTGAAAGGCTTCACGGTGTTCACTGTTCTGCCAGATCGACACTGAAGACTAAACAAGGGAACAGGCGTATTATGTGCTAATGACAAAACTAAAAAAACTTTTCAAACGATACAGATTTAAACTTTAAATATACAACCTAATCCACATTTGCAATCCCTTTTAAATAAAAACAAAACACTGTACATACGGAAATATTATTTCCAGTGCCTTGAAAAAGTATTTATACCCCTTGAAAATTTTCCAAATTTTCTCACATTCCAACCAAAAAAAACGTAAATTTTATGCGATAGACCAAAACAAAGTATCAGAATTTGTGCTTCAGATACAGTTTTTCGGTTTCTTTATGGTACCTTCAAGGACCGTCAACCCATCATTCTTGTTATTTGCAGTAAATTATATATATATATATATTATATTTTATTTTTATTTTTTTTTTTTAATTGGACTGGATTTTGTGATAAAGGGCTGCTGTACCATTAAACCCCATTTGTGTGGAAAAGGGTGACTTAGGGTCCTTTCACACGGGGCGGATCAGTGCTGATCCACCCCGTGGATATCCACTTGCTCAGCGGGGATCGCCGGAGGATGACAGGTCCATCTCTGCACACTGCGCAGGGACGGACCTGTCACAGCACCGCTCTCCCCTATGGGTGATGACAGACCGCAGTGTCCGTCGTCACCCGATCCGATGACGGATGGAAAAAAAAAAAAAATCGCTTTTTCCTCCGTCACACTTTTTTCGGATCGGAGCGGGTCGGATGTCAGCGGACTTATCACCGCTGACATCCGGCGCTCCATAGACCTCTATGGAGCATCCGTTCAGGTCCGCCTGAAAAACTGACAGGCGGACCTGAACGGATCGTCCGCGTGAAAGGGGTTTTAGTGGTAGTAGTGGCAGGCTCCCTCTAAAAACCCTGTCATGTTATCAGAGACCAAAAGATTGGAATAGATGGTGAAATCTTAGCCCCGATTGCTATAGCTTGGATGTCTAGATCTACAGCGCCTTTGAAAAGTATTCCTACCGCTTGAAGTTTTCCAAAAAACTAATTTTTTTTCTTGGGATTTTATGTGATAGACCAACAAAGTGGCACATAATTGTGAAGTGGAAGGAAAATGATAAGCGTTTTTCAAATTTGTGTGGCGTGCATTTGTATCCAGCCCCCTTTACTCAAACCCCTAACTGAAATCTAATGGAACCAATTGCCTTCAGAATTCCCGTGATTCGCAAATAGAGTTCGCCTGTGTGTAATTTAATCTTAGTATAAATACAGCTGGGTCTGTGAAGCCCTCAGAGGTTTGTTAGAGAACCTTAGTGAACAAACCGCATCATGAAGACCAAGGAACACACCAGACAGGTCAGAGTTAAAGTTGCGGAGAAGTATAAAGCAGGGTTAGGTTATAAAAAAAATATCCCAAGCTTTGAACATCTCACAGAGCTCTGGTCAATCCATCTGAAAATGGAAAGAGTATGGCACAACTGCAAACCTACCAAGACATGGCCGTCCACCTAAACTGACCGGCCGGGCAAGGAGAGCATTCATCAGAGAAGAGCCAAGAGGTCCATGGTAACTCTGGAGGAGCTGCAGAGATCCACAGCTCAGGGGGGAGAATCTGTCCACAGGACAACTATTAGTCGTGCTCTCCACAGATCTGACCTTTATGGAAGAGTGACAAGAAGACAGACATTGGTGAAAGAAAGTCATAAGAAGTCCCGTATCCAGTTTGCGAGAAGCCATGTGGGGGACACAGCAAACATGTGGAAGAAGGTGATCTGGTCAGATGAGACAAAAATTAAACTTTTTGGCCTAAAAGCAAAACGCTCTGTGTGACGGAAAACGACTGCACATCACCCTGAACACACCATCTTTTCTTCAGTAGGGAAAGGGTCAGAGTTGATGGGAAGATGGATGGAGTAAAATACAGGGCAATCTTAGAAGAAAATGTTAGAGTCTGCAAAAGACTTGAGACCGGGGCGGAGGTTCACCTTCCATCAGGACAACAACCCTAAAACATCCAGCCAGAGCTACAATGGAATGGTTTAGAGCAAAGCATATTTATGTGTTAGAATGGCCTACTCAAAGTGCAGACCTAAATCCAATTGAGAATCTGTGGCAAGACTTGAAAAATGCTTTTCACAGATGTTCTCAATCCAATTTGACAGAAATTGAGCTATTTTTCAGAGAAGAATGGGCAGAACGTCACTTTCTAGATGTGCAAAGGTGCTAGAGGCATCCCCAAAAAGACTTGCAGCTGTAAGTGCAGAGAAATGTGATTCTACAAAATATTGACTCAGTAGCTGAATACAAATGTACCCCCCCCCCCCCCCCCCACACACTTCACATATTTGTAAAAAAAAAAAACATCATTTTCCTTCCATTTCACAATTATGTGCCACTTTGTGTTGGTCTATCACATAAAATCGCCAATAAAAGACATTTACGTTTTTGGTTGTAACATGACAAAATTTCAAAAGGGTATGAATACTTTTTCAAGGTACTGTAGATCTAGACATCCAAGGCAATCTGGGCCAAGATTTCACCATCTAGTCCAATCTTTTGTTCTCTGAAAACACAAGGTTTTTAGAGGGAGCCTGCCACTACTACCACTAAGTCACCCTTTTCCACTTGTATTCACCAAAAACAAACCTAAGCCACACACAAATGGTGTTTAATGGTACAGCAGCCCTTTATTACAAAAACAAAAAAACCTACACAATATTTACCGCAAACAAGAATGATGAGTTGATGGTCCTTGAAGGTACCGTAAAGAAAAAGCCAGAGCCCTGTATCGTGCAGCCCAGATTCTGTTACTTGGTTGGCCTTCAGCTACACTCTGCCACTTCAGGGGTAATCACATAAACATACCACAGAATACTCATCCGTACATCAATCATGGGTCTCAACAACTTGATCACACTAAATCAGGATGCCATACATTAGATGAATAAACTTATGTACAAACTCATACCTCCTTCAAGACCTTGTATATGCATAATTGAGTGTCGCTCCAAGTGCCGATAGTGTGGCTCTGACTAAGCCCTGGGGGCGAGGCGAAATGCGTTCTCTCTGAATTGAGAGGACCTTTTATTCCTTTTTTTTTTCTAAAAACTGAGAACATTTTGTTTCCAAAGTGAACAGTACTTTAGTAAATTTACATTGGAATTGCTAAACTAGAATATGATGATCGTCTCCATAAATGCACACAAATCAAATGAAAGATTTTTAAAACGTGGATTTTTGCTCTTTTGATCCAACTGCATACATCCTAACCATGTGCCCATCACCTAAAGTCTATGGATACCTTTAGAAAACTCAGTTACTTTGACTAAGGGTCCTTGATCAGTGAAGATCCGCCCCCGTGGATATCCGCTTGCTCAGCGGGGATCGCTGGAGCGATCTCCGCTGAGTAGGAAGATGACAGGTCCGTCTCTGCACACTGCGCAGGGACGGACCTGTCACAGCGCCGCTCTCCCCTATGGGAGATCGGGTGACGATGACGGATGGAAAAATAGCTTTTTCCTCCGTCACACTTTTTCGGATCGGAGCGGGTCGGATGTCAGCGGACATGTCGCCGCTGACTTCCGACGCTCCATAGAGCTCTATGGAGCATCCGTTCAGGTCCGCCTGAAAAACTGAACGGATTGGTAGTGTGAAAGGGGCCTTACAGTCAGGGGAGGGCTGGGCTGGGGGGCAGGGATGCAATTGCCCCCTGGGCTGCTCTGATATGCTGTGGCAAAGGCTGCTGTGCCATCAGCTCAAGAGCACACATGCACAGATCTTGAGCTGGCCGAGTCCAGTACTGTGATCCAGCGATGTCTTCATTTCAGGGCTGACAGTCTGTGTTACACAGCACAGCCCCGCCCAGCCCCTCCCTCCTCCACACCATTGGCTGGCAGAGGCAGGACCTGCTTCTTTCCCCGCCCACACTCCGGGGCAGCCCGTGTGCTGTCTGTGAGGAGGATGTGTGGGCGGGAAAGTTCAATCTGAGCAGTCGGCTGGAATCCAGTGAGGCTCCTGGGAGGCTGAGACCATCCAAGTAAGTGAACTCCTCCTCCCTCCCCCACTCTGCAGCCAAAGAGTTTTTTTTTTTTCTAGCAGCCTGAGCAATACCTTCTAGATGGTATGATGTGGGCTCACACTGGAATGCGGTTTGGCTGCAGTGCTGGTGTCCTGGCAGTCTTCCTGCATGTTGTCCCTGGTCCCATAGAGGTTGCACATTTTTACTGCATGTTCTGAAAGTGCACAAAACGTCCTGCATGCTGCATCTTTGTGCAATTCCAGAAAATGCAGCAAAAATGTGCAACCTAAAAGAAGTCTGGGGGACTGTGAAAGCCGCCAGTACACTCGCACTGCAGCACACTAAGGCCGGGTTCACACCACTGCGATGCGGGAACGCCGCAAATCCGCGGCGTTTTCCCGCATCGCATTACTCCCGCCGGCAGTTCACACTGCCCTATGCGGACGGCTGGGAGTGTCAATGATATGTTAATGACACCCCCAGATCCGTCCGCATATCGCAGTGCGATCTGCACACTCGCACAGGAATTGGATCGCATGGTGTGAACACCCATGCGATCCGATTCTGTTGCGGACCAAAAAAAGGGTCCCGTGCGAGTTTGCTGCGGGAGCGATGCGAATTCAGCCATACTATCTGTATACTATCTGTATGGCTGAACTCGCATCGCTACGGAGATCGGATGTGATTTGCGGTGCGAATCACATCCGGATCTCCCCCCGCAGCAGTGTGAACCCAGCCTAAAGGCTTGTATTCACTTGCAGCAGCCACTCCTCTAAAAAGTGATCCATGCTCAGGTCACTTTCCAGAGGCATTTGACAGACAGTGAGGAGTTGATATTACATTTCATCCCTGCCTGTTTTAACCCTCTAAATGCCAATCCCTGCAGGTAATTATACGGTTCACTTTGAACTCCACCTCATTTCCATTACTCTCTGTAGGTATTAGATGTGCTCTCACCTTATTGTTCGCACATCTAACATCCAAGGGTACTTTCACACTGGGGCGGTGTGGGCGGTAGTGGTAAAGCATTGCTCGTTTTAGCAGCGCTAGCGGGGCACTTTTAAAACCCACTAGCAGCTCAAGAAAGAGTTAAAACCGCCTGTGTTGCTCATTTCAGTGGGCAGGGCACCTCTCCCAAACTGCCCCAATAATGCTGCTTGCAGGACTTTTCAGAATGTCCTACAAGCGCACCGCCCCATTGTGAGGGCACTCGGGGCTTTCACACTGGCGTGGCATGAGAGGCAGTTTACAGGCGCTATTTTTAGCACTAAAACGCCTGTAAAGCGCCTTCAGTGTGAAAAGACCCTAAAAAGAGTTCTGGAAATAAGGTGGAGTTCAAAGTGAATTTCTACACCTAAGTGGAGTGCTCCTTTCAGAATATTTGAGGATATTATTAAACAGAGACTGGTGGACTTAGGCCACCATAGACAGATCGAAATTCTGCCGGTTCAGCAGAAGTTTCAATCAATCTATGTGCAGACTGGCTGCACAGAATTCGATCAACTGGCAATACAACCAGCTTGTCTTTATTTCTTTTTTTTGTGATCACTGCTGGCTGCTAAGCTGCCAGCAGCGATCACTGTATTCTGATGGCTTGAAAACTTTCACCTCAGAGCACACACCCACACACGGCTCTTATGGATGCTTAGTAAATCAAGTGCCAGGCTTCACTAGCATTACAGCTGTGTGACTGCGACCAAGTCTGGGCACAAGCTAGCACAGGCTCCTCCTGGAAACATGGGAAGGGTCGCCAGTAAGAGGAGAGCTGGGAAATGACATTACTTGCCTCATATTCCTGCCACTCCTGAACCTGCTCCACTGCAGCACCAGGCCCACAATGCCCTTAATCTGGCTGGTGCCCCAGGGTGTGCACCTGCATGTGCTTTTCTCACTACCCACAATTGACTACACGCAACTGCACCCTGGTGAATATGGTGGTCATGCCAGGGAGAAAGCAGGACTTGCATGTTTAGCCTGCTGAACTCGCTGTGACTCTCGGCTACTCTGCTGGCTTGGCTTGCCCAGTGGTGTGGTGCTCACTCACCAGAGAAGCTCCAGACTCCACAGGTAGTGCTTAGTGTGGCGGCAGTGACAGAACAGTCTTTAGTCTTCACCTTCCTGCAGTCTTATTGGTCTTTGTACTGGGTGTGGGGAAGGGGCAAGCTCTTTTTCTCAGTCTCTCTGGGGCAATCATGCAGTCTCTCTCTGGGAGACTGCTCCAAAATTATTGCCCCCACAGGGAGTGACTGCTCCACGCTGCCTGCACAGAGAGTGACCGCTTCACACTGCCTGCACAGAGAGAGTGAATGCTTCACACTGCCTGCACAGAGAGAGTGAATGCTTCACACTGCCTGCACAGAGAGAGTGAATGCTTCACACTGCCTGCACAGAGAGAGTGAATGCTTCACACTGCCTGCACAGAGAGAGGGACCGCTTCACACTGCCTGCACAGAGAGAGGGACCGCTTCACACTGCCTGCACAGAGAGAGTGAATGCTTCACACTGCCTGCACAGAGAGAGGGACCGCTTCACACTGCCTGCACAGAGAGAGGGACCGCTTCACAATGCCTGCACAGAGAGAGGGACCGCTTCACACTGCCCGCACAGAAAGTGACCGCTTCACACTGCCTGCACAGAGAGTGACCGCTTCACACTGCCTGCACAGAGAGTGACCGCTTCACACTGCCTGCACAGAGAGTGACCGCTTCACACTGCCTGCACAGAGAGTGACCGCTTCACACTGCCCGCACAGAAAGTGACCGCTTCACACTGCCTGCACAGAGAGTGACCGCTTCACACTGCCTGCACAGAGAGTGACCGCTTCACACTGCCCACACAGAGAGTGACCGCTTCACACTGCCCGCACAGAGAGTGACCGCTTCACACTGCCTGCACAGAAAGTGACCGCTTCACACTGCCTGCACAGAAAGTGACCGCTTCACACTGCCTGCACAGAAAGTGACCGCTTCACACTGCCTGCACAGAGAGTGACCGCTTCACACTGCCTGCACAGAGAGTGACCGCTTCACACTGCCTGCACAGAGAGTGACCACTTCACACTGCCTGCACAGAGAGTGACCGCTTCACACTGCCTGCACAGAAAGTGACCGCTTCACACTGCCTGCACAGAGAGTGACCGCTTCACACTGCCCGCACAGAGAGTGACCGCTTCACACTGCCTGCACAGAGAGTGACCGCTTCACACTGCCTGCACAGAGAGAGTGACTGCTTCACACTGCCTACACAGAGAGTGACCGCTTTACACTGCCCGCATAGAGAGTGACTGCTCCACACTGCCTGCACACAGAAAGTGACTGCTTCATACTGCCTACACAGAGAGTGACCGCTTCACACTGCCCACACAGAATGAGACCGCTTTACACTGCCTGCACAGAGAGAGTGACCGCTTCACACTGCCTGCACAGAGAGAGTGACCGCTTCACACTGCCTGCACAGAAAGTGACCGCTTCACACTGCCCGCACAGAGAGTGACTGCTTCACACTGCCTGCACAGAGAGTGACCGCTTCACACTGCCTGCACAGAGAGAGTAACTGCTTCACACTGCCCACACAGAGAGTGACTGCTTCACACTGCCTGCACAGAGAGAGTGACTGATTCACACTGCCTGCACAGAGAGAGTAACTGCTTCACCCTGCCCACACAGAGAGTGACCGCTTCACACTGCCTGCACAGAGTGTGACCGCTTCACACTGCCTGCACAGAGAGTGACCGCTTCACACTGCCTGCACAGAGAGTGACCGCTTCACACTGCCTGCACAGAGAGTGACCGCTTCACACTGCCTGCACAGAGAGTGACCGCTTCACACTGCCTGCACAGAGAGTGACCGCTTCACACTGCCTGCACAGAGAGAGTGACCGCTTCACACTGCCTGCACAGAGAGAGTGACCGCTTCACACTGCCTGCATAGAAAGAGTGACCGCTTCACACTGCCTGTACAGAGTGACCACTTCACACTGCCTGCACAGAGTGACCACTTCACACTGCCTGCACAGAGCGAGTGACCGCTTCACACTGCCTGCACAGAGCGAGTGACCGCTTCACACTGCCTGCACAGAGCGAGTGACCGCTTCACACTGCCTGCACAGAGCGAGTGACCGCTTCACACTGCCTGCACAGAGCGAGTGACCGCTTCACACTGCCTGCACAGAGAGAGTGACCGCTTCACACTGCCTGCACAGAGAGGGACAGCTTCACACTGCCTGCACAGAGAGGGACAGCTTCACACTGCCTGCACAGAGAGTGACCGGCAGTGTCAAGCAGTCTCTCTCTCTCTCTCTCTGGGGCAATGTGGAGCAGTCTCCCTCCCTCTCTGTACGGGAAATGTGGTGTAGATGGGTGGTGAGCTGATTCTGGGGTTCAATGGGCCACTTGACTGGACTTGCCCCCCAGGCCTAAGGCTGCCAGCCCTCCCCTGCTTACAGTTAAAAATCCAGCATCTGTGCAGATTAAAACATTGGGGTGGATTTAATACAGGCAAATAGACTCTGCACTTAGCAAAGTGTAGATGCTCCAGACCTTAGTAAACAATATAAAGCATCACTTTGCAAAGAATGCTTAATCTCATGCAAGCATTTTTGCTTGCACATGATTGGATGGAAATCTACAGAGCTTTACCTCATTTGTCAAGCTCTATTCTAGAGCAAGGGTCTCCAAACTTTCTAAACAAAGCCAGTTCATTGTCCTTCAGACTTTAGGGGGGGGGGGAATTGTGGAGGGCGGGAGTGGAGTTATTCCCAGTATCGGTGGGAGTAAACATCGTCACATTTGGCATCATAGGGAGGAATAGTGCCCAATTATTGCTCTCAGTGGGAGAAATGGTGATCCATTGTTGGTGTCAGTTGATAGATTAGTGTCTCGGATCAGTGGGAGGAATAGTGCCCCCAAGGGCTGGATAAAGGCAAGCAAAGGTCTGCATCCGGGCCCTGGGCCACAGTTTGATCACTGCTCTAGTGCAACTGCACAGTCTATTTGCCTTTAGTAAATAAACCCCATTATGTAGGTGAGTGCCCTATATAAATTAAACTGGCATGTGGGCAGGGCACTGACACCGGAGATCCCAATTCTCGGCTACTGTCGGGTGATAAAGCTCAAAACTAAAAAGGTAGAGCAGATATTTGTCCATCCAGCAGTGCTTCCAGAAATGAGAATACAGGTACGAGGGAAGAAATTGAAAGATTTCACTTTGCCAAAATTTTGGCGAACTTCACTAGTTTAGTAACATTCATTGAAAGTAATGGTTAAATGTGTTTTTTAAGGGTGTAACCTTTTTTAAATGTGTTTGCGGGCGATTCCTTTAATAAAAAAATAAAAAAAATAATATGCAATTCTTTTTCTGGCCTCATCCATCTTCTTACCATGACGGCTGTTCTGAAGGCCTCAATCTCCTTCTCGTTGTTGTCCTCGGTCAGGTTGCGTTCCCTTTCAGCTTGATTCAGCCGGGACTCCAGAGTGTAACTGTCATTCCGAAAGGCCAGAGAGAGCTGGACAAACACGTTCTGTAGAACGACAGATACAGGGAATTAAATTGCAAAATATTTTTGGTGGAACTTCTGGCACATTTGGGACAGGGTGGACACAAATATGGAAACTTCCCTGGCGTGGTCAAGGAGGAAGTGACTAAAAAGGATCACTCCTTTAACAAGTTTTCTCCACATATCAATATCATTTAGTTTTTTGTTTTTAAATCAAGTAAAAGTTTAATTGTACAAAAAAAAAAAAAATACAGTCAAGGGCAAAAACCTTTGCAGCAGTATAACCATGTACAGTAGTCATTCCAATCATTAGTATTGTCCTTATACAGCTTCTAGGTGCAAGCAGTTCTACAAACTCTGTGTACAAATATATTATTGATTTCAATGGTGCTGCATAAATTTACCACAACATTTACCATTGCACTTAGATTGTGCCTTTGTAATATGGGAACTATTGAAAAAACTTGTAACTTGTAATTAAACTTGTAACCTTAAGTACATCATCTGTTTTAAGGCACATAGGGCACGAATAAAACATTGCCCTCCATAGATATTGTTAGTAACATTAGTATTCACCATGGTTCCCTCATGAGTAATTATCGTAAAAATTAGACATTATTACCTACAGTCGGACTCTGTCCTCTAATCTGCCAAATTACATTTGTAACAGTCTGTCTTTGACCAACTGGGTTGGACCTAGTCCTGGTGTATCTAGCCAGGGTTACCACATTGAACAACATTTAAGGACATTTCTGTGTTGGTGATATTCTCTCATATTAGCATTTTATTCACCAGTTCGACCCATTTCTTGCCCGTCGGCACCCTCTGAGTTATCCAGAGCCCCGCTATGGCCTTGTGTGCCATATACAATAGCCGCAGGAATTGCCGTGTGGCCATTCGGCGAGAGCATCTCCAAAGCCCAGAGCAGACAGACAACTGGATTTTAAGGAACTGGATGTTTGAAATACTTGAGAAATAGTAGAAGGCACATAATGCCAGCATCGGAAAAGTTTTGGACATTTCCACATCATGTGTAATAGGTCACCATTGTGTCTGCAGCATTTAGGGCATATTGGGGAGTCCCCGAATCCCCACTTGTGCAGCCTACAGTATACCTTATGCAATATTCTTTAGTTTAAGACAATATATCTTTTTATATATCACATTATATATATATATATATATATATATATATATATATATATACACACACATACACACTGCAAATGATACAGATTGCATACAAGGGGCGGGTATACGTGGTCTTTACTATTCTTGCAGCCCCACTCCTTTTTCTCCTCTTTTCTTGTTACCCTCACCAAAGAAGTAAATTCTCTTCTCCCTAGTCTGTTGAGAATTGCAGTTGTACACATTTTATCGAAGAATAAAAAAAATAAAATAAAGAGATCCATGCACACCCTCAAGAGTTAACTACAATATAATTTATTGCTGAAAAGTGCAAAAAATACAAAAATGCACAGCAAGCCAAAACTCCCACCTATCCTCTGTATATAGGACAAAAAGGGAACTGGAAACAAATTCGCTAGTGTTCTATACTTCCCTACATCAAAAAGGGAACAATTAAACCAGTGTAAAGATATAGCTGACTCCCACTAGGGAGAGCAACTGATAAATGCAGCAATCCACAGACACCCCCCCCCCCCCAAAAAAAAAGCACCCCCTATAATACCTGTAAAAATCCCTCAAGCCACCTCTAATCGAGCGGCCAGCATGTCATTCCGAAGAGGACCAGTGTGTCTCTGAAACACAGAAAATAATCGCACTGTTCCAAGATGGAATGATGCACATTACACACCAATCTGATGCGCCCATATTGCTCATGTCACCTGTCAATCAACGGTGCTATATAAAAAATAAGTTGATTAGTCACAGTAAAAGTTATCCAAGGTATGGTAAAGAGACTTCCTCGCTGACAGGTTTATTTATTCTCCAATGTTGATAAATTTCTGTTATTCTCATCCTGATATTTAAAGTGCAATAGTGGAGACAGATAAATATCCACATACCAGAAGTGTAGCGGCAGCTCCTGAAGAGCACACACTATGCGTTTTTTTTTTTTTTTCTAAAATTAAAGTTGCCTAAACTGCAGTTTGGTTTGGGAGTAATTATCTAAATTGGGTCTGACTGGACTGCAAGATCTTCAGCCTGGCCACAGGGGGCACTGTCTCTTCTGGCAGGCATAGAACTGTGGTTTAGTCAGGCGCTTAAGTTAATCTCTCTCGGAGCACGCCCAGTGGGAGTGGCGCTCTCACTGTGCTTCTGGGAGAGGGTACATAAGATGCCGACATCACGCGGTTCGGGGGTTCCGGGCCAGAATGATGTACTGATTACAGGGTCCTGGTCCTCCTGACCAGCCCCCAGGAAGGCTATGGCCTGGGGTGTGGATCCACCTGACTTTAATGTCTTGGAGCTGGCTAGCCCAAGGCAAGGAAACTAAAGGAGGATTCTGAGGTGGTTGGGTGCCGTCTCCAGTTCAGGAGAAACCCAATGTAGACCCAGTGTACTTCGAGCATTCCAGGGGAGGACTCTTTAGAAGAACAACACGTACGGGTTGGTTTTCTTAACAAGAGCCTGGAAGGGCTGAAGTAACCGAGAGAATCCGGTCTTGTGGATATCGCCAAGCGGGCTGAAAGATCCAGGTATCCTACAAGTGTTTCAAGTTTAGTTTCCCTACATGTTCTACAACAACATCAGTGGCAAAGACTTTGTCCCTGAGTAAGCACCAAGTTGGCTGCTAGGCCTTGTGAGAGAGGGACTGTCCAACTTGAGTGATCATCCAGTTGCGAATGGCTGTTGTCTGGATGCAAAGTAAACAAGTTCTTTAACGTTTTTGGACTTTGACACTAAAGAGTACCTGAACTTCCTTTTCCAACTCTCTGATCCCAAGTTGAAAGACTGTTCAATTGATTGAGTTTTGCAAATAAAATCCATTCAAGTGGCTCTATTGTCAGTCTCAAGTTACTGGGCCATCTACCACGGGACACCCCTAGACGTGCAACAAGGGTAACGGTAAGCCCAAAAATAACCAGCAGCTCCTTTGGGGGTTAGTGCTACATAGTATAAGTCCCTAGACCAGGGGGTGCCCAACACTGGCCATGTGGTCCATGGCACCCTCCGATGTGGCCCTCCATTGTCTTGCTCTGAGATGGCGGGGCAGCAAGCCCAGATTGAGGGTTCCCGACCCACCATCTCTGAGCATTAGTGCGAAGAATGGAGCCGCTAGAGGAAGCAGAGCCAATGCTTCCTGTATATCGCCGGCTCCTTCACAGGCGGAGTGATACCAAATATACTCTGCCTGTGACGGGAAGCATCGACTCTGCTCTCTACTGTGGCTACATGCTTCTGTCTAGGGATGAGCCGAACACCCCCCGGTTCGGTTCGCACCAGAACTTGCGAACGACCCCCGCGTTCGGCACGAACGTTAGAACCCCATTGAAGTCTATGGGACTCGAACGTTCGAATTGGAAAGTGCTAATTTTAACGGCTAATATGCAAGATAGTATGCTAAAAAGGGTTTGGCGATCTGCCTTCTGCCTCAGGGGACATGGGTCACTGCAAAAAAAAGTTTTAAAAACTACCGTTTTGGCGGGAGCACTGATTTTAATGACGATTAAAGTGAAAAAAAAAAGGGAAATATTCCTTTAAATATGGTGCCTGGGGGGTGTCTATATAGTATGCCTGTGAAGTGCCACGTGTTTCCCGTGTTTAGAACAGTCCCTGCACAAAATGACATTAAACGGAAATAACACCATTTAAAACTGCTTGCGGTTTTAATGTTATATCTGGTTCCTGCAATATGGTTGAAAATCATTCAGAAAAATGGCATGGGTAGCCCTCCCTGCCCATTACCAGCCTATTTGGGTCTTGTACGCACATTAAGGGGAACCCTGTACCCATATTAAAAAAAAGGAAATGCGTGTGGCCCCCAGGCCCTATATACTCAGAACAGCAGTATACAGGCGGTGCAAACAAGACAGGGACTGTGTAGGTTTGTTGTGTTAAGTTGAATCTGTTTGTCATTTTCAACCGGTACATTTTTAAAGTGTAGCTCCAGTCAAAAAAAATATCTTTAAGCTTTTTGGAAAACATAGGGAAGGGTTATCACCCCTGTATAATTTGTTTTGTCGTCCATCTTTTTTCATCTCACTTGCTGTTGTCTCCTTCCGTTTGCAAGTAGGAGATGTTTGTAAATTGGATGTTTGAAAGTAGGGGCCTGCCCTATATGCTCTGCAGAAATGGCGGAACAAGGTGTTGGTTTTGCAACAACATTGTAAGCCCTCAAAGTGACTCTTGGTGGCCGCTGGAGCGCCCTGCTGTGAACGATTATATCAAGAATTGTAATTACATGCCATTGTTGAACAGTGGTAGAAAAATTGACCTTTGGTGGTTGTGGTGCTGGTGCCACAACACTATAAGTCCTCACAGTTACTCTGGGTGGGCACAGGAAGGGGCCCTCCTGTGAAATATTATATCAAGAATTGTAATTACATGTCCCTGTTAAACAGGGGCAGAAAAATTGGGCCTTAGGCACTGGTGCCATCACACTGCAACCTCTGCCATACACTCTAGTTTTTTTGCAGGAATTAGCCCTGCTGCAAAGCATTGCATCAAAAATTTTACTTAAACGCCCCTGTTAAACAGGGGCAGAAAAATTGGGCCTTAGGCACTGGTGCCATCACACTGCAACCTCTGCCATACACTCTAGTTTTTTTGCAGGAATTAGCCCTGCTGCAAAGCATTGCATCAAAAATTTTACTTAAACGCCCCTGTTAAACAGGGGCAGAAAAATTGGGCCTTAGGCACTGGTGCCATCACACTGCAACCTCTGCCATATACTCTAGTTTTTTTGCAGGAATTAGCCCTGCTGCAAAGCATTGCATCAAAAATTGTACTTAAACGCCCCTGTTAAACAGGGGCAGAAAAATTGGGCTGCTGGCATCACCCAGAACCAAAAATGTTCTTCCAACATATCAGCGGAGGAGGAAGAGGATAGACAATCAACATAACAGGACAGTCACTCAGCATCAGCATAGGCAGTCTTGAAGGGATGTGGTATTTCAAAAAAAATTATTCGGTTACATCAGCTTCAGGTGCTTGGTAGCTGTGGGTGATCCAAGACTGATTCATCTTGATGAAGGTCAGTCGATCAACTGATTCGGTGGACAGGCGCACCCTGTGATCGGTAACAAAGCCACCAGCAGCACTGAAGGTGCGTTCCGAAAGAACGCTGGATGCAGGACAGGCCAGTAGCTCAATTGCATACTGTGCAAGCTCTGGCCAGTGATCCATCCTCAAGACCCAGTAAGCCAGAGGATTTTCAGTGGGAAAGGTGTCCAAGTCTGACCTTGCCCCTAGGTATTCCTGCACCATGTAAATTAGACGCTGGCGATGGGTGCTGGAACCAATCATACCTTGGGGCTGCGGACTAAAAAATTGTCTGAAAGCATCAGTCAGACGGCCACCTTCTCCACCGCTCCTTCTGACTGATGCCTCAGCAACACGTTGTCCAGGACCAGGAGTTTGTGACCTCCCAGTCTCTGGGAACGCGTTGCACAGAGCTTTCTGCAAGGCCTCCCGGAGATGTCTCATCCTCTGCTCCCTCTGCGATGGCAAGATAAGGTCGGCAACCTTACCCTTGTACCGTGGATCAAGGAGAGTGGCCAGCCAGTAATGGTCCCTCTCCTTGATCCGAAGAATACGAGTATCCTTCCGCAGGCTTTGCAGGATCAGGGAGGCCATGCAGCGTAGGTTAGCTGAGGCATTCGGTCCGGAGTCCTCTGGGTCACTAAGGACAACATGATCCGCAGCTACCTCCTCCCAGCCACGTACAAGTCCACGTGTTTCTTGGGACTGTAAATCATCCCTATAAGACTGCTGCTGCTGATGCTGAGTGCCAGCCTCCACCTCCATGCTGACACAATCATCCTCCTCCTCCTCTTCCTCCTCCTCACCCTCTTCCTGTGTGATGGGTGGCACAGCAGGAACACTGTCTGGATAAAGGGGGCCTTGAGAGGCAAGGAAGTCCTCCTCTTCCTGCCTCTGTTCTGCCTCAAGTGCCCTGTCCATTATTCCACGCAGCGTATGCTCCAAGAGGTGGACAAGAGGTATAGTGTCACTGATGCATGCACTGTCACTGCTCACCATCCTTGTGGCCTCCTCAAACGGTGACAGGACAGTGCATGCATCCCTGATCATGCCCCACTGGCGTGGTGAGAAAAAACCAAGCTCTCCTGACCCTGTCCTGGTGCCGTAGTCGCACAGGTACTCATTGATGGCCCTCTGCTGCGTGTGCAGCCGCTGCAGCATGGCCAATGTTGAGTTCCATCTGGTGGGCATGTCACATATAAGGCGGTTCTTGGGCAGGTTCAACTCCTTTTGGAGCTCAGCCAGCCGAGCAAAGGCATTAAATGATCGGCGGAAATGCACACAGACTCTCCTGGCCTGTTTCAGGACATCCTGTAAGCCGGGGTACCTGCCCAAGAACCGCTGCACCACCAGGTTAAGGACGTGAGCTACACAGGGCACATGGGTCAGTTGTCCCTGTCGGAGGGCGGAGAGGAGGTTGGTGCCATTGTCGCAAACCACCATTCCTGGCTTAAGCTGGCATGGCGTCAACCACCTCTCGGCCTGCCCCTGCAGAGCTGACAAAACATCCGCCCCAGTGTGGCTCCTGTCCCCCAAACAAACCAGCGCAAGCACGGCATGGCATCGTTTTGCCTGCGTACTTGCGTAGCCCCTGCAACGCCTACGGAGCACCGCTGGTTCTGAGGACAGAGCACTGGAAGAGGCCATGGAGGAAGAAGAAGAGGAGGGGGTGGAGGAGAGAGGTGTGTCACAACCAATAGTAGCATTTTGGAGGCGTGGTGGCGGAACAACCTCCAATACTACTGCACCTTGTCCTGCATCCTTCCCAGCAGCCAGAAGAGTGACCCAATGGGCCGTGAAAGACAGGTAACGTCCCTGTCCATGCCTGCTGGACCATGAGTCAGCGGTAATATGCACCTTACCGCTGACCGCCCTGTCCAGCGAGGCAAGGACATTGCCTTCCACATGCCGGTAGAGAGCCGGAATTGCCTTCCGTGAGAAAAAGTGGCGTTTGGGGACCTGCCACTGAGGAACCGCACATTGTACAAACTCACGGAAGGGGGCCGAGTCTACCAACTGAAAAGGCAGCAGTTGAAGTGCTAGCAATTTAGCCAAGCTAGCATTCAACCGCTGGGCATGTGGATGGCTGGGAGTAAATTTCTTCCGCCGGTCCAGCAGCTGGGGCAGGGACATTTGTCTGCTATAATCGGACGTGGATGTACCACTAGCAGAGTTCCCGGAAGCACTTGGCTGTGACACACCTAATTCTACACCTTCATTCCTCTCAGAGCAGGTTTCAGAGAGGACTGAAGGTCTAGTGGGGTTGGAGATGCCAGCTGATGAGGAGCAAGGAGAGGTCCGCTTTGTTCTTTGGTGTGGGTCTTTGAGGTATGCTTGCCAACGAGCTGCATGGCAGGTCAACATATGTCTGGTCAAGCATGTGGTGCCCAAGCGGCTGATGTTTTGGCCACGTGAGATACGCTTGAGACATATGTTGCAAATAGCAGCGGTGCGATCTGATGCACTCGTCTCAAAAAAGGCCCACACCAAAGAACTTTTAGAATAACGCGCAGAGGAAGCGCTCTGCGCAGGCGGAGCTCTGCGGTGTGATTCAGTCGGTGTGCTGCCCCTAAGCTGGCCCCCGGAGGGCATCCTGCCTCGTTGGACATGTGCCTCCTCCTCCTCCTCCTCCCTCCTTCCAGGCACCCACGTGGAGTCAGTGCCCTCATCATCCCCTCCCTCTTCATCGCTGTAGCAAACCTGGCAGTATGCTGCAGCTTGTGGAACATGACTGCCAGATTGCTGTCCTTCTTGAGCATCCCCTCTCTCTGTGCTCACGCTACTGCCTTCCTCTAGCTGAGTGTCATCATCAGAGCCCACCAAACACTGGGCATCCTCCTGGAGCATGTACCCAACACTGTGCTCAAAGAGTTCAGGAGACTCCTCAGGAGGACGTGGTGGGTCTAGGGAAGGAGTCACTGATGATGACATTGAGAGGAGGGACGACGATGTGTTAGCAGCTGCTTTTCTACTACCCTGAGACTGGGTGAGAGAGGATGAGGAGGATGAGGAGGATGAAGAGGGCTTGGTCATCCACTCTACCAAGTCGTTGGCATGTTGCGGTTCAACATGTCCAGCTGCAGAAAAGAAGGACAAGCATGTCCCATGGCCACGTGCTGATGACAATGCACCGCGTCCCCGACCAGCACTGTTGTCTCTAGACACAGAGCCTGCTTGCCCTCTTTTATCGGCTCGCGCCTGTCTGCCTCTCCTTGCTGGCCTTCCAGACATGGTAATGGCCTGAAGGGAGTTGGGTAAAACAGTAGTTGGGTAGTTTATATTGTGCTGGAGGCACACAACACCCACTAACTCCTGCAGATGCCTTTTTTATAGAACAGCAGAGTTAAAGGGGTATATACAGATGTATACTGTGCTGTGCTGGAAGCACACACAACTTCCAATAACTCCAGCAGATGTCAATCGGGCCCAAATAGAGAACAGCTATGTAGGTGGATAATAGCGGTATGTACTGGGTACAGAGCAGGCACACAGCACGCACTATCTCCTGAGTGACACTGCTGACTGCAAGCTCTATTGTTAAAGATGGACCACTAGCTATATAGGTGAGGTGAATATCACGGTGTATACTGCGGTCAGGGCACGCAGACAATAACCAGAAAACAGCAGAGTTAAAGGGGTATATACAGATGTATACTGTGCTGTGCTGGAAGCACACACAACTTCCAATAACTCCAGCAGATGCCAATCGGGCCCAAATAGAGAACAGCTATGTAGGTGGATAATAGCGGTATGCACTGGGTACAGAGCAGGCACACAGCACGCACTATCTCCTGAGTGACACTGCTGACTGCAAGCTCTATTGTTAAAGATGGACCACTAGCTATATAGGTGAGGTGAATATCACGGTGTATACTGCGGTCAGGGCACGCAGACAATAACAAGAAAACAGCAGAGTTAAAGGGGTATATACAGATGTATACTGTGCTGTGCTGGAGGCACACACAACTTCCAATAACTCCAGCAAATGACAATCGGGCTCAAATAGAGAACAGCTATGTAGGTGTATATAGTGGTATGTACTGGGTACAGAGCACGCAGACAGCACGCACTAACACTACTGACTGCAAGCTCTATTATTAAAGCTAGATCACTAGCTATATAGGTGAGGTGAATATAGTGGTGTATACTGCGGTCAGGGCACAGACAGTAACCACTACACAAGAGCAAAATAGTAAATCAGCCAAAAACGATTGGTGCGTAACTGTGTTGAAGGTACACAGAACACCCACTGCTTCAGATGCTAACAAACACTACACGAGGCCGCCTGAAAGGCAGCTTTATATAGTGTGGGGCGTGCACTACACAGTCTGAGCTATGATTGGCCACAGGCAGGATGCCTGTGGCCAACCATTGCTCTTCCCGCTACTGGCGCTGCGATTGGCCAAGCATGCGGGGTCACAGTGCATGCTTGGCCAATCGTGAGACAGCAATGCATTGCGCCATCGCAGTGCATTGTGGGCCACACGAATTTTGCCGCGAACGGCCCAAACGTTCGGAATTCGGCGAACGCACGAACGACCGATGTTCGAGTCGAACATGCGTTCGACTCGAACACGAAGCTCATCCCTACTTCTGTCACAATTATGCTTGGGGATGGTGGGTCGGGACACAGGAACCCACGATCTGGGACAGCAGCCACCAGTATCAGTACCAGCCACCAGTACCAACCAACAGTACCAGTCATAAGTACCAATCAGCAATATAAACCAGCTGGCTGCAGGAATCCTGAGGAAGAAGTGAAGATTGAGGTCAGTTGAGGAGCAGGTAAACCGCTTTGCATCAGTGTGAAAGCAGCCTTAGGCCCCTTTCACACGATCGGTCCAATCAGGACCACTGGTCTTTTTTTCAGGTGAACTCAAACGGACTCTCCATTCACCTCTTTAGAGAGGCAGATGTAAATGGACTTGTGTCCGTTTACACCCGCCTATCTGCAATGCGATCTCCTAAAAACAGAAGGGGATCTGTCCCCTTCTGTCTGGGCGGATCGGAGGGCCCTTAGGGTAGAGCGTGCTGCATCTGTGTCTGCTCTACATATGCAGAGTGGACACAGACCTGACACCCCCCCCCTTACGCTCATTGTGGCCCGCGACCAGTTACCAAAGTCGATAAAGTGGCCCTCACTCCTCAAAAGTTTGGGCACTCCCGCCCTAGACACTGCAACTCCAGGTGATGCTGTCTCAAAGCCAGAGATATATTTACAGGTATATTCAATGTGACCACATTAGGTTTTCCCGCAATGTACAGGTAACTTCCCATAGACAATTGGTAGAATGATACGATTTTTGCAATCTAATAGTTACTCACGGATCCAGCTGGTAAAGCAGAGATCTCCACTAATCTTACGTGGCGATCGATCTGTCAATGTGTGTGTGACACATACAATTCCTCAGCAAGTGGTTCCTCACCTGTGATTTTTCTGTGGATTTCCAGTTTTATGCAATGTTTCAAATGCTGTTACAGCAAGCTAATGGTAGTCCAACGGACATTTTGACCAATATCCAGTAGGTTCTGAGGAAGTTCTGGCATTTAGGAGGAACAAAAAATGCAAGACTGTTACACTGGGACAGCACCCCTGCTTTATACCGACCTCAGCCTATATCTTGTCCCCTCAGGGGGTATCGTTTTGACAGCAAATGATGAACCACCACCGTGGAAACTACAAATCTGAATGTCTCACTCGAGATTTATCCTGCATACCAGACCCTCTGGACATTGATGAAAATGTCCGTTGGACTACCATCAGCTTGCTGTAATGGCATTTGAAGCATTGCATAAAACTGGGAATCCACAGAAAAAAATAAATAAAAAATAAATAAAATAAAAAAATCGGATGAGGAACCACTTACTGAGGAATTGTATCGCACATGCATTGACAGATCGATCGCCACATAAGATTAGTTGAGATCTCTGCTTTACCAGCTGGATCCATCCACCATTACCAGCTGGATCCATCCACCATTACCAGCTGGATCCATCCACCATTACCAGCTGGATCCATCCACCATTACCAGCTGGATCCACCCACCATTACCAGCTGGATCCACCCACCATTACCAGCTGGATCCACCCACCATTACCAGCTGGATCCACCCACCATTACCAGCTGGATCCACCCACCATTACCAGCTGGATCCATCCACCATTACAGATTGCAAAAATTGCATCATTATACCAATGGTCTATGGGAAGTTACCTGCACGTTGCTGGAGATAGCTATATCTTTACACTGGTTTAATTTTTCCCTTTTTGACGTAGGGAAGTATAGAACACTAGGAAATTTGTTTCCCGTTCCCTTTTGTCCTATATACAGGGGATAGGCGGGAGTTTTGGCTTGCTGTGCATTTTTTCATTTTGCTCTTTTAAGCAATAAATTATATTGTAGTTAACTCTTGAGGGCGTGCATCGATCTCTACTTTTTATTCTTCGATAGAGTACAATTGATCACACCCCCCTCCCCCCGATACCTAATCGATGAGTACTGCTAGTATATGAATCTTGGGAATCAAATTTTTCTCTATTTTTGTAGTTGTACACATTTGGGACTACAATTTTACAGCTATAGGATAAGCTATTGGAACGTCTTACCCAAAGGTAGGTGGTGGAGAGCTGGGGTGGTGAGGTCTTGCTATCCACCTTTCCCAATCAGGGAACGCTTTGCATTCATTCAGAAAAATCAAAAACATTCTCTGAAAGGGTACTGTGCCGAGTGGTCGCCCTCCTATGTTCACAATGCAGGAGAGCAGTCCTTTAGAGCGGGAAGCTAGTGGTGATAATTGGAGGGCATTATACCTATACAGAAAATGCGTTGGGTTGAAGATGGAACATCTGTTTAATATACAGGTGCATTCTGACTTCATGACATTTACGTCAGGATGTATGTGACATCATGACGAAACACATTCACGTCATGACACAATGTCATGATGCATGTGCGGGTCCTTTTGACGTCACCCACAGATGTGGTATTAGATTCATTGAACCACCATAGTAAAAGCCCAATTTGTTGCCAACATCTCTTAAAGTTAGAGAAGGAGAATCAAGGGTAACCCCCCCATACATTGGGAGTGGATGGACAGATTCTAATTATTGAATCAAATTAGTATAAATATAAAGTTTATTCATACACAAATAAAATAAAAATCTCATGAATCAAAGGGAATTATTATAGATGCGGTATGACAGATCACAGATGTGGTATGACACAGCCATGCCATTAACTTAAATGATTAGGTCCAATTACTGAAATCATCCAATTGCCATGTTATAAAACCTTGTCCAGAGGCGAAACCTGTTGGGCTGAGGGATTTTTTTGTGACTTATTTTTTATTTATAGAAGTGTGCTACAGAAACAATGAGAGTAACTTCACAGAATATGCAAATAGAAAATGGCTTAAGGAACCACCAAAAGGCGGTTATACCCTTCCGGGGAATGAAAGGTGAAAACAAGTAGCAGCAATAAGAACGCAACAAGTTACATAAGTTGAAAGAACCATCTGTGGTCAGGTCATACTTGGGCTAACCACGCATTAATAGAGAGTCTCTGTCCACCAGAGGTAACTACCGAGTCATGGGGGGGGGGGGGGTCTGCTGTTGGGTATCCACCGCGGGGTGTCCAACTGGGGTTAGTGCACCCCCATTTTTGGTTATATTAGAACAACAACCAAAGAATGAATGAGAGGGAAAGGGTAAAAAAGAAAAAAGAAAAAAAAGATACAGGAAAAGGGGGAGCAGGGTGGGGGTGGGTTAAAGGGAATCGCCCCCAAGGAGCAGGAAGCCTCAATACCAATCAGGCAGTGGAAATTGCATATCGTGTATTGGAGGAATTCATTGGAGAAGCGGAAAAGATCCCAGTAAAACCACCTGATCTGACTTATGCCGGACAGCCAGAGGTCAGATCCTCCATCCGTTCAATGTCATCCACTCTTGTGAGCCATTGGGCTACCGTTGCTTCCACTGGCACGGAATACATGCCCATGCTGCATTAAGGAGGTGTTTAAGACGGGACTTATGATACTGTTTCCCGGTTAAAGGGTTAAGGTTGAGTTAAGGCCCATACACACGATCGGACTTTGACAATGGTCCGACTGACTTGTTTTATCAGACAATCCGACCGTCTGTATGCTCCATTGGACAATTGTAGTTGCTTTTTCAAATGTACAAATATTTGCTGTGCATGCTATCAAACTTTGACAACAAGTGTCCCGATGGAGGCTAATCCGATCGAGTCTACACAAGTCCATCGGACCAAAGTACAAACACGTGTGCTCAGAGCCAATGGTAAACATCAGCCAACAATAGCAGAAGCTGCCCAAAGGATGGCGATAAAGAGCTTAAAAAAAAACACACACACATGATTTAGTGAAAGTTGGCTGAAAATGTTCTGCCGTGTGTATGCAGAACAAGTTCACGGCCAACGCCCATTTGGACAAAAATCCACGGAAAAGTCAGATGGAAGTCCAATCATGTGTATGAGGCTTAAGACTGCAGCTGAGCCATCATGCAGGGAAATGTCCGAATTTTTGTATGAGTTGAACTGGTTGTCGAAAAGTTTGGGACATTCCTAGACGATATGTAGGATGGTGCTGTATGCAGGGCACAGTGCCAGCAGTGGGCAAAACCGAAGGAGTTCTATACCAGCTCATGATTTTGTAGGCATTTTACTCTTCACTTTGAATGAGCACATTTTTCCCCATTGGGGAGAACCGGGCCATGCTGCAGGAGGCTTAAAGGAGATACTTATGTGCTGACTGAATTAGTGGCGGAATTAGTGGTGGATTAGGGCAGTATTGCCATCAGGCTGGAACATGCGCCGTGGTGTGTTTGGCTTAAGGTAGGCAGTCAAGCCTCTCAGTAGCCACAGTGACCCTTAAGACTAGTCCAAGCTTGTAGTTAGTGGGGATAGGTCAATACATTGACCTCCAACCCAAGACACCCCTCCATCCAAACGGGATTTGTCAACCGCAACAGAAAAAACATTTGCTGGTTGGTGATATGCTATGGTATCTCCTTCTGGATGGTGACATTTGTGTACAACCTCCAGGATTGGAAAATCCTGCCTCTGCACCAGACATTTCTCTTTATAAGTACCGTAAGTTTATATGCCTGGCATCTCTTTGACTTGTACTCTTGACTGTAGTACGTGTTTGACTTGTACTATGTGTTTTGTAGACACTTAATAAAAGTTATGTTTTAGGCCATGGTGGTTTGACACGTGGGTTCCGCACATCCCTGCTGGTTGTTTGGCAGGCCACCCTCTATTCTGTGGAATTGTTGCTTTTGCCCGAGGTCTAATTTTATAAATGGCAGGGTTCTTGTAACACAAATGACTACGAATCACTATCCCAGGAGGCATGCCAGGTGTCTTCTAATGAAATTATTATAAACACAAAAGGATGGAAATATTGTGGAGGCCTTTAGACACATGTCTAAACTATATGAAAACATACCAGAGAGAGTTTGGTGGGAAGCCTTGATGCAGTATGTATATTAAAAGAAAAATCAGTTTGCGGTTTGAGAATATTGTCTAGACCTCATTCACATAATGATGCAGAATTTTTGGCAGGCTGGGATAAATTACAGGCCGTTCGTGCAGTATTTATTGGACTAAGCCCTTGTACACACGGTCGGACATTCCGACAACCAAATCCGGATTTTGTCTGACGAATTTTGTCCGAAACTGTTGCATACACACGGTCGCACGAAGTTGTCGGAAAATCCGATCGTTCAGAACGTGATGACGTTATTTAGTTACGACGGGACTACGTTCAGGCTAGTAGCCAATAGCTTTGATGTAGGAATTTGATCTGAGCATGCGTGGCACTTTGATCGGAATTCTCTACACATGATTGGAGTATGTCCGATCGGAGCATTTTGTCAGAAAATTTTACCAACAAGTTGGAAAACTTGGTCCGCCGGATACTCAGACGGAAACAGTCCGACGCAGACCCCACAGAGTCGGAATATCCGACAAAACGGTCCGATCGGATACATTCCGTCGGAATCTCCGACCGTGTGTACAAGGGCTAAGAGTAGTTAAATCAAAAAAAAAAAAAACTGAAGAACAGACTATCATGAAATTTAAGATGTTGAAGAACAGATTTTATGTAAATCAGGGTTGTCCAACCTGCAGCCCGACAATTGTAAACTTATCTAAAAATGTTGATTTTTTTGGGGGGGGGGGATTCTCTAAAAATGCATTTACGCTTAGTGAACACATGCGGGCAAAGACAAAATTTTACAGTGTCTTTACCATATTTTTATAAAATGTTATCGTCCTAAAAAAAATTAAATACAGTAAATAAAAAAAATAATAATAATCTCCCACTCTTCACAATCACGTCTTATGTCTTCGGAAGCCCCTTTATTTGTGAGCAACTATTTAGTAAGGATAAAACACATGGGAGGGTAAAATTAGAACTAAATTATCTGATGAGCACCGTGAGAATACATTAAGAATTGCTACTACACCCGCCGAACCAAATATTGCTGCGTTCGTTCAGGGGTGTCCAACTCAATCACATCAGCATTATGACTGACCTCAAAGGGCAGGTTGCATCTGTAAGACTAACGCATCCAGGGCTTTTTTTTTCTCCAGAGAATAGGTGCGTGAGCTCAACCACCCTCCCCCGCAGACGCGCCCCCCCCCCCCCCCCAACCAACAAACCTGATAAAATGGTGGGAGGATCTTAAAGTGGCAATAAATAGCAGAAGTACATTGTGCATTACATACTGCAGAGATAAGGGGTGCGCTACGTACTGAGTGCAGGGTTCAGGAGTGTGCGGGTTCAGCTTTCTAAAACAAAAATAAATAAATTTCTGAAACCCCCCCCCCCCCCTCCGCGTGTCAAACGCAGCCTCACTGTGTCATTAATTGTAGCCCTGTGCCCATCAATTGTGGGACAGGCAGCAGGTTAGGTGGCGGCTCCCGTGTCCTCCATGCTTTTCCTCCTACTAGGTTTCCAATAAGAGCGCCAGTCCTTTCAGCCAATCAGGTGACTGGTATTTGACCCGCGCTTCCTGATTGGCGGAGTGGCGGTTCAGTGTTAGAAAAGCAAACAAATATTCGCTTTTCTAACATCTGGGTGGGCTTCGATCAGGGTCCATCCCATTTTGAAGCCCATTAGAGCAGATTGCTCTAATCAGGTGCTTCAAAAAAATTTAATAAAAATAACCCCCCCCCCCCCCCGCTGTAATTCAGGCAACCGGCTTCTGAAAAGGGGCCGGCCACATATAGATACATGCAAAGCATGCGTCTATCCATTAAGCATATAAGGGGTAGCCTGGAGAAAGGGGGCAGTGCCCGGGTGCCCCTAATGGACAGGGCGCAACTGTCTGCACCACTCTCCCCCATCTCTGCATGCACCTCCCTTAGAGTTGCCACCGCATCCCTTTAAACCCGAACACATATGAGTTACACAGGTTCTGAGGCTAATTAAATGTAGATAAGCCGCCAAGCGAGTTTAATTACCACCTTAATCAGCCACAGAACCTGTGTAATATGCTTTTGGGTTTAAAGGGATGAGGTGGCAACCATAACCTCCCTCCAGAGCCCACATCTCCCCTCCCCCAAAGCTCCTAACATCTCGCCTTTTCCAAAAATACACAACTTTTTTTAGTACCTCCCTGAAGTGTAAGTGGCTCCTCTTCTCTCTCACTTGCAGGGAGATCGTTGGTTGGCATCTGAGCACCCGGCAACATGATGGTAAATCGCAGTGCAGCTTACCACAAGATGCCCCATCCCACCTATGACCACATTGCATCTGCATCTCCCTTATCCTGGCCATGAGTGCAGGGCAGGCAGGGATCTGGGGAAGTCACAGAGGAAAGGTGTCCTTGTAAACACATAAGGCTTGAGTGGAGGGCATAAGGCTTGAGTGGAGGGCATAAGGCTTGAGTGGAGGGCATAAGGCTTGAGTGGAGGGCATAAGGCTTGAGTGGAGGGCATAAGGCTTGAGTGGAGGGCATAAGGCTTGAGTGGAGGGCATAAGGCTTGAGTGGAGGGCATAAGGCTTGAGTGGAGGGCATAAGGCTTGAGTGGAGGGCATAAGGCTTGAGTGGAGGGCATAAGGCTTGAGTCGTGGGCATAAGGCGTGAGGGGAGGGTGAGTGGAGGACGAGGGGAAGGCGAGGGGAAGGCGAGGGGAAGGCGAGGGGAAGGCGAGGGGAAGGCGAGGGGAAGGCGAAAAAAAATAAATCACAGATTTGATCAGACACATAGGCCACAGTGACCGCACATGAACAGGGAGCAAATGGGGAGAAACCCAATAACCCTGTGGAAACAGCAGAACAGAGGTAGAGGTTATAGAGCGCTAGAAAGGGGCAATAGAAGTGCATAGATTTTTTTATGCCCGTCCCCTCAACAGTAGTGAAAATCTGGGGCCAAAAAGGGTAATATAGTAAACTGACTCCTGGGTGTGGGGCCCCAGATATCCCCAGCATAGTCATGACAGATTGAGAGTTGCCAATCTGTCACAGGCTATTTTGAACGAGGGCCAAGTAAGAGTCCTGGAAATAGGCTTGTCATTTGTTCCCACAATGGATTTTTTGTTATTTGAATGAGTAAAAGACATAAATGAGTTTGCACATAACCCTATGACTAAGGCTGGTCATAGATGGAGCGAATTTCTTTCCTGCAACATGCTGTTCCAGCAGCTACAAACCGGATCGGGTGCAGGTGCCGCCATTCCAGCTAAGGGAAACTGGCAGTGGAGTGCAGCTTTACTGCCGGCTTCCGACTGCACATGCGCGAGTCCCGCTGCACTTTGTGAATGGCCAGCTGGTCTTCTGGGACACACACAGGTGCCAGAAGACAACGGGGTGCTCGCTGAGGAGGACCCAGCTGAATCAGAAGTACACTTGTACGTCCAAAAAAGTACTATTGGGAAAAAGAAAAAATTCAATATCCAAAAACGAGGGGTAGAGAGGTGGCGGACCTCTCAAAAGTGGGTGGAACACCGCTCCAAAGGGGTTGTAAACCCTCGCTTGTGTTTTTTGAATGCATTCAGGTGATAAAAACAGCAGCTGGCAGTGACCCCCCCCCCCCCCGTTTTACGTGCCTGAGCCCCGCATTTCCCTTGGCAGGGACGCTTTGTCCCTCTCCACGGGGTCCCAGCTCTTGATTGTATAGATTTTGATAGCAGCATTGGCTTCCGTTGCTGTCAAACAAATCCAATGATGAGGGCGTCGGGGGGGGGGGGGGGGGGGGTGCAAGTCTGGCATTCAGATCTTTGGACGCAGATGCTGGACTTGGAAGCGTGCCCGCAAGGTACCCCCCCCCCCCCCCCCGGAGATCGCTTCTCGTAGGGGGTTATCAGATGCTGGGAGTAGCCGCGATCAGGGCCTCTGTGCAAAACCTGCTGCACAGTGGAGGTAAGTATGATAGGTTTGTAAAAAAAAATATATATATATATATATAATAATAATAAAAAAAAAAAAAATATATATATATATATATATATATATATATATATATATATATATATATATATATATATATATTAAAAGCCAGCAGCTACAAATACTGCAGCTGCTGACTTAATAAATGGACACTGACCTGTCCCAGGATCCACTGATGTCGGAAGCCGAGACCGATCGATCGGCTCTCAGCTGCTGCCGCAGCCATTCTAGGTGAAGGAATCAGGAAGTAAAGTCTTGCGGCTTCACTTCCCGGTTCCCTACTGCACATGCGCGAGTCGCGCAGCGCAATAGGAATGGTCCGCGCTGTCTCTGGGACCCGTGTGTGTCCTAGACAGCGCTCCGGGACAAGAAGAGACAGACTCCCATGGAAGTCTATGCCCGGAAGTGGGTGCAAATACCTGGAACCCCGCTTTAAGTACATCGTCAATTACCATCCCACTATAGCCACCTTTAATGCACTTCCCTATGTGCATAAACATCTTGAAAGACCTCCTGGCCAACCTATTGTGTTAGGGAATTAAAATCTCATGGGGGGGGGGGGGCAGGTATAGTAATTACATTGTAAGACCTTATGTACAGGCATGGCCCTCTTATATCGAAGAAACAAGAGCTTTTGTAAACAAGCTGTCAGATATAGTGGTTTCAGAGGATACCTTTTATCGCCAGCTTGGATGTGGAAGCCCTTTATAATGGGTAGCCTTTGGGTTTAAATGTGTGTGAAAGTTTCCTCCAGATTAGAAGTCCTTTATACTCATACGGTTTATACTGTAACAATTATTTCCTATTCAATGCAAATTGTGTAAATATATTATATATATATACACACACACACACACACACACACATACAATGCATGGGGACAGCTTGCCGCCCCACCTAAGCCAACCTATTTTAAGACAATTGTGTTCACAGTGGATATGCTTCCGACAAGGTTCATTGACAACTTGTTTGAACTATGGAAGGACACTAAAGAATCCTTCCAACAATTTGTGGAATGCCTCAATGACAATACTATCGGGATACATTTCACTAGTGCGATACTGTGCATTGGGAGACCATCAACTTTCTAGACCTGAAAAAAGGTAGCGATGTAGACAGGGCAATACATACTACCATCTATCGCAAAACCACGTAGACAGTCTTCTTCACTGGACAAGCAACCACACCCAAGTCCCTCAAAATGGGGGTGCCCACAGGGCAATTAATGATAGTGTAATTGCTCCACACTAACAAACTAAAGTCCATGTGCCATCCTGTAAAGTATTTTAAACAATATAACAGTCCATGGATAAACCGTGAAAACATATGTTGATTATGATGAGGCAGAACTCACTTTGGCAAGGGATCTTCAGCCAGCTGTATGGCCTTCCACTATTAGAATCACAGCGCAGGAAGCCAGGTCATGCTACTGTGAACATTTGAGAGGATTTGGTCTAACAAGATGGCCGCTTCTGAGGACTGCTTCTCTGACATCTCTTGACCTATTGGACTATCTTCCATCTTGATCTGAAGTCCAGACGTGGAGGTCCCATACTTTGGTGTTTACACCATATGCCTTGTTGACTGAGCTTATGCCCATTTGAGTCCTCTTACTCCGGTAAGCCTCCTCACTAACCGGTGGTGGTTCTATTGTCCGTGTCTTCACTTCAACACTGAGGTCACGTGGAATTCCACTTCTGGCTACATAATCTGTTTCACCGTTTATCCAAGGACTGTTATATTTTATATTTATTTTTTTTATTTAACAATAAACACCTTTAAATGATGGCACATGGACTTTAGTTTGGGTGTGAATTTCGCATCACTTTTCAGGTTTTTTTTGTGGTCATTGCACAGTATATACCAATTTTTCCATTTATATTTCATAATCGCTCCACACAAATAGAATTACAACAAGGGCATGATGTACTCTGAGTGATTCACCCAAAGAAGCTACCGCGGGAAGGACCTGTGGAAATCAAATAATCGGGTGAAACCCGAGAGATTTGCTATTGGGCCAACAAAGTTATGATAGATTTTAATGTAAAATGTACAGACATCACTGAAAAATAGATTCGTTATTTCTGATAGCATATAGGACTAAAGGGTGTTTTTCTTATCTGTGCTTCAAGTTCTAGACATGCAATAATGCAGAATTGTAAATTTTTCAGAAAATCTTTATCATGCGACTCACCTCGACTTCCTTCTCAGTCAGCGGCGGAGCACTGCAATGGAAACAGATAATATTTTATATCAATTTAGCAGAACGTATGTGGATGTCAAGGAGGTGGTGACAGGATAGTGAATGAGAGAGCAGGGGTAGCAGATCATCCTGGGGGGGCTGTGATCACTTTTTTGTATCAGGTATTTTTTTTTGGAAAAGAAGGAAATGTTTTGAGTTTTTCCACAGTTTGCTTTACAAGAAAGTGAAAAAAAAAAAAACCCCAGCAAGTAGAGAACAAAACAATGTGGCTTACAGTACACGATGTGAATTGCGTCATTAAATGTTTTACCATAAGCTAAAAAAATTGTATTTTTATTTATAACATTGGTTTATAACATTGGTTTATATCTGCGCTATAGCCGAATGACGGCTACAGTGCAGACCTGTTCTGCTGGGAGTAAAACAAGGGAAAAAGAAGACGAAGAAGGGGAAAACACAAAAAAAACTCAAAAAAAATTGTTGGTTGTGTTGGACTTTTTAGGCATACTACTGCGATTGAATATATAGCATAAAAAAATAATAAAGAAAAAATTATATATGTATTAAGCGTAAAAAAATATATTTAAAAAAATAAAAAATTATAAAAAACACATCGAGTACTGTTTTTATATAACCTGTCTATCTTCATACAATTTTACATCATATCCATATCTATTTCCATCAGATATATATACCCAGAGGGTAAACAAATGTACATTAATATTTAATATACAGAAAAGAAGGGGGTACAGTGGACAGGGTATTAATTACAGAACCTATCTTAGATATACTCTGGCGCTCTACATGTTTCACGTTATTACCAACGCTTCCTCAGGAGCTTTATCAATTTTTTTTTCTTAATGGGAAAAAGAAAACCCAAAAACAGTTGTGCAAGGGGACAGAAATAACATGTAAGGAAGGATTTCTCTATGCAGATAGGGCGATTTTCACATCGACATCACACTTTTATATATATATAGGAGCCCGCGATTAGCATAGAGGCTTCAAATATTTATAGTATAAAATAGCAGCGGACGATGATTTTGCACCATAATCTCTTAGCTTAGAGTGGCCAATTTCTCAATTCCTTTAGCCTTTCCAATAGAACGGGGAGTAGATCAACTTATCTCGATGGTTTAAGGGAGGGGGACCATCTAGCCCCTCAAGTGTCTTCCTCCAGTCGGGAAATGGAACTGCTCCTGAGGAAGCGTTTGTAATAACGCAAAACATGTAGAGCGCCAGAGTAAATCTAAGATCGGTTCTGTAATTAATACCCTGTCCCCTCTTCTTTTCTGTATATTAAGTATTAATGTACATTTGTTTACCCTCTGGGTATATATATCTGATGGAAATAGATATGGATATGATGTAAAATTGTATGAAGATAGACAGGTTATATAAAAACAGTACTCAATGCGTTTTATAATTATTATTTTTTTAAATAAATATATTTTTTTACGCTTAATACATATATTTTTTCTTTATTATTTTTTATGCTATATATTCAATCACAGTAGTATGCCTAAAAAGTCCAACACAACCAACAATTTTTTTTGAGGCTTTTTGTGTTTTCCCCTTCATCTTCTTTTTCCCTTGTTTTATTTCAAATTATTGAAAGGACGTGGCATTTGGAATTTTTATTTTGCAGTGTATCCACAGAACCACCCTGTGTTAGATACACACTATATTTTTATTGTTCTGCCGGGAGGATGTCTATTGACGTCCTCCCGTGCCCGAGCGGCCTCCGAGCCCACTGCAGGGCACGCTCTGTGATCAACTGGGGCACGCTATGAGACTCTCTGGATCACAGATTGGGGTAAGGGGGTCGATCCCAACCCCTTACCACACGATAGACATATGCAATTAGTTTCATACAAATTTCCGTAAATTTGTACATTCGGGAGGATCCGAAATACGAATTGCTATGCTTCCGAATTCTGTACGAAAATTTCGTTTATGAATTTCGGATCCAAATTCTTAACGAACATTCGTAATTGTTACGAAAAAAGTTAATGAACCTAAAAAAAAAAAAAAAAAGGTGAAAACCCAGGAAGTCAGCACAGCACAGGGATGGTGGGAGCCCCTCAATTATAAATTCATCATAACGAACATTCGTAATGGTTACGAAGAGTTAAAGAACGAAAATTCGTATTGCGTACAAAATTTCGGACACGAATTCTAATACGAAACTAATTTATTGACGGCGCACATGTCTACCACGTGATCAGCTGTCAGCCAATGACAGCTGATCATGTGATGTAAAGAGAGCCATTGGCTATTTTTTCTCCTCGTGCCGCCTTATCTGTGCAGACAATCAGTGCCGCCTCAATGAAGGAGACAAATGACCTGTTTGAAAAATTTTATAACAAACTGAAACATGATTTTTTTGGGTTTAGCAAAAAATTGAAACCCCGGCTGTGATTAAATACCACCAAAAAGCTGTATTTGCGTGAAAATAAATTAGTAAAAAGATAAAAAATGTATTTGGGTACAGTGTTGTATGACCGCGCAATTGTCAGTGCGTCAGCTCTGAAAATTGGTCTGGGCAGGAGGGAGGGTGGGGGGGGGGGGGGTTTAAGCACTCAGTAAGCAAGTGATTAAGGTTGCCAACTCAAAAAAAAAGGGTATCTACCTGGTGGGAAGACTCTTGTGAATGCGCAATTTGCGTAATAATATATCAGAAATATGCGGCATGACGTCCGATGCTTCCTTCACTTCTCCATCCTCCTCACCATTCTCGTGGACCGGCGAGGACCCTGAAAGTAAAGCATAGAAGTACAATAAGGCTTGCCCAATCAGAACATAAACCACAATGATCGAGGCGGCCCGGGACTGACTTGGATTGTCCATGACCAGCTCTCTGCCAGCGGAACATGCACATTTTTCACACACATAGAAATACAAAACCATGTGTTAGTGGGGCAACAATCTTAGGCCGCGTACACACGAGAGGATTGTCTGGCCAACTAAGTCCTTCAGACAATCCGACAGACAGTCCGTCCTAATTTTGAATGAACGGACTTGACCACACACGATGAACAGACAGTCCGCTGAAAGCTTGCGCGATGACGTGTACGGCACGTACGACGGGACTAGAAATACGACGTCCAATACACTGCAATGCAACCTTCGGCCGTGTAAATCCTTTCTGAGCATGCGCCATACTTAGTCCGTCCAACTTGCCTACTCACGAGCGGACTGTCCGCTGAAACCAAGTTTGGACGGACAATATTACGGAAATTCCGAAAGACTTAGTCCGCCAGACTGTCCGCCCGTGTACACGCGGCCTAAGTCTTCACTTGGAGGAAAATAAAAAAAAGTTTTAGTTGAGTTAGAACCTCTTTTAAGAACATTGTAAAAAAAAAAAAAAAAGGTCTCAAAGACATGCGATCTTTATACGGTCTTGGGTTTACTTGTATAACCTGTCTACAAATACCTCCAATGCATTTTGAGGTTCAACTCTCTCTTCAAGGCTGAAACTTATGCTCAGTTCTGGTGGAGGCTTTCCAAAAATGGCCTTAAAGTGGTTGTAAACCCTTACAAAACACTTTGACTTACAGGTAAGCCTAGATTAAGGCTTACCTGTAGGTCCAAGAAATATCTCCCAAACCTATACGGTTTAGGAGATATTTGCCCGAAGACAGGCACCGCTATCTACGGCGCATGCGCCGTAGACAGCGGCGCGCAGGCTCACTGAGCGGGGTATCGTCGATGACGGCAATGCCGCGGGTCTCGGCTCCCGTGCGCATGCGGGAGAGTGACGTCATCGCTGCTCCGGCCAATCACAGCGCCGGAGCAGCGAGACCCACGGAGACCCACCAAGAAGATGGATGCTCGGAACTACAGGGGACAGCGGCGACTTCGCTGGCTCCTGCGTCAGGTAAGTGACACATAATGGGCTACTATGCAACGATAGTAGTCCATTATGCTTTACCTTTGCAGGGAATGAAAGAGGAAGTAAACTCATCAGGGTTTACTTCCTCTTTAAAGCTGAACTTTACCCATAACAACTTGATAAAAAAATGTATGTATGTATATATATGTATATATATATGTGTATATGTATATGTGTATATATGTGTGTGTATATATATATGTGTGTATATATATATATATAAATATAATTTTGATATCTTTTTTATATCTTTTTTTTCCTTTGCCAAGGAACATGCATTCCACATAATAAATTAGGCTACCAGAATTAGCGCGTGCTGTAAATTGCCTCCAGCATCGCTCCCGTTTCTTCTTGCTGGAGGCCGCCATTTTTCTGGAGCCCAGAGCCCCTGAGAAACTTTAAAGGGGTTGTAAAGTAAAATTTTTTATTTTTTTAAAATAACAAACATGTTATACTTACCTCCACTGTGCAGCTCGTTTTGCACAGAGTGGCCCCGAACCTGCTCTTCTGGGGTCCCTCGGCGGCTGTCTCTGCTTCCTCCCGCAGGTGCTTCTCACGTTAATGCGAGCTCCCTCGCATTGGTGAGAAGCACTGCGGGCGCGCTCCCGTGATACAGCCGGCGGCTATAGCCGCTCGCTGTATCACAAGGCCCCGCCCCCCGGCGCGCTGCGTCATTGGATGTGATTGACAGCAGCGCGAGCCAATGGCTGCGCTGCTTTCAATCCATCCACTCCAGCCAATCAGCGGCCAGGCTGAGCGGCGAAGAGGACGGCGGGGGCGAGCGCGGGATTTTCGAGGGGTCAGGTAAGTAAAACGGGGGGACTGGGGGCGCCGGCAGTGCGAGATGTTTTTTCACCTTAATGCATAGAATGCATTAAGGTGAAAAAACATTTACCTTTACAACCCCTTTAAATCATAAAGCAGATCTAAAGCCATCAGATTTTATGGTTTCAAAAAAAAACAAACAGTTACATCCCTGGAATGTTGGGATTGCCAACTGTCACATTTGCTTGTGTACTCAACCAAACTGTCAGCCCATCAAATGACTGGTGCCCTAACGGATCACATGTGCACAGGGGCAGACTGACCATTGGGCCACTCAGGCACTGCCCGAGGGCCCGAGCCACTAGGGGGCACCCCATCAGGGTTGCCAGCCTCAGTAAAACCAGGGACAGTAGGTAAAAATCTTTTTTTTTTTTTACATCTGTCTCTGAAATGTCCCTTACCGACATCCCTTTGGTCTAAAAATACTGAGATTATAGCTGCCCCACCTCTCCAGTACCTTCTCAGCCAATAGAAACACGTCTGTGTATACTGTGTGTACATGTATGTGTATATTGTGTGATTGTATACTGTGTGTATACTGTGTGGGACCATAATCTCGGATTGCCTGGGGGCCCCATAATCTTATTGCCCGGGGGCCCCATGAGTTGTCAGTTGGCCCCTGCATGTGCAGCACCATGGCAGTTGCAGGAAGCTTACAATCTAAAATGTAATTTATTGCAAATTACCAATCATTAGATGTGGTGGCTGCATTCGTTTTATTTTCTTAGGCTTTTCCCTCTGTTTTCACCTGGTGATCTGGCCAGTAATACACCTCCTGTAACAGAGCGCCCCCCCCCCCCCCCACTCTGGATGAAGGAGCACAGGGGGCACAGCAGACAGCAGCATTGTCAGTCTGGGGGAGGGAAGTGTTAGATGGACTAGCAGCAGTGCCGAGACACGTCATCTAGAGCCCGGAGCGTACACGCCAAACTGTGCTACCCTGAAGATGTATGAGCATTATGTCTCAGCAAATATCCCCCCCCCCCCCAAAAAAAAAGGAACAAACCATTAATCGGCATGCTTAGCTCAAACCCTTTCATTCCAAATATGCTCCCAGCACAATTTCCCCCGCCCCCCCAAAAAAAGTCCTCCCAGCACTAATTCCCTTCCCCCAACCTTGCACAATTCCCCCCCCCCCCTCCATTTCCCCTCCTAGCACAAATCCCCCTAAAAAATAAAAATAAAGGGGGGGGGGCTCTCTTCCTCACACAATTCACCACCCTCCCAAATTTCCCCTTCTAGCACACATCCTCCCCCCGCTCCAAATTCCCCCTCCCGGTACTAATTCCCCTCCCCAATCCTGGCACAAAATCCCCCCCTCAAATTTTCCCTCCTAGTACACATCCTCCCCCTCGCTCTAAATCCCCTCTCCTGGCACTATTTCCCCTCCCCCAATCCCAAATCCTCACACAAATACCCCCTCCCAGCACAAATCATCCCTACTGCCATAAATCCCCCCCAAAAAAAGAGTTACTTGCACAAATCCTATCGCTCAAATTCCCCCTCCGACCACAAATCCTCCCCCTTGCTCTAATTCACCCCCCCTACACAAATTCCCTTCCCCCAATCCTTGCACAAACACTCCCCCCCTTACTCGCACAATTCCCAACCCTCCCAAATTTTCCCTTCTAGCACACATCCTCCCCCCGCTCCAAATTCCCCCTCCCAGTACTAATTCACCTCCCCCAATCCCAAATCCTCACAAATCCCCCCCCCCAAATGAAATATTCTCTTAGTACACATCCTCCCCCTCGCTCCAAATCCCCCCTCCTGGCACTAATTCCCCTCCCCCCATCCCAAATCCTCACACAAACCCCCCCTCCGAGCACAAATGCCCCCCAATCGTCCCTACTAGCACAAATCTCCCTCCCAAAAAAAAAATTTCTCCCTCCTAGCATACATCCTCCACCATTTTGGACGGTGTCATTGCCAGCAATAGCCGCCGATGTGGCATGCGATTTGACATGTTAAATCGCATGCTATAGCGCTGTAATGAGAACCTAGGCTAACACAAATTGAAGCCGAACTCCAGCAGCCTGTTCTTTTGAAGAACAGACTTGCTGGCTGGATCACCAGGTGAAAATAAAGGAAAAAAAAAATATTAGAAAAGAAAACGAATGCAGCCACCACATCTAAGGATTGGTAAGCTGCAATATATCATCATTTCATACCGCTCGAAGCAAATGGCTGCACCTGCCGCTCACACTTCTGTCTGGAACACACACCATATGGTACAAATAATAAAAGTCAAATATAAAATGGGATAAAAAGAAAGGTAAAACCTGCTGTGTCCATGGAGAGTGCCGCTGGGTTCCCAGGAATGAGCCCCGCTCCGCTCCACAGCAGCGATGATAAGCCCAACAGGACATGAATAAGCCTCCCATCAGGCCTTGTGGTGGCTTATCACCGGCAGCAGCCTTCAACTCTACAGAAAGCACCATAAATACCCCAAATGGACACCGAAGATGTCTGCTTAATGCACAAGGATGCAAAATTACACAAAACCCTCCAACGCTAGCAAACCAATACAGCATCTCCCCACCCCCTCCCCTACCTTCATTAACCACCGGCTGAATCTGGGCTGTAGAAGGATTCAGTCTCCCTCTAGCAGTGGTTAACCCTTTAGGGTTTACTAACCGTGGCGCAGCGGTGCTGCACCAACAACCCCCCCCCCATGCGTCTGCCGGTTGGTAGATCCAGATAGATTGGGGGGGGGGGGGGTGTTCCAGTGCAGCGTAGGGTTGCCACCTCATCCCTTTAAAACTGAACACATGAGTTACATAGGTTCTGTGGCTGATTAAGGTGGTAATTAAACCTGTGTAGTTCATATATGCTCCAGCCTGGCAGGCTCTGGGCGGCAGGCTCCAGCCTGGCAGGCTCCAGCCTGGCAGGCTCCGGGCGGCAGGCTCCGGGCGGCAGGCTCCAGCCTGGCAGGCTCCGGGCGGCAGGCTCCGGGCGGCAGGCTCCCGGCGGCAGGCTCCAGCCTTGCAGGCTCCGGGCGGCAGGCTCCAGCCTGGCAGGCTCCGGGCGGCAGGCTCCGGGCGGCAGGCTCCGGGCGGCAGGCTCCAGCCTGGCAGGCTCCGGGCGGCAGGCTCCAGCCTGGCAGGCTCCGGGCGGCAGGCTCCAGCCTGGCAGGCTCCGGGCGGCAGGCTCCAGCCTGGCAGGCTCCGGGCGGCAGGCTCCAGCCTGGCAGGCTCCGGGCGGCAGGCTCCAGCCTGGCAGGCTCCGGGCGGCAGGCTCCAGCCTGGCAGGCTCCGGGTGGCAGGCTCCAGCCTGGCAGGGTCCGGCCTGGCAGGGTCCGGGCGGCAGGCTCCAGGGTGGGATCGGGACGCAGTGCTCTGCACCCCAAGCCCACACTTTTTTGAAGCCTATTAGAGCTTCTGGCTCTAATCATGTGCTTTCAACCCCCCCGGCAGCGGTGGTGGTAGGAAGGGCTGCCCCCTGTGCCCACACAATGCACGGGCCGCCACTGGTTACTAAGTAAACTATTTTCTACTGCATTGAAATATTTTTGTGGGCTGCTTTAAGTGGCACAGAAAATGCTGTAGGGTTGGTTTGGATCTATTCTGGTAATGAGCAGTCTCAGAGCTTTCCCAAGCAAAACAGCCCTCTTCAGGCTCTTCAAAAAAGAAGAGGCGGATGAACATGACTATATGAATCTTGCTTTGTTCAAGCAACCAGATACGAGGATGATGATACAGAACAGGTTGTCACATTCATTAAACAAATGGCCAATACACTCAAAAGGAGTTATTTCCACTTACCCTGTGAAGGGGTTATAAAGCCTGAGCATTCTCATAACTTTCCCAGCTTTCCCAAGCAAAACAGCTCTCTTCAGACTCTATAAAGAGGAAGACGTGGATGGACATGACCGTGCCCCTTGTGGGATTGGCAAGATACATGACCTTACCCTCAGAAGATGCTGTGGCCTTCAAGGACGTACTCAATCACTGCATTGTTCTTGATCTTAGATGGTGAAGCCTAAATTAATAGTGGTCAGTAGGGATGAGCCGAACACCCCCCGGTTCGGTTCGCACCAGAACTTTCGAACGGACCCCAAATTCGTACGAACGTTAGAACCCCATTGAAGTCTATGGGACTCAAACGTTCGAAATGAAAAGTGCTAATTTTAACGGCTAATATGCAAGATAGTGTCCTAAAAAGGGTTTGGGGACCTGCCTCCTGTCTCAGGGGACATGGGTCAATGCCTAAAATGTTTTTAAAAATGGCTGTTTTGGTGGGAGCACTGATTTTAATGACGATTAAAGTGAAAAAAAAAAGTGAAATATTCCTTTAAATATGGTGCCTGGGGGGTGTCTGTAGTATGCCTGTGAAGTGCCACGTGTTTCCCGTGTTTAGAACAGTCCCTGCACAAAATGACATTTAACGGAAATAACACCATTTAAAACTGCTTGCGGTTTTAATGTTATATCTGGTTCCTGCAATATGGTTGAAAATCATTGAGAAAAATGGCATGGGTAGCCCTCCCTGCCCATCACCAGCCTATTTGGGTCTTGTACGCATATTAAGGGGAACCCTGTACCCATATTAAAAAAAGGAAATGCGTGTGGCCCCCAGGCCCTATATACTCAGAACAGCAGTATACAGGCGGTGCAAACAAGACAGGGACTGTGTAGGTTTGTTGTGTTAAGTTGAATCTGTTTGTAATTTTCAACTGGTACATTTTTAAAGTGTAGCTCCAGTCAAAAAAACAATTTTTAAGCTTTTTGGAAAACATAGGGAAGGGTTATCACCCCTGTATAATTTGTTTTGTCGTCCATCTTTTTTCATCTCACTTGCTGTTGTCTCCTTCCGTTTGCAAGTAGGAGATGTTTGTAAATTGGATGTTTGAAAGTAGGGGCCTGCCCTATATGCTCTGCAGAAATGGCGGAACAAGGTGTTGGTTTTGCCACAACATTGTAAGCCCTCAAAGTGACTCTTGGTGGGCGCTGGAGCGCCCTGCTGTGAACGATTATATCAAGAATTGTAATTACATGCCATTGTTGAACAGTGGTAGAAAAATTGACCTTTGGTGGTTGTGGTGCTGGTGCCACAACACTAAGTCCTCACCGTTACTCTGGGTGGGCACAGGAAGGGGCCCTCCTGTGAAATATTATATCAAGAATTGTAATTACATGTCCCTGTTAAACAGGGGCAGAAAAATTTGGCCTTAGGCACTGCTGCTGGTGCCACCACACTGCAACCTCTTCCATATACTCTAGTTTTATTGCAGGAATTAGCCCTGCTGCAAAGCATTGCATCAAAAATTGTACTTAAACGCCCCTGTTAAACAGGGGCAGAAAAATTGGGCTGATGGCATCAACTAGAACCAGAAATGTTCTTCCAACATATCAGCGGAGGAGGAAGAGGATAGACAATCAACATAACAGGACAGTCACTCAGCATCAGCATAGGCAGTCTTGAAGGGATGTGGTATTTAAAAAAAACTTATTCTGTTACATCAGCTTCAGGTGCTTGGTAGCTGTGGGCGATCCAAGACTGATTCATCTTGATGAAGGTCAGTCGATCAACTGATTCGGTGGACAGGCGCACCCTGTGATCGGTAACAAAGCCACCAGCAGCACTGAAGGTGGACGCTGGATGCAGGACAGGCCAGTAGCTCAATTGCATACTGTGCAAGCTCTGGCCAGTGATCCATCCTCAAGACCCAGTAAGCCAGAGGATTTTCGGTGGGAAAGGTGTCCAAGTCTGACCTTGCCCCTAGGTATTCCTGCACCATGTAAATCAGACGCTGGCGATGGTTGCTGGAACCGATCATACCTTGGGGCTGCGGACTAAAAAATTGTCTGAAAGCATCAGTCAGACGGCCACCTTCTCCACCGCTCCTTCTGACCGATGCCTCAGCAACACGTTGTCCAGGACCAGGAGTTTGTAACCTCCCAGTCTCTGGGAACGCGTTGCACAGACCTTTCTGCAAGGCCTCCCGGAGATGTCTCATCCTCTGCTCCCTCTGCGATGGCAAGATGAGGTCGGCAACCTTACCCTTGTACCGTGGATCAAGGAGAGTGGCCAGCCAGTAATGGTCCCTCTCCTTGATCCGAAGAATACGAGGATCCTTCCGCAGGCTTTGCAGGATCAGGGAGGCCATGCAGCGTAGGTTAGCTGAGGCATTCGGTCCGGAGTCCTCTGGGTCACTAAGGACAACATGATCCGCAGCTACCTCCTCCCAGCCACGTACAAGTCCACGTGTTTCTTGGGACTGTAAATCATCCCTACAAGACTGCTGCTGCTGCTGCTGATGCTGAGTGCCAGCCTCCACCACCATGCTGACACAATCATCCTCCTCCTCCTCTTCCTCCTCCTCATCCTCTTCCTGTGTGATGGGTGGCACAGCAGGAACACTGTCTGGATAAAGGGGGCCTTGAGAGGCAAGGAAGTCCTCCTCTTCCTGCCTCTGTTCTGCCTCAAGTGCCCTGTCCATTATTCCACACAGCGTATGCTCCAAGAGGTGGACAAGAGGTACAGTGTCACTGATGCATGCACTGTCACTGCTCACCATCCTTGTGGCCTCCTCAAACGGTGACAGGACAGTGCATGCATCCCTGATCATGCCCCACTGGCGTGGTGAGAAAAAACCGAGCTCCCCTGACCCTGTCCTGGTGCCGTAGTCGCACAGGTACTCATTGATGGCCCTCTGCTGCGTATGCAGCCGCTGCAGCATGGCCAACGTTGAGTTCCACCTGGTGGGCATGTCACATATAAGGCGGTTCTTGGGCAGGTTCAACTCCTTTTGGAGCTCAGCCAGCCGAGCACAGGCATTAAATGATCGGCGGAAATGCACACAGACTTTCCTGGCCTGCTTCAGGACATCCTGTAAGCCGGGGTACCTGCCCAAGAACCGCTGCACCACCAGGTTAAGGACGTGAGCTACACAGGGCACATGGGCCAGTTGTCCCTGACGGAGGGCGGAGAGGAGGTTGGTGCCATTGTCGCAAACCACCGTTCCTGGCTTAAGCTGACGTGGCGTCAACCACCTCTCGGCCTGCCCCTGCAGAGCTGACAAAACATCTGCCCCAGTGTGGCTCCTGTCCCCCAAACAAACCAGCGCAAGCACGGCATGGCATCGTTTTGCCTGCGTACTTGCGTAGCCCCTGGAACGCCTACGGAGCACCGCTGGTTCTGAGGACAGAGCACTGGAAGAGGCCATGGAGGAAGAAGAAGAGGAGGGGGTGGAGGAGAGAGGTGTGTCACAACCAATAGTAGCATTTTGGAGGCGTGGTGGCGGAACAACCTCCAACACTACTGCACCTTGTCCTGCATCCTTCCCAGCAGCCAGAAGAGTGACCCAATGGGCCGTGAAAGACAGGTAACGTCCCTGTCCATGCCTGCTGGAACATGAGTCAGCGGTAATATGCACCTTACCGCTGACCGCCCTGTCCAGCGAGGCAAGGACATTGCCTTCCACATGCCGGTAGAGAGCCGGAATCGCCTTCCGTGAGAAAAAGTGGCGTTTGGGGACCTGCCACTGAGGAACCGCACATTGTACAAACTCACGGAAGGGGGCAGAGTCTACCAACTGAAAAGGCAGCAGTTGAAGTGCTAGCAATTTAGCCAAGCTAGCATTCAACCGCTGGGCATGTGGATGGCTGGGAGTGAACTTCTTTCGCCGGTCCAGCAGCTGGGGCAGGGACATTTTCCTGCTATAATCGGACGTGGGTATACTGCTAGCAGAGTGCCCGGAAGCACTTGGCTGTGACACACCTAACTCTACACCTTCATTCCTCTCAGAGCAGGTTTCAGAGAGGACTGAAGGTCTAGTGGGGTTGGAGATCCCAGCTGATGAGGAGCAAGGAGAGGTCCGCTTTGTTCTTTGGTGTGGGTCTTTGAGGTACGCTTGCCAACGAGCTGCATGGCAGGTCAACATATGTCTGGTCAAGCATGTGGTGCCCAAGCGGCTGATGTTTTGGCCACGTGAGATACGCTTGAGACATATGTTGCAAATAGCAGCGGTGCGATCTGATGCACTCGTCTCAAAAAAGGCCCACACCAAAGAACTTTTAGAATAACGTGCAGAGGCAGCGCTCTGCACAGGCGGAGCTCTGCGGTGTGATTCAGTCGGTGTGCTGCCCCTAAGCTGGCCCCCAGGGGGCATCCTGCCTCGTTGGACATGTGCCTCCTCCTCCTCCTCCCTCCTTCCAGGCACCCACGTGGAGTCAGTGCCCTCATCATCCCCTCCCTCTTCATCGCTGTAGCAAACCTGGCAGTAAGCTGCAGCTTGTGGAACATGACTGCCAGATTGCTGTGCTTCTTGAGCACCCCCTCTCTCTCTGCGCTCACGCTACTGCCTTCCTCTAGCTGAGTGTCATCATCAGAGCCCACAAAACACTGGGCATCCTCCTGGAGCATGTACCCAACACTGTGCTCAAAGAGTTCAGGAGACTCCTCAGGAGGACGTGGTGGGTCTAGGGAAGGAGTCACTGATGATGACATTGAGAGGAGGGAAGACGATGCGTTGGCAGCTGCTTTGCTACTACCCTGAGACTGGGTGAGAGAGGATGAGGAGGATGAAGAGGGCTTGGTCATCCACTCTACCAAGTCGTTGGCATGTTGCGGTTCAACATGTCCAGCTGCCGAAAACAAGGACAAGCGTGTCCCATGGCCACGTGCTGATGACAATGCACCGCGTCCACGACCAGCACTGTTGTCTCTAGACACAGAGCCTGCTTGCCCTCTTTTATCGGCTCGCGCCTGTCTGCCTCTCCTTGCTGGCCTTCCAGACATGGTAATGGCCTGAAGGGAGTTGGGTAAAAAAGCAGTTGGGTAGTGTATATTGTGCTAGAGGCACACAACACCCACTAACTCCTGCAGATGCCTTTATTATAGAACACCAGAGATAAAGGGGTATATACAGATGTATACTGTGCTGTGCTGGAGGCACACACAACTTCCAATAACTCCTGCAGATGGCAAGTGGTCTCAAATAGAGAACAGCTATGTAGGTGGATATAGCGGTATGTACTGGGTACAGAGCACGCAGACAGCACGCACTATCTCCTAACACTACTGACTGCAAGCTCTATTATAAAAGATAGATCACTAGCTATATAGGTGAGGTGAATATAGCGGTGTATACTGCGGTCAGGGCACGCAGACAATAACCACTACACAACAGCAAGATCGAAAATCGGCCGAAAACGATCGGTGTGTACTGTGTTGAAGGTACACAGAACACCCACTGCTTCAGACGCCAACACACTACACGAGGCCGCCGCGCTGGCGGCCTTATATAGTGTGGGGCGTGCACTACACAGCCTGAGCTATGATTGGCCACAGGCATCCTGCCTGTGGCCAATCATGGCTCTCCTCGCGGCTGGCGCTGCGATTGGCCAAGCATGCGGGGTCACAGTGCATGCTTGGCCAATCATGAGCCAGCAATGCACTGCGCCATCGCAGTGCATTGTGGGCCGTGAGCGCCACACGAATTTGACGCAAACGGACCAAAATGTTCGGACTTCGAACGGACGAACAGCCAATGTTCGAGTCGAACGTACGTTCGACTCGAACACGAAGCTCATCCCTAGTGGTCAGTTTGGCTTCCTTCCTCAAGATGAATGTCTGTTGAGTTAAAGGAGACCGAAGCGCAACAGTCAGTTTCCACCCTCACTCCAGAGGTTAGCTTCTGCATTTCTGGCTGTCCAGGAAAAACTGGTAAACCAACACATAATCCAAGAAGTCAGCGAAGAGCTCCATGTCAGGAAGCTTTGTGGTATTTTGGGATTGTGCCACCCATACATGCCTTATGCTCACTTTGTGGGTCTTCTGTGGACATAAGTACAGCTTTGGTGATGGACATGTGGTCCCTTAAGGCAAGTGTTTCAGGCCATATTTGAAGATCTTTCATCCTTCATGTCCCAGATTGAGCCCCAGAAATCACCTCGCTCCAGCAGCTCAGGTAGGCTCAGTTGAACTCTCACCCCCATTCAAGACGGGTTTCTGGAACAGTAGCACTTGTGGTCGGAGAAACTAAATCTTCGGCAATGTTGTTCTCTTCTGACGACCTAGTGGCTGGTGGTGCAATCAGACACCAGCATAGTAGGGGTAGCCCTATTTCAAGAGCAATGGGCTTAGGGCCAATGGCCTTTTCCAGAGGTCCAAGATGGTGTCCAACATCCTGGAGTTAAGAGCAGCATTTCAAGCTCCTAGACTTCAGTCACCTCATCCGGGGTGAACCTGTCCTGGTGAAGTTAGGCAGCGCAATGACTGGAGGAGGTTTCTCCGATTCTAGAACCTGCCCAAGTCAATCTTGTGCAGCTATCATCGGGCCTATGTGCCCGGTCAGAAAAATCTTCTGGCAAACTTTTTGTCCAGAATTCTGGATGACAATGAATGGTCTGGACTACTGCTGAATTTGGCAGAGGCATCCTGGCTTCTGTTTTTAGCCAGAATTGAGGAGTGTGTAGGATTTTTCCTCCCTTGTGTGTCTAGTTCCCAGCTGTGCCGACATGGAGCCATCAAGAAAACGGAAAATTGAATGACAGATACCTACCGTAATTTTCCTTCCCTGACTAGCTCCAGGGTAGCACAGATCCCACCCAGCTTGGCAGGGCTAGTTACAGAGCCTGCAGGTGGGCTCAACTTTATGTATTGGAACATATACTCTCTGAAATTTTGTTGGGGCTATGGGGTTTTGAAGCTACGCACCTGCAAACTTGTGTTTATATAAATATATGTTCAAATATCTGGATGTACTAATTGTTGTGGTGTTTTCTAGTTATATAAATCTTGAGGATTTATCCTTATATACTCAGCTAAAGCATTTTGTGTCCTTTTCCTGAGGAAGCCCTATGGGCGAAACATGTCGAAAATGGGAACAGAATGATTTAGCTATTTGAACATTGTAGTCTCTGTCATGTTTGCAATGGGGCTATATGTATAGGCCTATAATAACAGATATGCTCTCAGGCATTACATATGTTCTTTTAATTTTGTCTCAAATATTTCATTGTTATTTTATTCATTTTTTGTACCTTATATCTTTTATATGTTGGTATCATTAACATCCCGTATCTCCAATTCTTTTTCATTTTCTCAACTTTATAAGTTAAGGTCCTGGAAGCATGGGGGGTGGGACGGGGCCTATACACAACTGTGCCGCCATAGAGCGCGTTGGGTAAGGAAAATTACTGTAAGGATCCCTCATTCAATTTTCCATTATAACGTTTGGGGGCTCCAAGTCATTTTCTAGCAAAAAATACTGATTGTACTTACTGGCTAGTAGACATGTGCAATTCTTTTAGTTCTGAATTCGTTTAACGAATTTTGACAAATTTGTTCATTCAGAAATTTCCGAATTTTTAAAATTTCCGAAATTCCGAATTTTCTAAATTCCGAATTTAGAATTTCCGAAATTCCGAATTTTCTAAATTCTGAATTTAGAATTTCCGAAATACGAATTTCCGAATTTCCACATTTCCGAATTTTGTAATTCCGAATTTCCAAATTTTCAGAATTCAAAAATTCAAAAATCCGAAAAAAAAGAAAAATCAGTAAAATTCGAAATAATAATTATTAAATTATAGGTATTGGAATTTCCTTTCAAATTTGGCTGTTTGTGAACGTAGCGAGTATAAATTTATCCGAAGTTACGAATTATCTGAAATAACGAATGGCGTATCTAAACGAATGGAACGTAATGATCTAGTAATAATAATAAAACCTTTTTATGATTATTATTCATTTTTTCCATTCCATTTGTTTTGATGCGGCATATGTTATTTCGGATAATTCGTAACTTCAGATAAATTTGTATTCCAATACCTATAATTTAATAGTTGGGTATTACAGATTTTTCTTTTTTTTTTTCAGATTTTTCGAATTTTTGAATTTCCAAATTCCCAGAATTCGGAAATTCAGAAATTCGGAAACTCGAGGCTCGGAAATCCAAAAAGTCGAAATTCGGATATTTGAAAATCCAAATTTTCGGATTTCCGAATTTTCAAGTTTGCGAAAAATGTCTACTGGCTGGATCACCAGATGAAAATAGAAGAAAGAAACCCTAAAAAAAAAAAAAAAGGAAACAAACGCAGCCATCACATCTAAGAATCAGTGAAGCTGCAATATAATAAATGTTTGTTTTTGGGTTTTTATACTGCTTTAAGGGACCATTCGCACCAGATGCATTTTGACTGCATTCCAACTACATAGACAGTCCAAAATACAGGATATCCTATGGGCATAGTTCACACCATTGCAGTGAGGAAAAAAAAAAAAAGTACAGCAGGCTGCATTTTTCTGTACTGCAAATGTGCAAAAATGAGCGCAAACGCATGTAAACGAAAGCAAATTGGTTTCAAGGAGCGACTGGGCATGCTCCAAAAGATGTCCCGCCCACTCTGACATCACTTCCAGTTGCCCGGTTTCCATGCTGGTCCTGACACTATGGCTCTGCTGGAACTTCCACTTGCAGCTGTCTTCACTCCCAGGAGACATCCCGCTGGACATTATGGATTCATTAATAAGCCTGTTTTTTACTTCCATCTTGTAAGTGTTTTTAACCCTTCCTTGTCATTAAAGTGTTTTTTTCTTCTGCACTTAGAAGTGCCTTCTGTGATTTTTTTTTGTTTTTCCTATAGAGTGTGCTTCCCTCTTCTGAAGTGCTGCTGTGGTGCATTAATCACATTTCAAGAGCCAGTCATGTACCGTTAAAGTCTCCTTGTTATCCAGAGCGCCCTATTCTCCACACTTCTATAGTTTGTGAGGTCAGGCACTGATGTTGGACGAGAAGGCCTGGCTTCCCAGTCTCTGCTCCAATTCATCCCAAAGGTGTTCTATCGGGATGAGGTCAGGACTCTGTGCAGGCCAGACAAGTTCCTCCACCCCAAACTCGCTCATCCATGTCTTTATGGACCTTGCTTTGTGCACTGGCCCAAATCATTTGGTGGAGGGGGGGATTATGGTGTGGGGGTTGTTTTCAGGGGTTGGGCTTGGCCCCTTAGTTCCGGTGAAGGGAACTCTTAAGGTGTCAGCATACCAAGACATTTTGGACAATTTCATGCTCCCAACTTTGTTGGAACAGTTTGGGGACGGTCCCTTCCCAACATGGCTGTGCACCAGTGCACAAAGCAAGGTCCATAAAGACATGGATGAGCGAGTTTGGTGTGGAGGAACTTGACTGACCTGCACAGAGTCCTGACCTCAACCCGATAGAACACCTTTGGGATGAATTAGAGCGGAGACTGCGAGCCAGGCCTTCTCATCCAACATCAGTGTCTGACCTCACAGATGCCCTTCTGGAAGAATGGTAAAACATTCCCATAGACACCCTCCTAAACCTTGTGGATGGCCTTCCCAGAAGAGTTGAAGCTGTTATAGCTACAAAGGGTCAGGCCAACTCAATATTAAACCCTACAGACCAAGACAGGGATGCCATTAAAGTTCATGTGCGTGTGAAGGCAGGTGTCCCAATACTTTTGAAAATATACTATATATTATACTGCAGCTTTCCAGTCCTTACATGCATACTAACATTATGGTCCCAGATCCCGGGCCCACCCATGGTTCACACTTTATCTGCTCAATGGCCGTGGCTAAACTACTTTATAGGCTGGTCCTGCCCAGACCCTGCCTCTGAATATTGTAGGGGTTTGCCCACCCCCACCCAGTTTACTTGTTGGTACTGCCCAGACCCTGCCTCCGAATAAGCAGAACCACCAGTGGCGTAACTAGAACCTTCAGGGCCCCAGTGCAAGAAACCATGAAGGGCCCCCCTGAACCCCAGCCAGGGCCCTTCCCTCCGAGTCCGGCGGTGGAACTCCAGGGCGTGGTCACAGGTATGACCTTTGTGAGCCCTGTAGTTCCACCACTGGTATCGGTAGTTTTTTTTATTTAAATTTTTTTAATTTTTAGGTGCCCCATTGGGGACTGTCCCTAGGCAGGATGGGGTCCCTGTCCCCAGAAGAGATTAGGTCCTTTTCTCCAGGGCAGATGAAGTTACTGCCCCCAGGTGAGAAGGGGTCCCTGTCCCCAGGGGGAGATGGAGGGGGTATGTAATGGTGTGTGGGGGAAGGTAGTCCTCTCACTCACCATGACCAAGCTGTAGGCCGCGCACTCATCCATGTTGGCCTGGGCTCCATCCAGTGTGCTGGATGGGTGATCAGCATATCTCCCAGAAAGACCTTTCATCATTTGGGTATGACGGGGGAGGAGGGGGGCTGGCAGACAAGCCTGCAGTGTCCTCCGGGGGGCTCTCATAGGGCTGCACTGCATTTGTGTGCTTAAAGTTTGTTTACCCGGGAGAAGTATGCAGTGCAGTGTGGGCCGGACTTGGGGGGGGCGGGACTCTGGCTGGGGAGAACAGACATCGGACTGAGCGGCAATGCATGGAGCAGGAGAGGGGTACTCTGAGGAGCCGGCTGAGGACACAGGTCATGCGGGGAATGCACAACTAAAGAGCAGCCAGTGCGATAGTCGAGCATGGAGCTCTGCTAGTCACCTTCCACCTCCAGCCACCCGTGTGCATGGTGCACTGGTACCCCTAGCCGCCTATGCTGCTGCCGGCCATATGTAGAGGGGGCTGCATGGGCCCCCTGCATCACAGGGCCCGGTTGCGGTTGCAACTGCTGCACCCCCTATAGTTACGCCCCTGAAAACCACCCACTAGCAGCTCTGATGCCCACAATTAAAGCTTAAGCTTTAGTATGTCAGTTTTTACATGGTTACAGAGGTCCAGCTTGGATCAATGTATGTGTGTGCCTAGCTTCCGGATCCTGTGCTGAACAGCTGCCCTGCCGCTTAGTGAACACAGGAGTTCACTCGCTCAGCATGGGCACCATTCAGAGAATACCGAATTTTCTCAATGAATGCGAAGTGTCCTCTGATTGGATTAAGTGTGGAGGCAGGGCGGTGACATCTCAGTGCTACTCCTTTCGTACAGAGTGGAGGGGCGCTCTAGTACAGGAGGTATGTTGCTGGTCAGATCACCAGGTGAAAACAGACAAAAGAAAAGAAAATTAATGCAGCCGCCACATCTAGAAATTGGTAACCTGCAATAGATTACATTTTTGGTTTGGGGTTTAACCACTTCCCCCAAGGAGGCCGTCCATGGACATCTCCCGGTTTCAGTGGTTATACCCAGTGGCAGCCCGTGCACTGTGGACGCAAGGGCGCCGCCCCCCATCCATGCGCTTGACGGGGCGCAGTGAGGCTCCATACGACGGGGCGCAGTGAGGCGGCATACGACGGGGCGCAGTGAGGCGGCATACGACGGGGCGCAGTGAGGCGGCATACGACGGGGCGCAGTGAGGCGGCATACGACGGGGCGCAGTGAGGCGGCATACGACGGGGCGCAGTGAGGCGGCATACGACGGGGCGCAGTGAGGCGGCATACGACGGGGCGCAGTGAGGCTGCAATTGGAGGGGGGGTTTCAGTATTTTTCAGTTTGTTTGAGCCCCCCACCAAAAATTTTGAGCACCAGTTGCCACTGGTTGTACCAGTATGATGCCAGCACCTACAGGCGTCATTCCGGTATGTAAATTTGCAGCCGGCGATTCTCTTTCCTGCAGAAGTGATTTGAGTGGCTAATTAGCCCCTCTCTCACCTCTGCAGGTGGATAGAAGGGGGAGGGGGGTTCCATTTCGGAGCCTGGCGCTCCCTTCTCTGTAACCCTGGCGAGTTAAGTCGTCACATTTGGTTTCGGCTCTTTGTTTACCAGTGGCCAGAAAAGCAGCCAATCGGCTTGATCTGTGTCTGATCGGCTGCATGAGAAGCTAGAGGAGAGATCTGGGGTCTAATAGACCCCAGATCTCTCCATAAAGAGGACCTGTCATGGCCCATGCTGTCACAAGGGATGTTGTTCATCCCTTGTCATAGCAAAAAAGTTCATCCAAAAAAAAAAAAAATTTGTATAAAATAAATAGCAAAAATTACTTACGTGCATATATTATTCCCACACACATATGTAAACAGTGATCGCACCACACATGTGAGGTATTGACGCGAACATCAGGTCGAGAGCAAAAATTTGAGCACCAAACCTCCTGCGCTACTCTAAACAGGTAACCCGTAAAGGCATTTATAGCGTCGCCTATTAAGATTTTTAAGCACTGTAGTTTGTCGCCATTCCATGGGCAGATGCAATTTTAATGCGTGGCATGTTAGGTATCTATTTACTCGGTGCAACATCTTTCACATTCTAAAAAAAAAAAAAAATGTGCTAACTTTACCATTTCTTTTTTTTAATTCATGAAAATGTTTTTCCCAAAAATAATTGCGTTTGAAAAACCGCTGCAAATAACGTTTGACAAAAAATTGCAACACCCACCATTTTATCCTATAGGGCCTCTGCAAAAAAAAAAAAATCTGTGTGTATATATATATATATATATATATATATATATATATATATATATATATATATATATATAATTACACACACACACAGTTGTGCTCATAAGTTTACATACCCTGGCAGAATTTGATTTCTTGGCCATTTTTCAGAGAATATGAATAACACAAAACTTCTCACTCATGGTTAGTGTTTGGCTAAAGCCCTTTATTATCAACCGTGTTTACTCTTTTTAAATCATAATGACAACAGAAACTACCCAAATGACCCTGATCAAAAGTTTACATACCCCAGTTCTTAATACCGTGTATTGCCCCCTTTAACATCAATGACAGGTTGAAGTCTTTTGTGGTATTTGTGGTCGAGGCTCTTTATCTTCTCAGATGGTAAAGCTGCCCATTCCTCTTGGCAAAAAGCCTCCAGTTCCTGTAAATTCTTGGGCCGTCTTGCATGGACGGCACGTTTGAGATCTCCCCAGAGTGGCTCAAAGATATTGAGGTCAGGAGACTGAGATGGCCACTCCAGAACCTTCCCTTTATTCTGCTGTAGCCAATGACAGGTCAACTTGGCCTTGTGTTTTGGATCAGTCATGTTGGAATGTCCAAGTACGTCCCATGTGCAGCTTCCTGGCTGATGAATGCAAATGTTCCTCCAGTATTTTTTGATAACATACTGCATTCATCTTGCCATCAATTTTGACCACATTCCTGTGCCTTTGTAGCTCACACATCTCCAAAACATCAGCGATCCACCTCCGTGTTTCACAGTAGGACTGGTGTACCTTTCATCATAGGCCTTGTTGACTCCTCTGCAAATGAAGTGCTTATGGTTGTGGCCACAAATCTCAGTTTTGGTCTCCTCACTCAAAATTACTGTGCCAGAAGGTTTGAGGCTGGTTTCTGTGCTGTTTGGCGTATTGTAAGGGGTATACTTTGTGGCATTTGCGTAGTAATGGCTTTCTTTTGCTGACTCGACCATGCAGCCCATCTTTCTTCAAGTTCCTCCTTATTGTGCATCGTGAAACAACCACACCACATGTTTTCAGAGAGTCCTGTATTTCCCCTTTAGTTATTTGTGGGGGTTTTCTTTGCATCCCCAACAATTTTCCTGGCAGTTGTGGCTGAAATTTTAGTTGGTCTACCTGACCGTGGTTTGGTTTCAACAGAACATCTCTTTTTCCACTTCTTGATTAGAGTTTGAACACTGCTGATTGGCATTCTCAATTCCTTGGATATCTGTTTATATCCCTTTCCTGCTTTATACAGTTCAACTACCTTTTCCTGCAGATCCTTTGACAATTCTTTTGCTTTCCCCCATGACTCAGAATCCAGAAACGTCAGTTTCTTTTTTATTTGCAGCACTGGATGAAAGATGCAAGGGTCTGCCAGGAGTCCAGAAACTCATTGACCTTTTATACACACACTAATTACAAGCAAACAGATCACAGGTGAGGATGGTGACCTTTAATAGCCATTCAAACCCCTTTGTGTCAACTTGTGTGCATGTTATCAGGCCAAAATCACCAGGGTATGTCAACTTTTGATCAGGGTCATTTGGGTCGTTTCCGTTGTCATTATGATTTAAAAAGAGTAAAACAGTTGATTGATAATAAATGGCTTCATCCAAACACTAACCATAAGTGAAAAAAGTTTTTGTTTTATTCATATTCTCTGAAAAACGGCCAAGAATTAATAAATTCTGCCAGGGTATGCAAACTTATGAGCACAACTGTATATATCTATCTATATAGATATATGTTTGGGTGTTCCAAGTAATTTTCTAGCAAAAAAAGTTGATTTTTACATGTAGGAGCGAAGTGGCACAATCGGCCTGGATGGGAAGTGGTTAATATCGCTTTAAGACTGATTTTAAACTGGAGTTGATGTTTGTGAGAACCAGATTCCTGGTTGCATTTCAGAAACAATCTACTATGTGGTCAATACCTCTACTTTAACCCTTTGCCGCCGGCCGCATGCAAATATGTGGCCTTCCGGCGGGTGGGCCTTGGCGCAGAGCGACGGCATATTTGCATGAAATGGCGAGTACACAGCTGTGCCGAGAGCGTGCACCTTGCACGCTTCCGGCACAGTTACTGGCGGTTAATGGAAAGCTCCCAACGGCTACTTGCGATCGGGAGCTTTCCGATCATGTGATCGCCAGGATAGCCAATCAAAGCAGTCATATGATCACATGCCCCGCCTCCCGGCATCCTAAACCCTTTAAAGGGCTGGGATGGCGCCTGCTCCAAGGTCTTGGTGAGTGAATTTCCCACCTCCCCTCTGTATTTTCAACAATCAGTGGCAGATAGTTAAGAAAAACCACTGGGCAACATAGCACTGGGTACCTCCAACCTCGTACCTCTTTCCTGCTCAGCTGCCTCGCTGAGTTCCGGAAGCTTCTGGCACAAGAGGTTCTGACTTCTCATCATTTTGTGCTCCTAAGAGGAAAAAAGATTAATTAGCAACACTGGATACAAAGGCATGTATTTATTACACTTTATGTACTGTAGTGTCTTACAGAGAACACCAAGCCAGTCCCACCAGCAGCCCCTGCTCCAGGGGAGCTTACACTCTAATGCCAGTTTCATAATTCCATTCTCACCAAGGTCAGCTAATATACAGCGGGTAAAATAAGTATTGAACACGTCAACATTTTTTCTAGGTAAATATATTTCTAAAGGTGCTAAAATGTCTATATTTTCACTGCGTATCGGTAACTACCCATGCAATCCATACAAAGACATCAAAACAAATAAGTTCAGAAATGAAGTTATGTGTAATAAAATGTAATGACACAGAGAAAAAGTATTGAATACATGAAAGGGAAGGAGGTGCAAAAAGGCATGAAATGCCAAGACACCAGCTGAAATTATCAGTAATTAGAAAGCAATCCTGCCCCTCCGGCCTTTAAAAAGGTGTCTCATTACCAAGGTGTCACAAGAAACATGTCATGATGGGTAAAAGCAAAGAGCTCTCTCAAGACTTTTGCAACCTTGTTGGAAAACACACTGATGGCATTGGCTACATAAGGATTTATAAACTTTCCAGTGAGCACTGTTGGGGCCATAACCCGGAAGTGGAAAGATCATAATTTCACCATAAACTGGCCATGACCAGGTGCTCCTCGCAAGATTTCTGACAGAGGAGTGAGAAGAATTATCAGAAGAGTTTTTCAAGAGCCAAGGACTACTTGTGGAGAGCTTCAGAAGGACCTGGAATTAGCAGGTACAATTGTTTTAAAGAAAGCAATACAGTAACTAATACACTCACCCGCCATGGCCTGTATGCACGCTCACCACCCAAGACTCCATTGCTGATGTAAAAGCATGTTGAAGCTCGTTTAAAGTTCACTGCACAACATTTAGACGCGCTTGTGAAATACGGGGAGAATATAGTCTGGTCAGATGAGACCAAAATCAAGCTCTTTGGATGCCATAATACACACCATGCTTGGAGCTCAAATGGCACATCACCCAAAAAACACCCCCCCATACCAACAGTGAGGTTTGGAGGTGGGATCATCATGGTGGGGGCGGGGTTGTTTTTCAGCATACCGTACTGGCAAACTTCATATGGTTGACAGAAGGATGAATGGGAAAATGTACCAAGACATTCTTGATAAAAATCTGCCGCCATCTACCAGGATGATTAAAATCAAACAATGGTGGGCAATTCAGCATGGCAATGATCCCAAAACACAAAGCCAAGGAAACTCTCAATTGGGTTCAAAGATAAAGAAAAAAAAAGCTGCTCGAAATGGCCCAGCCAGTCAACTGACTTGAATCCAATAGAAAATCTATGGAAAGAACTAAAGATAAGAGTTCATAGAAGAGGTCCACAGAACCTTCAAGACTGTTGCCATGCCTGCCTTTTCTGCGTGGATCATTCCACCCCAGGGCCCCCAGTCACATTTTTACAGTTAGTTCTCAGTGCAGAGCAACATTAGCAAGGTGCTATGATTGATGGCTGGCTGTGAACTATCCGCTTTCTTAACCTACACCGGCGTTGATAGGCAGCAACGTTCCAGTGTCACCGAAATCAGGGCACCCGACCTTCTCTTCCAATAAGCTCCCTCCACACCTTCAATAAAAAGCGGCCCTGGGAGCTGCGGAAGACCATGCTGCTGACCTGACTGGCTGTGTGGGGCAAGCATCCTGGAAGGAAGAGACACATGGCGTGGCAGTGGGTAGCCATCTTGTCTAAGTGTTTCAAATAAGACTAAAGTAAACTCATTAAATGACTGTCAAACAATTAACATTATATCCTTAAGAATTATATCATTTATTGGTGGTGGGGGGGGGGCAGTCACTAATTTCTGGACTGGTAATGCTGGGATGTGGTATTTAGGCAGACCTGATCATTGTGTCTGTATGCAATTACAGCATATTTTGTGGGTAAATGGACAGTGTCAAAGGTAGGTAATTAATACCACAAATATGCAATATCACAAAATCTGCAATAAAGCATGCCCTGGCAAAAATTGGTCAGAGCTATAAAGCAGTGGGCTCACCTCTCTCTCCAGTGGACCCCGGTATCCCAGTCAACAACACACATTATATATATATATATATATATATATATATATATAATGCCCCTGTTGAAGACATGTCGAAACGCGTCGGCCTTGCATCTGGCACCCCACATTGCTTTTTCCTCTTTAATATTTATTTTCTGTGATCACATGTCATAATTTTGTTTATTTTTATGACCTTTTAAATAAAACCCAATGGTTACCCTTTGACCTGCACCATTTGGAGCTTTCTTTTTCCCTTATATTTTTTGTGGACCACCTCCCACATTTGGGGCCGGCACCCCAAATGCGACTCATCCGATCCCGACACTTTGAGAGACGTTCATCATAGTCTTACAACATCGGAAGCCTCCCCAGTATCCATTCGGACTATCAATCCACTATTGGTTCCATGTTTGGACCCCAAGCGCTGTTGACTCAACCGTCGTATGACAGATGAGTCCATCCTCTCTGGTAAGAGTATTTTATCTATTCTTTGAAACTACTTCAGACAAGCCGTTATCCTAGGTTTCACTTGATCTGTGGACTCCCTGATTTCCTTGTGAGGAAGATCTATCACAACATTTGTGCACCACTTAATATATGTGGACTTTTTTCACTGGGACTCACTAGTTATTAACACTTTTTAGTATCCACAGTTTTTATGTTGAATTTTCAGTATATTCACATTTTGTTTTTTGTAACCACATTATTTATGTACGGTTCCTTCACACACATCCAGCGCTACACTATTTGTTACTATATATATATATATATATATATATATATATATATATATATATATATATATATATATACACACACATACACATATCCACACAAATTTTGATTTTTCAGGTATTTACCAAAACATATTCAAGCTATATATATTCTTGCATATATTTTTATTTAATTTTTTCATATATCATATTTCTATAACATTTAGTTTCAACGTTTTTTTCTTTTGTTCCTCTTGATTATTCTACAATTGTTAAATTTATACTGTACATTATCATTACGTATGGCATTGATTACCCAGCTCTAGATTGCTGCTCGGTATGGCCACTAGGTTGGGGTCCACGGTTTGGCCTCCTAGGAGCGATCTGGTGTGGCGCTCTCTCTCGACCTGACCCCCGTCGATTTATCCTCAGCCACCTCCCTTTTCTTTTCCCCCCTCGGCCAGCTCGCCTAATCATTTAAGGGGTCATACGGACACCCGGGGCACCGGTTAGGTATATCTATATACCTCGATGCCCGTTATGGTTGTCTTTGCGCCTTCCCCCGGTTAGGTTTTTCCATCTATGGGTTGGGGACCATCTTCCTACAACCAATACCATCCAGTTACGTTTAGCCACTCTTACTGTTTGTGTCCCTCCTGTTGCCATAGTTAAGGGATTTTATCGAGTCGGCAGCGATTGTACGTCGCTGGCCGGACTTCTCCTTTCTCACTCTGGCCTTACGGGAACTGTAGTTGATTCTTTCCTCCCTATCCCCGGGCAAATGCGCATTGCCGCCTGTGATGTCCGCATCGAGACGGTGACGTCAGACGCCGGCTCGATGGAGGGAGGATATTTAAGGCAAGCTGTCACCATTCCTTACCTACAGACTAACCAGAGGGTTATCTGTGCGTGGTTTCTCATCTAATATTGGTAAGCTAACCATCGGATTACCTGCACTTTATACATATTAATCATTTTAGTATCATCCTTGATTTTTCTACTTGAACTATGGTCTAATTTTTCGGCAATTTAGAGTGGACCTGGTGGGACGTTTCATCTCTCCAGGTCCTATGTGTAAATACATAGGACTGCTTGCCTTTCCTTTCCCAAGTGTTATAGTGTTTGGTTTATACCCTCTAGGCTGGCTGCGTCTTATTTGCCCTGTGTTGTGCAATATATGATGGTTGTCTGATCCGCAATAAACGTATTTATTTTTATTATGTAAGTATATCTCTTTTTTAAAGCCGTTTTTAAAGCTGATTTTAAAGCGTTTTTTTTTAATACCATTTCATGTATTGAACTGCTATTTCTTGGTATTATTTGGTATTGTATTCATTATATTTCTCTGTCTGATATTTTATTAGCTTGCCCATCCCCTGAGGAAGCCACCTGACGAAACATGTCGGGATAGTGTGTATTGATCATTTCTACCATGGCTTCTTTGGACCCCACTGTTAGTAGATAAGCTTGTGAAATCTTTTTTTGTATTTTAATAAAATTCTAATAAATACGATATTGTCTATGTATTATAATCCAAAAGTTGTCTTTGTAGGCACCGTGAAAATCCCTATCCTCTTCTCTGTACTGTTAAATATTCAAGCTATAGTTATATAATGAATATGGGCTGAAAGTGCAAGCTCTCAGGTTACATTTTAAGGTATGTACATCCAAATCATGGAAGGGTTCAGGAATTATAGCTCTTAAGAATAGCCACCCCCCTTTTTTCAAGGGCCCAAAAGAAATTGGACAGTTGAATCCGTTTCATGGCCAGGTGTGGGCTACTCCTTTGTTATTTCTTCATCAAGAAATTAAGAAGAAGCAAAAGGGGAAGGAGAACAAGGGAAAGGAGAAGGCGACAGAGAAGGAGAAGGCGGAGGAGGAGGAGAGAGAGAGGCGGGAGAAGGAGGAGGAGAAAGGAGCAGGAGGAGAAGAAGAAGGAGGAGGAGGAGAAGAAGCAGAAGGAGGAGGAGGAGGAGGAGGAGAAGGAGGAGAAGGAGCAGAAGAAGGAGCAGGAGGAGAAGAAGCAGAAGAAGGAGCAGGAGGAGAAGAAGCAGGAGGAGGAGGAGGAGAAGGAGCAGAAGAAGGAGCAGGAGGAGAAGAAGCAGAAGAAGGAGGAGCAGAAGGAGGAGGAGGAGGAGCAGAAGGAGGAGGAGGAGGAGGAGGAGGAGGAGGAGGAGGAGAAGAAGAAGAAGAAGGAGCAGAAGGAGGAGGAGGAGGAGGAGGAGAAGAAGAAGAAGGAGCAGAAGGAGGAGGAGGAGGAGGAGAAGAAGAAGAAGGAGCAGAAGAAGGAGGAGGAGGAGGAGAAGAAGAAGAAGGAGCAGAAGAAGGAGGAGGAGAAGAAGGAGCAGAAGAAGGAGGAGGAGAAGAAGGAGCAGAAGAAGGAGGAGGAGAAGAAGGAGCAGAAGAAGGAGGAGGAGGAGAAAGAAGGAGCAGAAGAAGGAGGAGGAGGAGAAAGAAGGAGCAGAAGAAGGAGGAGGAGGAGAAGAAGGAGCAGAAGAAGGAGGAGGAGAAGAAGAAGGAGCAGAAGGAGGAGGGGGAGGAGAAGAAGGAGCAGAAGAAGGAGGAGAAGAAGGAGCAGAAGGAGGAGGAGAAGAAGGAGCAGGAGGAGAAGGAGCAGAAGAAGAAGGAGGAGAAGGAGCAGAAGAAGAAGGAGGAGAAGGAGCAGAAGAAGAAGGAGGAGAAGGAGCAGAAGAAGAAGGAGGAGAAGGAGCAGAAGAAGAAGGAGGAGAAGGAGCAGAAGGAGGAGGAGGAGAAGGAGGAGGAGGAGAAGGAGCAGGAGAAGGAGCAGGAGAAGGAGCAGGAGAAGGAGCAGGATGAGAAGGAGAAGGAGCAGGATGAAAAGGAGAAGGAGCAGGATGAGAATGAGAAGGAGCAGGATGAGAATGAGAAGGAGCAGGATGAGAAGGAGAAGGAGCAGAAGAAGGAGAAGGAGCAGAAGAAGGAGAAGGAGCAGAAGAAGGAGAAGAAGCAGAAGGAGGAGCAGAAGCAGAAGGAGAAGGAGGAGGAAAAGAGGGAGAAGGGAAAAGGAGAAAGAAGGAGGAGACGGAGAAAGAAAGGAGAAAGAAAGGAGAAAGAAAGGAGAAAGAAAGGAGAAAGAAAGGAGAAAGAAAGGAGAAAGAAGAAAGAAAGGAGAAAGAAAGGAGAAAGAAAGGAGGAGAAAGAAGGAGACGGAGGAGAAGTAGAGTTAAATTTAAACAAACTATGTAAGTTATTAAAAAAAAATTGAACAACCTATGTATATAAAATGTTATGCCCACTTCTGCATTACTTGTGGTACAGCCTTCATATATATATATTTATATGTGTATATAGTTTGCCTGTTTCGAGTTCTGTTTCAAATCTTTGGGTATTGCAAACCATGGAAAGGTTTCAGCTGGAGAGACACTCACAATGCAAGACCTTTTTCCTTTCTGCATGTGAATTACGCTGCTGAATATTTCGTAATGTGATCTTTGCAGGTTGTTGATATCAATTCAGGAAGGAAAAGCCTGTTGGAAAGAGGATCCTCTTGTGTGATTTATTCCACCAGTCCAGTTCCTGTGTATTCCCCTCTAATCTGACATGACAATTCATCAGCTCCTTCCTGTTTACGCTCTGGCATTATATGGGGCTGAGCAGGTTCAGGAACACTTTGAAATGTAGGACTCCGAGCCCCACTCCACTAGCGGCAGCCTCTAATGCCAGATATATTGTTATGTCTGGAGATGGCGACCATCATTATCCACTAAGACAACCGCCAGAGACATGGCTTTATAAAGGCATTCAATGCCATCATAAAAGTATCCTGTGGTTAATAAAAGGAGTCCCAGCCATGAGCTACACAAGGCTTCTGTGCTTAGCAACGTCATCCAATATAGTTTCTAAAAGAAAACCAACCCTGGCTTAAAATGAGCCAAAAATAACTATGAAGGTTCTGCAAACGTACCCAATTTATTAAACAAAAAGCACAAAATAGAATCAGAAGTATATTTAGATGGAAATAGTTCTTTAATATTAATGTTTGTTCAAAACAAGTAAATCTACAATAACTGACGCGTTTTGGAGACTCAAAGATCTCTTCTTCAGGGCTACAAGACAAATATGAAAACGGTACAAGAATGGTTAGAGAACCACAAAATCCTACATCATTCGTATTTTGCTTGTGTGTTTCTACAACTATTTTGTACTATTTTTTTAGTTGTCTTGTCTTCCTGGCTTTCAAACTCTTTCTTCCCCAGCCTGATTGTCCCTGGCCTGCCCCTTTTACTCATTCAATTTTAGTTCTTTCAGTCATTAAGGCTTAGAATCATGTGGCCGTACACCGAGTCGTCTACATGCATTTGCAGTCTGCCCAGGATTGTCCACTCTTCCAGTCCGACATCCATACATCCCATTCATCCAGCACTGCAGTTGGAGGGGAAGTCAAGAGGAACACGTTTCTTCTATGAATTCCTGGGTCAATGGGGAAGATATAAGATTATGTGTTGCCATGTGACTGGCAGCCATCTTGGGTCAGGCAGAGCCTATTTTGTGCCCTGGCTTCCAGGCTTGGCACACATTTTGTGTGGGTAGTGTAGGGTCGGGTAACCCATCTGACAGGGACAGTGATTAGTGGCAGGGAGAGGTTCCAGACAAGTATGGAAAGGATAGGGGCACGCCATCCTGCCTGGAGGCCTCCCCATGTGGGCACGGACTGGCAAGGCCGCCTTCAGCCCCCTCAGGACAGATGCTGTTGGCACACCGGAGACGTGCTCTGCTACACATCGCTGTTACATCCTATGAGTATTGTGGGTGGGGTGCATTCCCAGCGGGCAGCAGTGGCCACTCATGCAGGGCGCACAGGCACCACCCCCCTAATCTAAGCATTTGACCCCCTAAACTACATGCAGGGTGCTGGATGCCTGGATTTCAATTGATTTTTTTTTTGGGATGCACATGATTAGAGCCTGAGGCTCTAATTGGCTTCAAAAAGGGTGTGGTATTAGAAAATGAATATTCGCCAACGTCATCCTGTTTTTCCTCCTGGTCAATCAGCGGATTCTGAGACCCAATTTGCCGGGAGTCCTAAGACCCCATTGCCTGGATTCCAGGACTCCCAATCGGCCGGGACTCGGGGAGACAGACACAGGGATAAAAGTACTGCGGGGCTGGCAGGCGACGAGCGAGTGAAGTGGCGATCGATATGGGAGGGGCTGGAGGAAGGTTTGGTGGTCGAAAGGATGGCTGGGTGGGAGCTGCGGGCCACCCCCCCCCCCCCCCCCAACAAATTGAGCACCAGCTGCCACTGCCAGTGGGCCTGTTGTGAATTTGGCAAACCTTAACTTTTTTTTTATCATGTCATTTTTATTGTACATTTTCTTTTAACAATTACAATGAGAAAACAATACGAGAGTTTCAGTTCAAAAGAGAAACACAACACTGAGTACAACACAGTATAAAAGCTATACAGTACATTGACCGTGCATATACTAGCTATAGTGAATAGCGAGAGGCATACCCAGGACCTTCAACAGATAAATGTACAGCTGTGGCCAAAAGTTTTGAGAATGACCCAAATAATTATTTTGCACAAAATCTGCTGCCTCAGGGTTTCTTCTGCCAATTTGCATATACCGCTACTCCAGAATGTTATGAAGAGTGATCAGATGAATTGCAATTGCAAAGTCCCTCTTTGCCATGAAAATAAACTTAATCCCATAATAAACATTTCCACTGCATTTGTGAAGAAGGCTTCAGGGCACCCAAGAAAGTCCAACAAGCGCCAGGACCGTCTCCTACAGTTGATTCAGCTGCGGGATCGGGGCACCACCAGTGCAGAGCTTGCTCAGGAATGGCAGCAGGCAGGTGTGAAGATATCTACACGCACAGTCAGGAGAAGACTTTGAGGATTGGCCTGGTGTCAGGAAGGACAGCAAAGAAGCCACTTCTCTCCAGGAAATACATCAGGGACAAACTGATATTCTGCAAAAGGTACAGGGATCGGACTGCTGAGGACTGAGGTTAAGAGCCGGTTCACACAGCGGGCGATGCGAGGCGACACGACTCGCCTCGCTCTCGCAAGTCGCCCCCGTTCTGTACAATGGAACCGTTCTGAGAGGAGCGACTCGAGTCGCTCCGACTCAGAAAAAAGGTTCCTGTACTACTTTTGGGCGACCTCGGGGCGACTTGCATTGACTTCTATACAGAAGTCATTTGCAAGTCGCCGCCGTGGCCGCTGCAGGTCGCGGCGAGGCAAGTCGGAGTCGCCTCGCCTGCAGTGTGAACCGGCCCTAAGTCTTCTGGAAAAACGCTTGTCCAGAGAAAAGGTGAGCACTACCATCAGTCCTGTGTCATGCCAACAGTAAAGCATCCTGAGGCCATTCACATGTGGGGTTGCTTCTCAGCCAAGATAGTGGTCTCACTCACAATTTTGCCTAAGAACACAACCATGACTAAAGAATGGTACAAAAACATCCTCAAAAAGCAACTTCTTCCAACCATTCAAGAACAGTTCGGTGAGGAACAATGCCTTTTCCAGCATGATGGAGCTCCTCACCATACGGGAAAAGTGATAACCAAGTGGCTTGGGGAATAAAACATTTACATTTTGGGTCCATGGCCAAAATACTCCCCAGACTTTAATCCCATTAAGAACTTGTGGTAAATCCTCAAGAGGCCCACCCCCCCCCCCCCCCCCCCCACAAATTTTGACAAAGTCCAAGTATTGATTATGCAAGAATGGGGAGCGACCATCAGTCAGAATGTGGCCCAGAAGTTGAGCGACAAGATGCCGGGGAGAATTGTAGAGGTCTTGAAAAAGAAGGGTCAACACTGCAAATATTGACTCTTTACATAAATGTGATGTCATTGTCAATAAAAGCCTTTGACACTTAGGCTGGGTTCACACTAGTGTGAATTGGATACAGGGTTTCGCAGCATCCAATTCGCATGAAAGGAGATTGAAACCGGCTCTCTATGGAGCCGGTTAACATATCTCCGGGTGCGGCTGCGGAGCTGCTTGCATTGGAGTCCTGTGCATCTTTGGTTGCTTTTCAGAGCCTAATTCAGGCAAAAATCCGCCCCTGAAATGGAGAACAGGAAAGCACTGGACCCCTGCTGCGAGCCACATACAACCCAGCCTCATTAAATGCTTGTAATTATACTTCAGTTTATCATAGTAACATCTGACAAAAATATCTAAAACTAAAGCAGCAGACTTTGTGAAAATTAACATTTATGTCAGTCTCAAAATTTTCAGCCACAGCTGTAATGTCCTACGCGATATTTCCAGTGGCGGCCTGGATGCATGGATTCCAATGGGGGGGGGGAGGTTTGAAGTATGTGATTAGAACCAGAGGCTCTATTGGGCTTCAAAAAGAGTGGGCTTGGGGCGCAGAGCACTGCCCGATGCAGCCCTGCCTAGAACCTAGATGGGGTAAGTGCTGGATGACCGACCAACTGACCACGAGGGGGGCGCCACTGGCCAACCGTGGAGGGGGGGGGGGGGATTGGTTGTTAGAGGATAACCACAGGGACCAAGTGTTTTTTACATTTCTTAGGACATCTCCTATGTTTATATGTGAGCTCTTCTCTCCGTAGATGTAAATGTAGCGCTTCACACCATTGTAAAAATGTTGGGGGTGTCTGAAATCCATTTTTTTGCAAAAAAAAGTTTGGTCAGGAACAAGGATCTCATCCCCATTAAATGCATTTCCGCAAGGAGGGTTTTTTTCCGGGATTATTCATAGGAGAGCAAATTCTGGATCTAAGGACACATGGGTTGAACAAACCATGTTAAGCGTTGTGAAAATAGACATCCAATATCAATGAAGTTTGGGTCAACGCCATACCATATGAATAAGAGTCCCTGTGGCCATAGTATATCTGGGGCAATTTGGAGATACTGCCCTCCCCCAAGAGTGTTGTTTCCGCAGAGTGTAGTGCACAGTGTGAATTTTCAATTGGGTCCATTTTTGAGAAGGGGAAAGGTCCATTCATTATCATCTATTGCCTAATACAAGTACTGTTCCTGCAACCAGACTTCTGTTCCACGTATCTCGCCACAAATGCGTGGCTTGGTTTTTGAAAAACGCATTGCTATGCTTCTGCCGAGCCACCTCCTGCTACAGTACTTACCTGAAACCTTGTGATGTCTCTGTCCTTCATGCCAGCCTTCCAGCTTCAGGGTACCCAGTGACTTTAGTGACCCCTCAGCATCCTGTGTCATCTGATGACCACAGTGCACCCTGTGACTCCAGCAACCTCTGAGCATCCTGCATCATCCAGTGCCCCCAGTACGCCCCTGTGCACCCCTTGACTAATGACCCCCTGAGCATCCTGTGTCTTCTGACGACACCTTGCCTCTCCTCTCAGTGGATACAGACCGTTGTCTAGGACAACAGACAGGGAAGTGCTAGATTAGATATATTTCCGTCTGCAAAAATATATTCCAGAGACTATTTAGAACAGCCTTTCTCAACCAGGGTTCTGTGGAACCCTAGGGTACCTCCAGAGGTTGCTCAGGGTTCTTTGAGCAATTTCTTCCTTTAAGATGAGTAACTAATGACTGCAATGCACGTTTAGCTATATGTAGGGGGGGGGGGGGGGGGGGTGTAGAACTCATCCAAATGACCACAAATGTAAGGAGCATTCTTCTCAGTGGTCATCACACTAGTACCTTGTAGGCTGTAGATATAGTAATTATCAGAAGGGGTTCCCTGAGCCTGAAAAGTTACTTCAAGGGTTCCTCCATGTTGAAAAGTTCTATAAAGGCTGATTTAGAAGGTCCAATATGACATCACGGCTATGGTAACCAATGATCACATGAGCATAACCAGTAGAGAAAATCCATAGTAGAACCTACCTCTCTCAGCTTGGTCAGTTTCTGCAGTCGGACGGGTTGGATGTGAAAATCTTTGAGCCCCGTAAATTTAGACAGTTTGTTGTTGCTTTTATCATGGAAAAATGTTTCTTTGTCTGGCAAATCCAAACTGGATTTCTTTTTCTGCTCCGGATCCAAGCTGTCCCAAGAAAGGGCCCTCAAGAGCGGAGGTCGGGACCCAGCTGACGCATGCTCTAGTCGGGAATATGCTGGAACCGTGTTTTGCCCTGGAACCAGGAACACCCCATCGGAGACCCCTGGAGGCTGTGCCTGGCTCCCTTGGGGTGAATCATTGGGCTTTTTAAGGATTGGCTTGGCAGAGTCACGCTCGGGGCTGTTTAGGGGTTTGCATGGTGAAGGTTTACTAACATCCGAAGGTCCAGCTTTGTATGTGTTCGTCACATGTTTAAGGGGGTCAAAGTTTTCCTTCTGTTCGGACAGGGTCTCCTTGGAGGCTGCTAAGGTATGGGGGCGAGGGGTCAGTCTGCCCTGCGAGATCTTCCTTGGCTCTTTCGTGGCATTCTGAAACAGAGAAAATGAAATTATTCTTCAAGAATCAAGACAAGGCAATTTATGAAACTTTATTGCCTACAACAGTAAATCTGCATTCCAATGGAAGACCAATGATCTAATTTTCAAAATATATTTATCACTTATGTAAAGCACTGTATGTTATATCTGAAAATCAGTGATTTCATATTATCATACCTCCAAACTTTGAGATGGGAACCAGGGACCCCTTGCCATGCCCCCTTAACCACCTCAATACAGGGCACTTACTCCCCCTTCCTGCCCAGACCAATTTTCAGCTTTCAGCGCTCTCATACTTGAATGACAATTACTCAGTCACGCAACACTGTACATAATGGCTTTCTTTTGGTGGTATTTAATCACTAGTGGGTTTTTATTTTTTTGTGCTATAAATAAAAAAAAGACTGTAAATGTTGTGGAAAAAATGCCTCTGTCATACAATTTTGCTAATTAGTAATTTTTCTTCTAGGGAATTTTGTAATAATTTATATCTAGAAAGTAGTAAAAACCATCTGTTGCATAAAAAAAAAAATTCATTAAAAAATTTAAAAAAATGAACACATCTGAATATCAGAGTCAACTTATGCAAGAACATCCTTTTGGGGTTGATTATCCAAAACAGGAGAGTGTAACATCTGGTGCAGCTCTGCATAGAAACCAATCAGCTTCCAGGTTTTATTGTCAAAGCTTAACCACTTCAATACCGGGGGGGCGCACTTATACACCTTCCTGATAAGGAGGCACTGATGGGCACTAAGGCGGCACTGATGGGCACTAAGGCGGCACTGATGGGCACTAAGGCGGCACTGATGGGCACTAAGGCGGCACTGATGGGCACTAAGGCGGGCACTGATGGGCACTAAGGCGGGCACTGATGGGCACTAAGGCGGGCACTGATGGGCGGCACAGGTGGGCACTGATGGGCGGCACAGGTGGGCACTGATGGGCGGCACAGGTGGGCACTGATGTACACTTATTGATGGTACGGATGGATGCCAATCAGTGCCAAACAATGCCTGCCAACCAGTGATGTCCATTGTGGGCTCCGATTGGCATCCCTGGTGGTCTAGGGTCGCGTCCCTGGTGGTCCAGTGTGGGCATCCCAGGGGGGCCTCCGCTGATAATCGGCTGCTCCTCTGATGGGGGGGTCTGTGCTGATCGGCTCTCTACTCGCGTCTGTCAGACGCGAGTGAGGAAAAGCCGATCAACGGCTCTTCCTGTTTACTTCGTGATTGGACACAGCTGATCATGTGGTAAAGAGTGTCCATCAGAGACTCTTTACCTAGATCGGTGTGTCAGACTGACACACCGCAACAATGATCACTGCAATGCATGCGCAGCGGCTTGATATCCTGCTGGACGTCATACGACGTCCAGTCAGGATATTGAAACCACTTTGCCGCCGCCATTTTGCTATATGGAGGGCGGCATGTGGTTAACTGAAGAAGCTGAAGTTAGAAGCCAATTGGCTATCATGCACATCTGCATTCGATTCCCATTTTAGTAAATCTCTCCCTTTGTGTCTATGAGGCATGTAGCTGCTTTCAGTACATAGCAATGACATAGGGGTCACTTTTGTTGTTTGTAAATCTAAAAAAAGAAAAATATTGCTGTGAATTTTCGAAGACAAGGGTCAATAGGAACTAAACAGCTGCAGCTGTCTTAGCGTGCCACTCAGCGCCAGCAAAGTGCGCCCTCTGGTGGAAGTTTGCCATTAATGCTGCACACAGACTGACAATGAGGCCCTATTCACATCTGAGTGTTATGTAGCTCGATGCCCGAAGGTTCAAAACTCTCAACATCCTAAATCCCATGTTATTTAATGTTGGCTGTTCACATATGAAGCTTGTAGCTCAAAGCCTGATGCTCCAAAAGCTATATTAGCTACTTTCGAGGCAGATTTGGGTGTTTTTTGGCCCTATTGATTTCAGTGGGATGGCCTGCAAAAGCTCAAATCAAGCATTTCTACCCTTTAAGTTCACACAGTATCACACTTTTCATGTGTGTAGCACTGACCCCCGAAGGAGCTGCTGGTTTTATTGGGCTTATCGTTACCTTCTTGACCTCTTCTCCGTCTAAGGTTTCCTGTGGTAGATGGCCCAAAGAAATGTGCACACTGAATCTTCTTTTGGGTTATTTATTTGAGCCAGAAACAGTCTTTAGATAAGGGTAGAGGGTTAGGATTAAGCTCAGGTAGGTACTTTAGACTGCAAAAATGAAAAGTCTCTTATAAGAAAAATCCAGAGAACAGCGACCATTTCACAGCTGGATTTTACAACCCCCGGATAGACCTCTCACTAGGCCTAGCAGCCTCTACCACAGACTTGAGCGTAGAATATTCGAGAAAAGTCTCTGCCACAGACTTGAGCGTTACTGAGGGACATAGACAAATTTAAAGAGCTATCATACGGTACCAGTTTCTCTCAGCCGGTCCAGCGATACCGTATGAGTGTAGATCCATGTAGTGTCCTTCAACTAAGCCTCCAGGCTCCTTCAGAGAAGCCAGCCTTGCGCACGGCCTTCTCATGAAGAGTCCTCCCCTGGGGTTTCTCCAGTTGCTGGGCCTCTCCCTTGGATGAGACTGCACTGGACCACCTTTGGATCAATAGGCCCCGAAATCCATTCAGGCCTGTCCCTGCAGTTACATTGCCTTGGGCTAGCCAGCCCCGAGACTTGAAATGCATGGTTCCGCACCCCAGGCCAGGAGGGCCACGGGGCTGGTCAGGAGGACCAGAACCAGACAGAAAATATTCTTTGGTACAGAACAGAACCCCCTGAAGCACGTGATGTCAGTACTTTAAATACCACCTCCCAGAATGCACAGCAGGAGAACCACTGGGCTGGTTCTGAACAGTAGCATTCAATACACCCAGCTAGACTGCGTTCTCAACCTTGCCAGTGGTGACAGCGACACCTGCGGTCAAGGAGAACCCAGTGCAATCCAGCTGAACCCAGAAATGTAGAAAATTAGCCCCAAAACCCAACTGTGGTTTCAGGAAAGTTAACTTTGAAAAAACCATAGTGCCTGCTCGTCAGGAGCCAGCGCTACATGTGGATTAAAGAAATAGCATAAGATTGAATCCAGCGCCATGTCCATATATATATATATATATATATATATATATATATATATATATATATATATATATATATAAATATATATATATATCTAATATAAATGGACATGGCGCTGGAATCAATACATATACACACACACAAAAAAATTATATATATATATAGCATCGGCTCCTGAAGAGCACGCACTGTGTGTTTCGAAGGTTGATGTTGCACCTGAACTGCAGTTTAGTTTGGATGCAGTTATTCCAGGTTTGGACCTCGGCATCGGTCTGGCTGGACTGTGGGATGTTCGGCCTGGCCGTGGGGGGCACTGACTCTTCTGGCGGGCATGGAGCCGCAGTCTGGTTGGATGCTTTGAGGTTGCTTTCTCTCGGAGCCCGCCCAGTGGGAGGGTCACTCTTGTTGTGCTTTCCGGGAGAGGGTACTTAAAATGCAGATGTCACGTGGTTCGGGGTTCCGGTCCAGAAGTATGTTCTGACTACATGGTCCTGGTCCTCCTGACCAGCCCCCAGGAAGGCTATGGCCTGGGGTGCGGATCCTCCCAACTATGTCTCGGGGCTGGCTAGCCCGAGGCAAGGAAACTAAAGAAAGGATTCTGAGGTGGTCCGGTGCCGTCTCCGGTCGTGGAGAAGCCCAGTAACTTCGTAGCTATCCAGGGGAGGACTCTTCAGAAGAAGGCCATGTACGGCTGCTAGGCCTTGTGAGAGGGACTATCCAACTTGTGTGAACATCCAGTTGTGAATAACTATTCTCTGGATTTAGTCAAAGTAAGCAAGTCTTACATTATTGACTGACACTAATGCCGCGTACACACGATCAGATTGTCCGGCGTACTTAGTCCGCCGAAACGCATTTCAGCGGACAATTCGATCGTGTGTGGGCTTCAGCAGACTTTTCCAGCGTGAAGTCCGGCGGACTAAAAGTATTTTTGCACTCCAATCTTCCCGTCGGACTTGGGTTTCAGTGGACAATACGTTTGTCAGTATGCTAGTCCGGCGGACTAAGAATGATGCATGCTCAGAAGCAAGTACGAGAAAGGAAGCTATTGAACTTCCTTTTTCTAAGCCTGTCATACGTGCTGTACGTCATTGCGCTAGCAAACGCCGGGACTTTCTGTGTTTCCGTGTGTGGCCAAGTCCGTTCGGTAGAAAGTCCGCCGGATTATCCGTCGGATTGTATGTCGGACTAGGTACGCCAGACAATTCGATCATGTGTACGCAGCATAAGAGTACTTGAACTTGTCCTCCTAACCCTCTGATCCTGTTTTAAGAGACTGTTCATTAACTGCGTTTTTTGCAAATAAAAATCAGTTTAAACGGATCTGTCAGTCTCTAAAGTTACTGGGCCATCTACCATGGGAAACCCCTAGACACAAATCGAGGTGAAGGTAATGGTAAGCCCAATCAAACCAGCAGCTCCTTTGTTAGTGTTACATATGTGTGTGTGTGTGTGTGTATGTGTGTATATATATATATATATATATATATATATATACACAGTGCCTTGCGAAAGTATTCGGCCCCCTTGAACTTTTCAACCTTTTGCCACATTTCAGGCTTCAAACATAAAGATATAAAAATTTTATTTTTTGTGAAGAATCACCAACAAGTGGGACACAATTGTGAAGTGGAATGAAATCTATTGGATTTTTGAAACTTTTTTTAATAAAAAAATGAAAAATGGGGCGTGCAAAATTATTCGGCCCCCTTGCGTTAATACTTTGTAGAGCCACCTTTTGCTGCGATTACAGCTGCAAGTCGCTTGGGGTATGTCTCTATCAGTTTTGCACATCGAGAGACTGAAATTCTTGCCCATTCTTCCTTGCAAAACAGCTCGAGCTCAGTGAGGTTGGATGGAGAGTGTTTGTGAACAGCAGTTTTCAGCTCTTTCCACAGATTCTCGATTGGATTCAGGTCTGGACTTTGACTTGGCCATTCTAACACCTGGATACGTTTATTTGTGAACCATTCCTTTGTAGATTTTGCTGTATGTTTGGGATCATTGTCTTGTTGGAAGATAAATCTCCGTCCCAGTTTCAGGTATTTTGCAGACTCCAACAGGTTTTCATCCAGAATGGTCCTGTATTTGGTTGCATCCATCTTCCCCTCAATTTTAACCATCTTCCCTGTCCCTGCTGAAGAAAAGCAGGCCCAAACCATGATGCTGCCACCACCATGTGTGACAGTGGGGATGGTGTGTTGAGGGTGATGAGCTGTGTTGCTTTTATGCCAAACATATCATTTTGCATTGTGGGCAAAAAGTTGGATTTTGGTTTCATCTGACCAGAGCACCTTCTTCCACATGTTTGGTGTGTCTCCCGGGTGGCTTGTGGCAAACGTTAGACGAGACTTTTTATGGATATCTTTGAGAAATGGCTTTCTTCTTGGCACTCTTCCATAAAGGCCAGATTTGTGCAGTGTACGACTGATTGTTGTCCTATGGACAGACTCTCCCACCTCAGCTGTAGTTCTCTGCAGTTCATCCAGAGTGATCATGGGCCTCTTGGCTGCATCTCTGATCAGTCTTCTCCTTGTCTGAGCTGAAAGTTTAGAGGGACGGCCAGGTCTTGGTAGATTTGCAGTGGTCTGATACTCCTTCCATTTCAAAATGATCGCTTGCACAGTGCTCCTTGGGATGTTTAAAGCTTGAGAAATCTTTTAGTATCCAAATCCGGCTTTAAACTTCTCCAAAACAGTATTACGGACCTGCCTGGTGTGTTCCTTGGTCTTCATGATGCTCTCTGCGCTTTCAACAGAACCCTGAGACTATCACAGAGCAGGTGCCTTTATACAGAGACTTGATTACACACAGGTGGATTCTATTTATCATCATCAGTCATTTAGGACAACATTGGATCATTCAGAGATCCTCGCTGAACTTCTGGAGTGAGTTTGCTGCACTGAAAGTAAAGGGGCCGAATAATTTTGCACGCACCACTTTTCAGTTTTTTATTTGCTAAAAAAGTTTAAATTATCCAATAGATTTCGTTCTACTTCACAATTGTGTCCCACTTGTTGGTGATTCTTCACAAAAAATAAAAATTTTATATCTATGTTTGAAGCCTGAAATGTGGCAAAAGGTTGAAAAGTTCAAGGGGGCCGAATACTTTCGCAAGGCACTGTATATATATATATATATATATATATATATATATATATATATATACACACACACACACACACACACACACACACATATATAATATTATATACATACACACACACAAAGCTGGCAAAAAAAGTATTGAACGCGTCACCATTTTTCTAGGTAAATATATTTGAAAAGCTGCTAAAATGTCAATTTTCACCACGCATCGGTAACAACCCATGCAATACAAACATACAAAGACACCAAAACAAATACATTCAGAAATAAAGTAGTTCTGAAATGTATTTAATACTTGGTACAAAACCCTTTGTTGGTAATGACGGTTTCAAGACGCCTCCTGTATGGAGAAACGAGTCGCCTGTGTTGCTCAGGTGTGATTTTGGCCCGTTCTTTCAGTCTTCAAATCTTGAAGGTTCTGTGGGCCTCTTCTATAAACTCTGATCTTAAGTTCATTCCATAGATTTTTTGTTGGATTCAAGTCAGGTGATTGGCTGGGCCATTCTATCCTCTATTTTCTTTCTTTGAAACCAATTGAGAGTTTCCTTGGCTTTGGGATCATTGATTTGCTGAAATGTCCTCCTTCGTTTCATCTTCATCATCCTGGTAGATGGCAGCAGATTTTTTTATCATCCTTCCTTCAATGATATGAAGTTTGCCAGTACCGTATAATGAAAAACAGCCCCACCCCCACCATGATGTTCCCACCTCCAAACCTCACTGTTGGTATGGGGGGTGTTTTTTGGGGGATCTGCCATATGACATCCAAACATGGTGTGTGTTACGGCATCCAAAGAGTTCCAATTGTGGTCTCATCTGACCAGACTATATCCTCCCCGTATTTCACAGGCTTTTCTATTGTGCAGAAAACTTTAAACGAGCTTCAACATGCTTTTTCTCCAGCAATGGAGTCTTGCGTGTTGAGCGTGCATAACAGGCCACGGCGGGTGAGTGCATTACTTATTGTTTTCTTTGAAACAATTGTACCCGATAATTCCAGGTCTTTCTGAAGCTCTCCACAAGTGGCTCTTGGACAACTCTTCTGATTATTCTTTTCACTCCTCTGTCAGAAATCTTGCGAGGAGCACTTGGTCGTGGCCCGGTTAATGGTGAAATGATGGTCTTTCACCAGATTATAGCCCCAACAGTGCTCACTGGAACATTCATAAATTTTTCTGTAATCAATGCCGTTAGTATGTTTTGCAACAATAAGGTTGCAAAGCTCTTGAGAGAGCTCTTTGCTTTTACCCATCATGAGATGTTTCTTGTGTAACACCTCGGTAATGAGACACCTTTTTATAGGCCATCATTTGAGACTGAACCAGCCGATATTAATTTGCACTGACAAGCGGCGGGATTGCTTTCTAATTACTGATAGATTTCAGGTGTCTTGGCTTTTTTTTTTGCACCTCCCTTTCTTCCTGAGTTCCCTACGTCATTCCATTTTATTATACAGAACTTAATTTCTGAACGTATTTGTTTTGGTGTCTTTGTATGTACGGATGGGCATGGGCTGATACAGACATGTGGTGAGCATTTTGTATCAATCACACCTATAGAAATTTACCTAGAAAAATGGTAACATTTTCAAAACTTAATATATAATATAAATATATATACACACATTCAATCCCTTCCATTTCTTCTATATACCCTATAGGATTTCTCACCTGCAATATGGCAGCAGCTGAAGGGAACACGCCTGGATAAGGATCAGGTCCTGTGTAAACAAAAGCAGAGCTGTAATAGGATAATAGAAGATTTTACGGATTTACAAATACATTAAAGATCAAATCCACCGTACTGGGCACACAGGTTGCGGGTGGGTGGGAGTTTTATTCACCTAATGGCTTGAGTAACCAGTGGCAAGATTCCATCACAGTAGCCTATGGGATAGGGTTGCCACCTTTACGTCAGAGTCCACAGAGTCCCCCTTTTACGTCACAGTCCACAGAGTCCCCCTTTTACGTCACAGTCCACAGAGTCCCCCTTTTACGTCACAGTCCACAGAGTCCCCCTTTTACGTCACAGTCCACAGAGTCCCCCTTTTACGTCACAGTCCACAGAGTCCCCCTTTTACGTCACAGTCCACAGAGTCCCCCTTTTACGTCACAGTCCACAGAGTCCCCCTTTTACGTCACAGTCCACAGAGTCCCCCTTTACGTCACAGTCCACAGAGTCCCCCTTTACGTCACAGTCCACAGAGTCCCCCTTTACGTCACAGTCCACAGAGTCCCCCTTTACGTCACAGTCCACAGAGTCCCCCTTTACGTCACAGTCCACAGAGTCCCCCTTTACGTCACAGTCCACAGAGTCCCCCTTTACGTCACAGTCCACAGAGTCCCCCTTTACGTCACAGTCCACAGAGTCCCCCTTTACTTTCACTTTTTTTTTTTTACCAAAAATATGTAAAAGAAAACATATTGGCCTAAACTGATGAATAAATTGTTTTTTTTTCAAAATTCTCGCTCTTTTTGCACGACCGCCAATTGTCAGTTAAGGCAAAGCAGTGCCGAATCGCAAAAAAATGGCCTGGTCATTAAGAGGGAAAATCTTCCGGTCTGTAAGTGGTTAAAGTGTTACTAAACCCAGGAACCTGCAGTCACTATATCTGGTCTCCCACAGTACACAGAACATGGAAATGGAATTATTTTAGTAAATATAAACTGCTAAATACCTTTTTCTTATCAGCAGTATATAGCAGCCTTGTGACTTCTATCAGTGTCTGGTTAAAGCTTGTAGGAAGAGTTTTCATTCAACTCTGACTGTCCTATGAGGCTGCAGGACCCCTGACCCTCTGTCTGGAGATTGGCCCTGTGTTGATCACATGCACTCTCCCAAGAAAAAAAAAAACTCTCTAGCAATACACACCAAACTGAGCATGTGCAGAGTGTCTCTTAGGGCCCTGTCTAGGAAATGGATTGGGGACCGTGGAAGGAGGGGAGGATCAGAGAAGACAGGATCAAACAGCCTTTTTTACGCAATGCGGAGGATTAACCCCTTAGGTTCCACGGTGAGTATAACAAGCATGCTTTACTGCATATACAGACTGATTTTACTGTTGTGGGTTTAGTAACACTTTAAGGTACCAAAAAACCTTTAGCCTTTACAACCACTTTGATGCAAAGTCGGCTTTAACCTGGTAATTATGGCGCCATTGTTCTTTTTTTCTCCCAAATAACTGAGCAATTTGTCCGGACAGCTAATATACCTAATATAGTCACAAGCAAGTTGCAGTTTCCCTGGCTGCCGGAATGCCAAAAGGAATGGAAAAAAAGAAGAAAAAAAAAAATAACCCCTGTGTGCCTGGCAGTGATTGGAGGAGAGAGGAATTCTGACAAATATGCTGCATCTCAATTATTCCGACTATTATTAGTCTTCAATTTCTGCACATTAAGCCAGGGTGAAATTACCTCTAAAACGTCTCATAATTCACTTGGCAACCACATAAATATTGAGCGCGGCGGGGGAGCGACCAAAGATCGCAGACTGGGATTTATTCGCATCGTCAATCCTCAGCCCTCCAGACCAGTAAAGTGGACCATGTCTGCTCATGATTAACAGTTGTGCGAGGATCTTGAAACATTGAAGTGGTCCTTGTTTGAAAAGCTGACAATCTAATGCAGGGGTCTCCAAACTTTTTAAACAAGGGGCCAGTTTTCTGTCCTTCGGAATTTAGGGGGGGCCGGACTGTGCCCAGTGGTAGTAAACTGTCCAATCTTTTATATTAGGAGGAGAAATAGTTGGTGTCACTGGGAGGAATAGGGCCCCATTGTTGGTGTCACTGGGAGGAATAGGGCCCCATTGTTGGTGTCAGTGGGAGGAATAGGGCCCCATTGTTGGTGTCAGTGGGAGGAATAGGGCCCCATTGTTGGTGTCAGTGGGAGGAATAGGGCCCCATTGTTGGTGTCACTGGGAGGAATAGGGCCCCATTGTTGGTGTCACTGGGAGGAATAGGGCCCCATTGTTGGTGTCACTGGGAGGAATAGGGCCCCATTGTTGGTGTCACTGGGAGGAATAGGGCCCCATTGTTGGTGTCACTGGGAGGAATAATGCTTCATCTTTGGTGTCAGTGAGAATAATGCCTCAAGGGCTGCATAAAGGCAAGCAAAGGGCCACATTCGGCCCCCGGGCCGCACTTTGGAGACCACTGCTCTAGAGAAGTGGTGGCCGGATGTGGCCCTTTGCCATTTTCTGGCCCTTGTGGCATTATTCCTGCCACCAACAGGAACAATGGGGCATAATTCCTGCCACTAACAATGGGGCACTAATCCTTCCACTGATGCCGATGGGGCATTATTCCTCCCCCTAAGATCTGACATTATTTGCTCCCACTGGGCACGGTCCGCCCCCCCTAAAGCCTGAAGGACAGTGAACTGGACCGTTCTTTGGAAAGTTTGGAGACCCTTGCTCTAGAGCAACTGAACTTGCAGAACGCAAGTGCAATTGCAAAGTCTATTTGCCTTTAGTAAATCAACCCCAAAATCTTAAAGAGCATTTTCTTCTTTTGAATTGTAGAAATATGAAAAAATCCATTGGCAATGGGCACCAGGCGCGAAGCAACTCAGAGCTAAACACACAATGAAACGCACATGCACTGAGAATATTTATATAGACCCCATACACGATGGATTAAGATGCCTCACTCTATGGCAGTGCAAACTGTATGCAAGCAGACGTACCTGGAGCTGGAGGGAAGGTGAAAGAATTACTCCGCGATGAGACGGGTGACACTTTGGGGCTCAGGGACGGAGAAGAAACTGCTAATAAAAAGAAAGAAATACAATAGCAAACTTTCTTTTTTTTTTACAGTAAAGCAGATCTCCAGCTCACACTAAAAGCTGGCTTTTGTAGCACGCTGAAGAGCCTGACTGCTGCTTTCACCCAGAGTGCACTGGTCTGGATGTCCAGCAGTTCGGCACTCCACCTGCACAGTGCGCTATTCAACAATGCTGCTCAGGGGGCCTGAGTGGTGTTGATTGAATCCCCGACTGCACAGATGGTGTCAGAGAACTGGATATCCAGTGGTTCAGATCTGTAGCGGTCTGGCACTCCAGTGTGCTGCAGGCAGTGGCCAGCTTTTACAGTACAAAGCACACACACATTGTAAAAATGATTAAAAAAAGATATATATGCCATATGCTTTACTTGTTATGCAGCCTGACAATACTTGAGGCTTTATGTGAATTTGCCAAGGCAGAGCACTAAAAGTATTAGTGCGATAAATTATTACATTTACGTTTTTTTTGTTTTTTTTTTGTTTTTTGTTTTTAGAAATAGAGGCTGCTGAAGAATTCTGGTTTGCTGTGTCAGAAGAACGTGTACTTTGCACAAAAGCAGCATTCTTGTATTGCTTCCTTTATCTGAAATCCCTGGTGATCCTGCCATTGCCTCTGATTTACTATTAAAAACTGACCATACTAACTACCCTGTTTCCCCTAAAATAAGACCTAGCGTGATTGTCGGTGTTGGCTGCAATATAAGCCCTACCACCCAAATAAGCCCTACTCTGTTTCCTCAAAAATAAGCCCTACCCTGAAAAGAAGACCTACAAGGGCTTTAACCACTTGCCGCCCACCCTATTACAAAAAGACGGCGGCAAAGTGGTTTGATAATCCTGACCGGACGTCATATGACGTCCTCAGGATTATGAGCCGCTGCGCGCCCCCGGGGGCGCGCATCGCGGTGATCGTCGTTACGGGGTGTCAGTCTGACACCCGGCAACTACGATCTCGGTAAAGAGTCTTTACCACGTGATCAGCCGTGTCCAATCACGGCTGATCACAGTGTAAATGGGAAGAGCCGGTGATCGGCTTTTCCTCACTCGCGTCTGTCAGACGCGAGTAGAGGAGAGCCGATCGGCTGCTCCTCTAACAGGGGGGGTCTGTGCTGATCGATTATCAGCACAGCCCCCCCGAGGATGCCCACACTGGACCACCAGGGACGCCACCAGACCACCAGGGAAAAGGTAATCCTCCCTAGACCACCAGGGATGCCAATGGTCAGCACAATGGATGCCAATCAGTGCCCATAATGGATGCCAATCAGTGCCCACAATGGGCATCACTGATTGGCATGCATTATTGTTTGGCACTGATTGGCATCCATTAGTACAGTATAACACCAGTGCCGCCTATGAGTGCCCACCCGTGCCGCCTATGAGTGCCCACCCGTGCCGCCTATGAGTGCCCACCCGTGCCGCCTATGAGTGCCCACCCGTGCCGCCTATGAGTGCCCACCCGTGCCGCCTATGAGTGCCCACCCGTGCCGCCTATGAGTGCCCACCCGTGCCCATCTCTGCCGCCCACCCGTGCCCATCTCTGCCGCCCACCCGTGCCCATCTCTGCCGCCCACCCGTGCCCATCTCTGCCGCCCACCCGTGCCCATCTCTGCCGCCCACCCGTGCCCATCTCTGCCGCCCACCCGTGCCAGCTATCAGTGCCCATCCGTGCCGCCCATCCGTGCCGCCCATCCGTGCCGCCCATCCGTGCCCATCAATGCCACCTCATCAGTGCCACTTCATTGGTGCCCATCAGTGCCGCCTTATCAGTGCCCATCAGTGTAGCCCCATCAGTGCCCATCAGTGAAGGAGAAAACGTACTTATTTACAAAGTTTTGAAACTGAAACAAAAATTTTCGGTATTTTTTTATTTGTAGCGCAAAAAATAAAAACCGTAGAGGTGATCAAATACCACCAAAAGAAAGCTCTATTTGTGGGAAAAAAATGATAAAAATGTCATTTGGGTACAGTGTAGTATGACCGCGCAATTGTCATTCAAAGTGCGACAGTGCTGAAAGCTGAAAATTGGTCTGGGCAGGAAGGTGTTTAAGTGCCCTGTATTGAAGTGGTTAACTAGGGCTTATTTGGGGGGTAGGGCTTTTATTGCAGCTATCACCGACAATCACACTAGGTCTTATTTTAGGGGAAACAGGGTAGGAGAACACACCATGGTAGAGCTGCCCGATTCTGGCTAAAAATGAGAATCATGATTTTTTTGCTTAGAAGATAGATCACGATTCTCACGGCGCAATATCATCTTTCACATTAAAACAAAAAAAATAATTGGGCTAACTTTACTGTTTTAGTTTTTTATTCATTGAAGTGTATTTTTTTCCCCCAAAAAATTGCATTTGAAAGACCGCTGGGCAAATACAGTGTGACATTAAATATTGCAGTAATTGACATTTTATTCCCTAGGGTCTCTGCTAAAATATATATAATGTTTGGGGGTTCCAAGTCATTTTTTAGCAAAAAAATATTGATTTTAACTTAAGAAACAAGTGTCAGAAAAAGATTACAAATCCAGGCAGTCTGCCAAGTTTTTTCTTTACACACAGAAGTTTATCCCTTTGATCTAAGAGTTTACAATGTTTCATTTTAAAAACTTGGCAGACTGCCCCAGTGTTTTCTTTTGACAGCTGAGTGAGCAGAGAAATCTCTCCACTTGTTATATGAAAGAATTGGCAGACTCTGCAATAGAGATCTTCAGGGGGATTGAATCGAGATCACGATTTAACGATTAATTGTGCAGCTCTACACCATTGCCAGTTTTTTATTTTTAGCTGTGCTGGAAACTCAACCTACTCTCCTCATGATCAAATGCGTCCTGATTCCTACGCCCCCCCCACTCCCCCCCCCTCTTCCTGTACAGCCATTCACTGGGAAGATCAGTGTACTGCTGTTTCTCCTCCGCCAGCTTTTATGCAGCTGAGAACAGAGGGCATGTGATCACTTATAAAACAAATAAAAAGGACAAAATGTGTAGCATGGGAAAGACACATAGGGAGAGATGGTGGTGCTGCACACACCGAGTAGTACAATATGGGAAAATTCCCCTGGGGTTTTTTTTTAAGCAGCAGGTTAAATGAGTTTTGGGAAGAAATTTAGTTCTTTATTAGAAAATTAGCATAAAATATATTCATGATAGTTAAAATATGAGCTCTGGTGGGGACAAACCTGTTCCAAGTACAAAAATTGCAAACACAAAATTATAAACATTACAAAATGTCTAAAATATATAAATTCTTGACGCGTTTCAACCCATAGAATTGGGGTCTTCTTCAGAGGTTAAGTTTGCTGTAAAGAGATTACATTTAGCGTATCAGAAATAGGGAAAATAATGTGTTTATATATATTTTTTTCCCCCATCTATACACAGATGTTTTGCCTTGCGTTTCTATTTTAAACTGAATGGGTTGTTTTACAAAGTGAGGGTTTACATATATTTTAATTCTGCTCAATATTAATATGGTTTTAAAAAAATAAAAAATAAAGTAAAAAGAAGTACATTTTGGGTTTTGATTAGCTGATACAGGTAAAAAAAAATAGATGTTGCCTCACCTACCCACATGCCCTTACCCACATCATATCCTTGTTATCCACTTTCCATGGTTTTACCCCAGTTGCTCAAGGAGCGGTAACACCCCTCTTACATGGCCGAAGCCGTTTGGAAAGGGTGGAAGTGCAACCACCATCTTGGTGACTGGTGGAGCAATGAGGGCGGAAGCACAGCTGCTGCCGGCTTGTTGATTGGCCGGCTTGGATTCAGGGAACCCATACGCTTTCCCCAGAGCCATGGAGCAGTGTCACAGTGTATTTGTTACACATAGAAGGGTGAATGGAACGCTGCACTCCAAAAGAACAGCCAAAAAATAAGGGTAAAGCAGCTTCAACCCGACTCCTTCCAGGCAATGCCCCTGACATGTTTCGCCCCACCCAAACAGCTTATTCGTCGGGGCTTATAGGGAGTCTCCTATGACTAAGCCCTTGTGGGCTGGACAAAAAACATCAGGGGTGTGACCTGGAAGGAGTCAAGCTGAAGCCGCTTTCCCTCGCTTACTTCTGGGCTGGGCACTTGTGTCCCCTCTTTTTTCTTTTCTGTGTATACACAGAGAAAGTATGGGCTCTCTTGACACCAGCACTTGCCCTCAATGTGAATCACTGCAGTATTATGGGACGATTGCTTGTAGCGGCACCCCAAGTTTACAAGATTCCTGGGTACACTTATTTACATTTGAAGTCTAATTTCTGACTGACCTAACGCGGACCGGACAGTGACAGCCAAAGGGCCAGATGTGGTCTGAAGGGCCGTAAAATGAACAGGCCTGCTCTAGAAAGTACATCCTGTTCCTGTCTCCTTTTGACATTTTAGAATGGGGTTCCTCAAGACTGTCCATATTTTTAAAGGATGCTTCGAGTCCATAATTTTGGGGGGGTGCCTCGAGATTGTCCATTTTTTTTTTTTTAAAGGGTGCCTTGTGTATATATATATATATATATATATATATATATAAAAAAAAAGGTGAAGAAACTGATCTATACAGTTCTGCTTAAAGATCTGATAGCAAATACCTGTAGGAGAGTCTGAGAGGCTGCATCGCGATCGCCTCCCTCGCCGTGTCAAGAATTTCTCGCTAACTTTTTTGGCCTCCTCCAGTATCTCCAAGTTCTTCTTTTTGTCCTCCTCAGTTATCCTGATATCGGGTAAGCTGTCGTGTACTAGGTCAATCACGTGCCCTTTGTTGTCTGAAAGAGAGCTTTAATGAGCTGAAACCAATGAAACAGCTTACAAGTTGTTGTGGTAAGACATAAAAGCCTAGCGTAAAAAAAGCCCATCTAGCCCAAAAAGCCCTTGCGTAAAAAAAGCCCAGATTGGCAGAGGCGCCCAAAGTGATTCTTCAAAGGCTACTGTACAGCACGAGTCGTCTCCTTAAGTAAAACATCCAATTACTTTATTTCTCTAGGTCAGTGATGGCGAACCTTGGCACCCCAGATGTTTTGGAACTACATTTCCCATGATGCTCATGCACTCTGCAGTATAGTTGAGCATCATGGGAAATGTAGTTCCAAAACCTCTTGGGTGCCAAGGTTCACCATCACTGCTCTAGGTGGAGTGTAGAGTTTGTGGCAGGGATGTCATCTAGGTGGCTTGCTACATGTGGTCCACCTAGATGGCATCATTGCCACTGGGAACAAGCATTATTGGTTATGTTGCCATAGGCTGTTTACATATCTACATGATTTTATGAGGGTTTTACTCAGGTTTGTAAAATGAAATATTTTAAATTTGTGCTTCTGTGCTCACCTCAGTGACAACTTCATATCCTTAAAAATCCTACCCTTTATGGGAGGGAATTCTTCCTCTCGTTTTTCCGAATTTACTATTACACCGATTTCTCTGTGAAGGTTCTCATTGATCTAGATCAGGGGTCTCCAAACTATGGCCCTCCAGTTGTTTAGGAACTACAATTCCTATCATGCCTTGTCCTGTCTGAATGTCGGTGTTTCAGTGCCTCGTGGGATGTGTAGTTCCGCAACATTTGGAGGGCCGTAGTTTGGAGATCCCTGATCTAGGTTATACTATAGCTGGTGGTAGTTAGTCACTCAGATGGACTTGTCTGGTTTCACTCATCCAAGCGGCTTCAAGGCTAGAGGTGTGAATGTTGTTTGAACAAAAATTCTCTTCTAAGTTCTCTTCCAATTCAGCCATGTAACCTAAACTATCAACACCCACCCCAGACTTCACAGCACCATGGTGATTGGGTTATGGAAATGAGGATTGCTTTTACAAACCGTCACAAACCTGCCCTGCTTTTTATCAATCAAAATCTGCCTTGAGCAGGCCCTTTTTTTTTCAGAGAATAGGTGCAGGTACCCCCCCCCCCCTTCCAACTCACCCCTTGTCTCCACCCCGTACCCACCTTTGAGCACCACCCCTTCCACCCACCTCCCGGTACTGCCCCTTTTAGAGAGTACAGTACCAAGTATCATTTGTGGTGCTCAGTAATTAGTATAGAATTTGTTAGGGATAACAGTAAAAACATTAAAATAGATCTCCTGTAGCCAGAAACAATAGACCCCCACAGCAATAATAGTCCCCCCCCCCCCTCAGGAATAGTAGACCTGTAGCAACAATAGACAGGGTGGTTGTAGAGAAGTCTGTATAACCCATAAATAGATCGAAATTTGTCCAGTTTAGCAGGCAGGCATGTACTGGCCATTGGGACTACCGGGAGTTTCCCGGTGGGCCAATGGCTCAGTGGGCCACTCTGATGTAAGGGGGTGCTGATGGGACACTGATGTAAGGGGGCTGGTAATGGTACCCTCTGATGTAAGGGGTGGTGATGGGACACTGTTGTAAGGGGGCTGGTGATGGGACACTCTGATGTAAGGGGTGCTGATGGGACACTGATGTAAGGGGGCTGGTAATGGGACCCTCTGATGTAAGGGGTGGTGATGGGACACTGTTGTAAGGGGGCTGGTGATGGGACACTCTGATGTAAGTGGGCCGGTCTGGATGAAGTCCAGGGCCAAATTTCTGTCCCAGTCCAGCCCTGTCAGCAGGTACCTGCCAAATTTCGATTCATGTGCCAAAGCAGTAACCAGAAGCTGGCCATACAACTACCATTTCTAGATGTTCCCTATAACAAATCTTCTGTTTTTGAGTTCAGTTCCACTTTAGTGCTGATAACTGGCTTTGTTTCTAATGATTAGGGTGGATAATTTCCTGCAGGCGTCTAAAATGGTGAACAGGAGATAAACAAGTGTAAAACATTTATGGTCCTCCATCTGCCTAAAAATTGTTTAAAACTGCTATTCCTTAAAGTCCTCCACCTTTAATGGCCCCTCTCTTCCACCTTGGCTCCTGTCCCGCTCCTCACTATTCCATGTACAGGGAATCGCTGTCGTTAAAACGCAGACGTTTTGGAGACTAGAGCGTGTTCCTGTAAACAGTGTTGAGTGTTTTGCTTCCGCAGCCAAATACTTTCTCCGCTGCCTGTGGTATGTCCTGGCAGGAGATGCACATTTTTTGGGGTATTTACCATCAAAGAGGAAAAAAATCATGCCAGCGCTGCTATCCAAACTGTGATGGCCACGCGTGCGTCTTGACCACCCAGACTGTGCTTGGGGATTTATGGTGTCATTCTATCCAAAAATGGATCGTTCACTTATAGCAGTGATTCTCAACCAGGGTTCCGTGGAAACCCCAGGGTTCCTCCAAAGGTTGCTAAGAGCTCCTTCAGCATTGGGCAATTTCTGCCTCTCAGATAAGTTCCCACTCACACCATTGATCTTTTTAGCTATCTGTAAGGAGATAATTCTTCCCAATGACCACAAGTGTAAGGACCATTCTTCCCACTGACCATCACACTAATGTATCATGAGTTGCAGATCTCTAATTTTTAGCAGGGGACCGAAAGAACCATTTCAAGGATTCCTCTGCATTGCAAAGGTTGAGAAAGCCTGACTGTATACAATTGTTTGTAGCTTCAGGCTTCTTGTATGTTTAGAGACTTACTCCTTTTGTGTCCTTCGTAATGCAAAACAAGTGGAAATCAAGAGTGGAGCTCCCTTGCATTGATTTCATTGGGTGGGCAGGGAACAATCTGGACAAATATACAGTAGATGCTAAACTCAGGGATCCATTTTGCTATAAAGTAGGGATGAGCTTCGTGTTCGAGTCGAACATACGTTCGACTCGAACATCGGCTGTTCGCCCGTTCGGCAAATTCCGAACGTTATGGGCCGTTCGCACCAAATTTGTGTGGCGCTCACGGCCCACAATGCACTGCGATGGCGCAGTGCATTGCTGGCTCATGATTGGCCAAGCATGCGCTGTGACCCCACATGCTTGGCCAATCACAGCGCCGGCAGCGAGGAGAGCCATGATTGGCCACAGGCAGGATGCCTGTGGCCAATCATAGCTCAGGCTGTGTAGTACACACCCCACACTATACAAGGCCGCCAGCGCGGCGGCCTTGTGTAGTGTGTTGGCATCTGTAGCAGTTAGTGGGTGTTCTGTGTACCTTCAACACAGTACACACCGATCGTTATCGGCCGATTTTTCGTTCTTGCTCTTCTGTAGTGGTTGTTGTCTGCGTGCCCTGACCGCAGTATACACCGCTATATTCACCTATATATCTAGCGATATATCTTTTATAATAGAGCTGTCAGTCAGTGTTAGGAGATTGTGCGTGCTGTCTGCGTGCTCTGAACCCAGTATACACCGCTATATCCACCTATCTAGCTAAATATCTTGCTTGTTTTAAATAGAGCTTTCAGTCAGTGTTCGGAGATTGTGCGTGCTGTCTGCGTGCTCTGAAAAAGACGGACGGCAAAACAAATTATACAGGGGTGATAACCCTTCCCTATGTTTTCCAAAAAGCTTAAAAATAGTTTTTTTGACTGGAGCTACACTTTAAAAATGTACCGGTTGAAAATTACAAACAGATTCAACTTAACACAACAAACCTACACAGTCCCTGTCTTGTTTGCACCGCCTGTATACTGCTGTTCTGAGTATATAGGGCCTGGGGGCCACTCGCATTTCCTTTTTTTAATATGGGTACGGGGTTCCCCTTAATATGCGTACAAGACCCAAAGGGGCTGGTAATGGGCAGGGAGGGCTACCCATGCCATTTTTCTCAATGATTTTCAACCATATTGCAGGAACCAGATATAACATTAAAACCGCAAGCAGCTTTAAATGACGTTATTTCCGTTTAATGTCATTTTGTGCAGGGACTGTTCTAAACACGGGAAACACGTGGCACTTCACAGGCATACTACAGACACCCCCCAGGCATGATATTTAAAGGAATATTTCACTTTTTTTTCACTTTAATCGTCACTAAAATCAGTGCTCCCACCAAAACGGCCATTTTTAAAAGTTTTTTTTGCATTGACCCATGTCCCCTGAGGCAGGAGTCAGGTCCCCAAACCCTTTTTAGGACACTATCTTGCATATTAGCCTTTAAAATTAACACTTTTCATTTCAAACGTTCGAGTCCCATAGACTTCAATGGGGTTCTAACGTTCGTACGAATTTGGGGTCCGTTCGAAAGTTCTGGTGCGAACCGAACCGGGGGGTGTTCGGCTCATCCCTACTATAAAGCTCAAAAAACTTAATTGGGCCACGAGTGGAAACTCATGGTGCTAATACAATACCACTCAAACATACCCCCCCTCCTATCTAAGAGACCACAAAAATCCTTGGGAACTGTTTAATACACTATATCAGGGTTTCTGAACCAGGGTTCCTTCAGAGGTTTCTAGGGGTTCCCTGAGCAACTGAGCACTTATTCACATTCATAATCCAAACCTGTGGCATAAACCCTATATTGTCATTGGGACACCTGCCTTTACACACGTGAACTTTAATGGCATCCCAGACTTGGTCCATAGGGTTCAATATTGAGTTGGTCCACCCTTTGCAGCTCTAACAGAAGTGCATTTGTGAGGTCAGGCACCAATGTTGAACGAGAAGGCCTGCCTCTCATTCTAATTTATCCCAAAGGTGTTCTGTCGGGTTGAGCTCAGGAGTCTGTGCAGGCCAGTCAAGTTCCTCCACCCCAAACTCACTCATCCATGTCTTTATGGACCTTGCTTTATGCACTGGTGCTCAGTCATGTTGGAACAGGAAGGGGCCATCCCCAAACTGTTCCCACAAAGTTGGGAACATGAAATTGTTCAAAATGTCTTGGTATGCTGACGCTTTAATGCCGCGTACACACGGTTGGATTTTTGTCGGAAATTCTGATCGTGTTCCAACACACAAGATTTGAGATCTGGATCTCAATTTTCCCACAACAAAATTCGTTGTCTGAAATTCTGATCGTGTGTACACAATTACGAAGCAAAAAGTGCCACACATGCTTGGAATCAAGCAGAAGAGCCGCACTGGCTATAGAACTTCAATTTTTTCGGCTCGTCGTATGTGTTGTACGTCACCGCGTTCTTGACGGTCGGAATTTCCAACAACATTGTGTGATCGTGTGTATGCAAGACAATTTTGAGCCAACATCCGTCTGAAAAAATCCATGGATTTTGTTGTCGGAATGTCCGATCGTGCGTACGCGGCATAATGCTGCGTACACGCGACCAGACTTTCCGGCAGACTAGGTCCGACGGAATCAGTCCATCAGACAATCAGATCGTGTGTGGGCTAATCCGTTAGTTTTTCCTAAAAAAAAAATCCGATGGACCTAGAAATAGAACATGTTTCAAATCTGTCCAACGGACTCAATTCCTATCGGGAAAACCGTTCGTCTGTATGCTGGTCCGACGGACTAAATGCAAAGGAAGCTATTGGCTACTGGCTATTGAACTACCTTGTTTAGTCCCATCTTACATCATGACTTAGTCCGTTCGTGTGTCGCCAATTCCATTGAAAGTCCGTCCGGAAGACCGTCGGACCTAATCTGCCGGAAAGTCTGGTCGTGTGTACGTGGCATTAGAGTTCTCTTCATGGGAACTACTGGGCAAAGCCCAACCCCAGATAAACAACCCCCACATCATAATCCCCCCTCCAAATGATTTGGAGTCCTGACCTCAACCCGAGAGTTGAGGTCAGGATAAAGGCAAGCAAAGGGCCACATGTGCCCCCTGGGCCGCAGTTTGGAGACCACTGCTAAAGACTCTGCTGGGGCTCCTGTCAATTATATATATTTTTAATTATTACGTTTTTTAAGAGAGGATAGAGCCAGTGGCATCGCTAGGGGGTGGCTTTTGGGGCTATAGCCCCGAATCTGGGGCCCATAGCCCAGAGTCTCTGTAGGGGTCCCCAAAGGGAGGGGATGCTCTCTTGGGACCCCGATGCAAGGGGGAGGCGCTCTGGGGACCCCGATGCAAGGGGGAGGCGCTCTGGGGACCCCGATGCAAGGGGGAGGCGCTCTGGGAACCCCGATGCAAGGGGGAGGCGCTCTGGGAACCCCGATGCAAGGGGGAGGCGCTCTGGGAACCCCGATGCAAGGGGGAGGCGCTCTGGGAACCCCGATGCAAGGGGGAGGCGCTCTGGGAACCCCGATGCAAGGGGGAGGCGCTCTCGGGAACCCCGATGCAAGGGGGAGGCGCTCTCGGGAACCCCGATGCAAGGGGGAGGCGCTCTCGGGAACCCCGATGCAAGGGGGAGGCGCTCTCGGGAACCCCGATGCAAGGGGGAGGCGCTCTCGGGAACCCCGATGCAAGGGGGAGGCGCTCTCGGGAACCCCGATGCAAGGGGAGGCGCTCTCGGGAACCCCGATGCAAGGGGGAGGCGCTCTCGGGAACCCCGATGCAAGGGGGAGGCGCTCTCGGGAACCCCGATGCAAGGGGGAGGCGCTCTCGGGAACCCCGATGCAAGGGGGAGGCGTTCTCTGGGGACCCCGATGCAAGGGGGAGGCGTTCTCTGGGGACCCCGATGCAAGGGGGAGGCTCTCTGGGGACCCCGATGCAAGGGGGAGGCTCTCTGGGGACCCCGATGCAAGGGGGAGGCTCTCTGGGGACCCCGATGCAAGGGGGAGGCTCTCTGGGGACCCCGATGCAAGGGGGAGGCTCTCTGGGGACCCCGATGCAAGGGGGAGGCTCTCTGGGGACCCCGATGCAAGGGGGAGGCTCTCTGGGGACCCCGATGCAAGGGGGAGGCTCTCTGGGGACCCCGATGCAAGGGGGAGGCTCTCTGGGGACCCCGATGCAAGGGGGAGGCTCTTTGGGGACCCCGATGCAAGGGGGAGGCTCTTTGGGGACCCCGATGCAAGGGGGAGGCTCTCTGGGGATATATACGCACACACGTATATTATATACAAGTGTATGGCTGCCCAATATGTTTAATATGTTGCTATGGGCTCTAGCCCCAGACCTTTTGTAGACCTAGCAACGCCCCTGGATAGAGCTGAAACTAGAAAGTAATTTAAAGGAAAATTGCTTTGGTCAGTTTTTAGTTTTTTTAACTTCATATTTTTATACAGCTATTTTATACCTTTTTTTTACAAGTACAAACTGTAGGAAGATTGGTTTAGGTTAATAAAATGGATCCAAACTTGGAAAACCCCTTTAATATTGAAAGGAAGCAAAAGCTACTCACCAACAGAGATCAGGGAACCTGCGGAGGAGGAAGATGAGCGGGACTGGCGGCCGGACCTGAAGGAGGGACTGTGTGGTCTGAGAGAAGAAGAAGTATAGACAGGACGCATCATTTTCTTTTTGGTCTGCTGAACCATTGATCAATAAGGCATGTTAAAGCAGAACTTTTCTTAGTATTGTATAGAAGTTTGTTAGGTTTTTATTTCTTCTTTTACCCTCTTTAAAAGAAAAAATGCACATGTATTTGCATTTTTTTTTTTTTTTTTTGCACAGGAGCGTGCAAAGTATTGCACTTGAGATCAGTGGATGTGGCTGCAATGTCAGGCTCTTGCTCTAGACCAGGGATCTCAAACTGGTGGCCCCCCAAGCTGTTGCAGAACTACAATTCCCAAGAGCCATTGCAAGGCTGATCGTTACAAGCAAGACTCCCATGGCCAGAGGCATGATGGGACTTGTAGTTCCGCAACAGCTGGAGGGCCGCCAGTTTGAGACTCCTGCGTCTAGACACAACTTTATTTAAGAAAGGATCAGGGGGGGCAATTGAAAGAGTATTCAACGCGTCTCAGCTGTCCAAAAACTGCTGAGAAGACCTTTGCAGGTAATCATACTGGAAAAAATATAATTAAAAGAGCAGTTATGTTCTAGTCCCTGTACCTTGTTTTCTATCTCAAGTTACATTGCAATTTAAGGCGGTACCAATCAGGAGAGCTGTGTCCTGATTGGCCATGGCACTGATCAGGGGAGTTGTCTCCTTTATTGATTGTGACCCCAACGCTCCATATGTTGGGTAGGTGCAGCGTGGTGTGGCGAGCAGTAAGCACAGAGTCCTGATTTCCCCAAAAAAGATGTATTATAGAAATAGTTCAACCATACGTGTAACATGAGGTTCCCCCAGGGGGGGCTTTAAAACTGAAATTCAGAAAGGAATTATATAAAAATATTTTATTGGAGACATGTGGGGTCAATAGCATGTTGCCGTATCAAACAGTATAATCTGGTTAGGGGATAAAACATTTCACATTTACAGAAAGTAAACACAAAGTTACAGCATCACATATCATTGGTCTGTTGTGACAATGCCCCGGTGCGTTTCGACCCATATGGTCTTCTTCAGGGGGTTGGTTTGCTATAAAGAGACATATCGGGGTGTGCAGCTGTTGTACCTCTCTTGTATGTGTCTTTCCTCTTGTTGTAGTTCAACCTTCAACCATACAATCGGGGCCTGACGGAGTCCCACCCGACTGGGATCACTTACAGCAGTGCAGTGAAGAGATAGCAGTATGTAGACTCCGTTTCACTAACAGTATTTTCTACGAGGAGTGGAGTGTGACCAGGCCGGTACGAACCCAAAGTGGAAGCTTCCATGAAAGGATAGACATAGTCCCCTGCTCTCTCCCTACCTCAACGGAACCTATTGCTAGTACTGTCTCTGACAAACGGGGGACCTGTTCCTACGCTAGCCACTTGCATAAAGCGTAAAGCGTGCCAAAACCTGGGGTTAGAGTCCTAAATAGATTCGGCCTGACCCAAGATGGCCACAATCATAGAGAAACCCAGTTTCCCTCCACTTTCTCTCACCTCTGCATTGCCGCTGTGGTCCAGCGCCACCTGCCGTGCAGAACAGACTGCACCTGCCTATACTTCTGAAAGAGACAGGGACTTGGTGCTGGATTATGGGAAATAAGAACTTTTTTTTGCATTATAGTTACCTAGGTGGATGCTCCATCTGCCCCCTGCTGGCTCTAAGGCTGAGAACCGAGCGATCAAACACCGCTGATCGCTCTGTTCACATTGCTTTGTGAGCATTGGGCTCGGTCAGGTGCCGGTCCTGACATCTGGGTGGATCCCGACCATATGGTTGTGATCTTTCCCCAGCCTGGACCGGCTTTGTGATGTCAGCTGACAGCGGACTTCAGCCCACTGTCTGATGAAAACGGGTCACAGGGGTGCAGAATGAACTGCACTCTGGCTGTACTTTAAATAAAATCTTCCAATGTGTTCCAGTGGCAGAAATCTAAACAAGGGATTCCTCTACACATTGGAAAGATTTTCTTTCATCCCTGTTTGTGTCCCTCTAACAGGAAGTGAGAAAATTTCCCCAATGAGATGCAAAGTGAAACAAATAGCAATAGCTGCACTAAATGCAGAAGATAATCACTTACCGGTTTCTTTCCAGGCAGTTTCCCTCATAGAAATCGGTGGGTTCGGGGAGAATTATAGCGGGAGGGATACAGGCTCTTCCCCCCATCTCTACCTCCTGAAAGAAACCATGGTATGCTTTAAACTTTTGTTTTTCATTATGCTTCACTAACATACCCTTGTCTTTGAAGTCAACCTAAATTTCAGTCGATTTCAACAATTTCAGTCCAGGAGAGTCACCTGCACAACAGTGCCAGACACTGGCAGGGAAGGGGTTAACACTAGGGGACGGCCAAGGGGTTAAATGTGTTCCCTTGGTGTGTTCTAACTGTGGGGGGGGGAATGTGGCTGACTAGGGGAGGAGAGAGATCGTTGTTTCTACCTAGTAGGAACACACGATCTTTCTTCTCTCCCCTGGCATAACCCGGGATTTGGGTGTTTACACACAAAGATACCGATTTTTGCTCTGTCACGAGCGATCGCGGGTGTCTGGCGGACACTGCGCCCATCAGGTGCGCGCGTGTCGGCTCTGGGCGACACGCTACGGGCGGCGCGTGCCTGCTATAGCGTCTTAAACGGCCAACGTACAGCTATGATGGCTCACGCAGGGGAGCCAATCTGCCACAGTATAACTGCAGTGGCTGGTCGGGAAGGGGTTAACGCGCTATTGAACCCAAAATTTTATATACTGCATCTTACCAATCATTCGATGTACACATGTGCGCGGCAGAAAAATCTGGTTAATTTCGGATTCGTTTGTTAAGTTAATAACTCAGTTTTGTCACATTCGTTATGTTAGCATGATTTGTTTTTGGAATTAGTTTCATATATTTGGATTCGGTCAGCGTATTCGTTATTTTCGAATCGATTCGAATTTCGGAACATGGTTATATTCATTTTATTTTACTCTATTTTTTCTATTCTTTACTATAATTGCAATATGTTTCCTTTAATTCAAATACATTTTCCAATTCAAAATCATATTTAGACGATTCGTTATTTTGTCAAGTTATTTAATTTTATTTCAGATTTGTTAAAATATGGTGGAAATTTGGATACATCTGAATGTTCAAATAACAAAAATTTTGTGGGTAAGAAAACGAATTGTACATCTCTAATTAGATGTGGTATTCGTTTTTTTGGGGGGGCTTTTCCCCCCCCCCCTCTGTTTTCACCTGGTGATCTGGCCAGTAATACACCTCCTGTATTGGAGCTTCTCCACTCTGGATGAAGGAGCAGAGGGGGCGCCTTTGGACAGCTGCATTGTCAGTCTGGGGAGAGGGGCGTATGAGATGTACTAGCAGATTGAGATACAGTTACAAATTGATGCCAAACTCCAGCTAACTTTAACCACTTGCCGAAGAGCCGCCGTCATACTGCAGCAGGTCGGCACGATCCCGCGAGCTGTCAAAGCTATACGCCGGCTCCTTTAAGCAAGATAGCAGGTGCGCGCAGGGGTGCCCATGCTCGCGGCCGCTAAGACTGCCTGCCACAAGCGATCACGGGCACAGGATGCAGAACAGACTTGTGTAACACACACATCCCTGTTCTGTGAGGAGTGACAGATCGCAAGTTTCTATTAGCTAGGAACCACGATCTGTCATCTTCTATAGTCAGTCCCCTCCCCCTACAGTTAGAACACACTAGGGAACACAGTTAACTCCTTGATCACCCCCTAGTGTTTAACCCTTCCCTACCAGTGACATTTATACAATAATCAGTGCATTTTTATAGCACGATCGCTGTATAATTGTCAATCGAAAAAAATGCCTTGGGCCTATCCCAATCCAAAAATTTGGGAAAAGTGTCCAATGTATCTGCCACATTCTTGATAAAAAAAAATTTTTTTTTTAAAACGCAGATCGCCGACATTACTAGTAAAAAATAATAAAAAAATGCCATATATCTATTCCCTATTTTGTAGATGCTATAACTTTTGCGCAAATCAATATATGCTTTTTGCAATTTTTATTAATTTTTTTTATTTATTTTATATATATATATAAACCTATTCCCTATTTTGTAGATGTTATAACTTTTGTGGAAACCAATCAATATATATGCTTTTTGCGGTTTTTATTACCAAAAATACGAAGAATACATATCGGCCTAAACTGGAAAAAAAATTAGCTTTTTTAAAAAAATGGGGGATATTATAGCAAGAAGTACAAAACATTGTGTTTTTTTCAAAATTGTCTTTTTGTTTATAGTGCAAAAAATAAAAACCGCAGAGATGATCAAATACCACCAAAAGAAAGCTCTATTTGTGGAAAAAAAAACGTCAATTTTGTTTGGGTGCAACGTCACATGTCCGTGCAATTGTCAGTTAAACTGACGCAGTGCCGAATCGCAAAAAGTGCTCTGGTCAGGGACAGGGTAAATCCTTCCGGGGCTGAAGTGGTTAAGCAGTTACAGCAGTTTTTCTTTTCTTTTGGGATAAAGTTTTTACACGAATAAAAGCTGATCATTGTACGCACCCCCCGTCATTTGTAAATAGTAAAATCTCAATCCTCCAACTAATACATCTGCAGGACAACTTGTTCTGTTAAACAAAAGACTTACTGGCTGGATCACCAAACAAAAAGACGAGTGTAAGTCTAAAAAAAAGAAAAACGAATGCAGCCATCGCATCTAAAAATTGGTAGACTGCAATACAGTAAATGCTTTCTTTTGGGTTTAATACCGCTTTAGGCAAGGTTAAAGTCATTTAAATTGTTTTTCGTCCTGCTTTTCCATCAGACCACCTAAGCTCCTCATTACCACTGTGGATGTCTGATCAATAAAAATGTGTATATATATATATATATATACACACACACTTTTTTAACTTGAGAATTGTTATTTATTTAGATTGCATTTAATTATTCAATTTTAAGGCTTGCCTATATAGATATATATCTATATATCTGTGTGTATATATCTATATCTAGAGCGAGAGCATATATTTTCCACAAAAGTTCTAATGTCTACAAAATAGGGGATAGATTTATGCAATTTTTATTATTTTATATATAAAAAAATATATATAAAAAATATATATATATATATATATATATATATATATATATATATATATATATATATATATTTTTTATATATATATATATAAAATAATAAAAATTGCACAAATCTATCCCCTATTTTATAGACGTTATAAATTTTGTGGAAAACAATCAATATACGCTAGATATAGATATAGCTAGAGATAAAGAGAATATCTATATCTATATCTATAGCTAGCGTATATTGATTGTTTTCCACAAAAGTTATAAAGTCTACAAAATAGGGGATAGATTTATGCCATTTTTATTATTTTATAGGAGATTATATATATATATATACATATATGTGTGTGTTTATATATCCTATAAAATAAAAATGGCATAAATCTATCCCCTATTTTGTAGACGTTATAACTTTTGTGGAAAACAATATACTCTCTCTCTCTATATATATATATATCTCATATATATATGAGAGAGAGAAATAAAGATATATAAAAATCTATCAATAAAAATCATACATTTTCTGTAAGGTCAGCGTATTGCCCAGATCACCATAGAGACATTATAAGTGTGGGAATTGCGTGCCAGCCCATCTTCATGCTCCTCCAGTCGTATAAAAGAAAAGAGGAAAGTTGCGGATGTTTTTAACTATGAAGTGGAACTCCGCCTGCGCAGATAATGGAAACGCAGCCAAAAAGTGAATCCCAATAATTTTATTAATGTGGAAATGCGGAAGAATGTTGCTGTATTTAGATTCAGCTCAACATAACAGTAAATTAAAACCATTCAGACGGTAAGAATAGCTTCAAGAAGTCATTCCAAAGGAAATTAAAGGAAAGAGCCTTCAAATGTGACTGTAAAAGGGTTCTGAGATCTGCAACCCTTCAGGCGGTATTAAGCCCAAAATCAAACATATTGCAGCTTTCCAATTCTTAGATGCGGTGGCTGCATTCGTTTTCATTTTTAGGCTCTCTTGTAGAGCACCCCCGAAGGGGCCACTAAATTAGCTTGGCAAAAGGATAGTATGAACCCATAGAACTGGGGGGGCAACTGAGGCAGTTAGACTCCCAGAGTGGCCCGGTTAGTTACAAGTCTGCCTGCAGGTCTTACTGTGTAAGAAAAGAAGCAATCCTCAAGAGGAAGGGTAAGGACCTGGATGGTAAGGTCTATGCACATTTTTGTGAGACAGAATGGGGTAATCCCAAAATAATTGTTTCTGCCGGCTTTGCTGGGGCCCTTGCAGTGGTGCACAGTTGGTGAAAGTTTGTGAAACTTGGTGGCTGGGGTCCTTTCAGTGGTGCAGTGTTGGTGAAACTTGGTGGCTTCTGCCTGGAGGATAGCTATAGAATAGGTGTCTGGGGAAGTGAATATGCAAAAGAACTCCAATAGTTGTAAAGGCAGTTCTGGATTAATTGGTGCCATTTTGGATGGATGCTATGGTAGTGCTAGTGAAAGACTGAACAAACTGGATGATTCTGTGTGCTCTGGTAACATGGATGAGCCTGATATTGGCAACAAGAGACCACTAATTAGTCTCTATGGAGTCTCTCTCTCGTACCCGAGCCAGTGAAATGACACTCCCTCCATGCCCCCTTGCTAGCCAGGGAGATTTGGTAGTGTAGCACCCTGGCGTTTAGGCAGGGTTGCTATTAAATTTACCTGCCAAGTGAGAGTTGCCTTGGCTAGTTTCAGGTCAATTGATTTCATCCTATCTCTGAAATTGCTGCATTTCTCTCTTCTGTCGCTAGGTGGCCGAGTACCTGGTGGCATTAGACAAGACAAGGGCATTGCAAGGACAGACTAAGAATGAATGGGGTGTCTCAGCCAATGGGCAGGGATTTTCTTGGGTCCCTTGGCCTGCTGGGAGAACCTATTTATTTGGGTGGGGTCAGGTGACCGGAGTTCTGTGCCACTTGGACGGCTGTCTGGGTGGATGTGTGTTGTAATGTCCCAGGTTGCTAAGCCATAAGCCTTGGGCCTATCCCAGGAACATCTGGCTGCTAGGCTGTCTGAGGGACTATCCAGAAGCAAGAGAGCAGTGCAGGGTTGGGATTGCAGCTTGCAGTTCAACCAGAATAGGCGGTTCTGCGGGAAGGAGAACCAGCTGTGGTTGGAGGTGGAGGGGAAGCTGTTGCCACTAAGGGCCCATCCACCTTGCTACCGGAGACCACTGTGAGTAGCTGAAGCAAGTACCGGAGCAGGATTCTCACCGGCCGTGGGACAGTGAAGAGTTGGGAAAACTTCAATAGGTGCCCAGCCAGTGGAGGTGACGCTTGCAGAGCATTGTGGTCCAAGCCAGGGACCCAGCCAGTGGCGGTGACGCTTGCAGAGCATTGTGTGCCAAGCCAAGGACCCAGCCAGTGGAGGCGACGCTTGCGGAGCATTATTGTGTGCCAAGTCGGGGACCCAGCCAGTGGAGGTGATGCTTGCGGAGCATTATTGTGTGCCAAGTCAGGGACCGAGCAGGCCAGTACGGTGACACTTGTGTATCTGAGTGCCAAGCTAAGGAACCCAACAGGGATGTGGGGGTGAGCCTTAAGGAAGATACTGAGTGGGAAGATTGGAGGAGCTCAGGAGATCCAGTGGCGAGTGGATTTGTTAGTCTAGTGAAAGACTGGGAGCTCAGCTGAGTGAAGTTCTACAATAGGAGATTGTAGAAGTGGAGGAGTTCATTGCAACCATTGTTAGAAACTGTTACAAGATTGTTGCCATAGGAGACGGCGTCCTACTCATGAAGACGTATCTAGCTGGATGCCTTCCCTGCATGGCTGTCTGCCTATAGAAGTCACGGAGTCTGCCAATTAACATTGCATCTACTAAAGGGTGTCCTGGCCCTAACTCTCTCTCCCACAGTTCTGTTTGAGACAATAAATCTGTTTGCACTCGAGAAGTGTCTGGCGTCCATCAATCTACCTTACATTACACAAACTATGCCTCATAACCCTGGAGGTCACCAGCAGGCCCCAAGGGCTCCACAGGACTTGGCTACAGTAGCATTCAAGGCACACGAGGGAGTGCTTTCCTGGGGGTAACTGGAAGACTCTCCCACCAACAGAGTCACCCATATGACTTGAGCCTAGGGGGTATACAGGTTTTGATTTTGGGTGAAGCACCTTTACATCTTTTCTCTTTTGAGGATTTAGTGTCAGAGAAAACGATCCGTACGTGTGCAAGAGGTGAAGTGGTGAATTCTCGGCTTTCTGTTCAGCTCTTTGCCCAAGTTGCATCTTGAATTTCCTATTCTAATCTGGGAGGTGAAGAGGTAAGTTTAGAAGAGTAAATGACCACTTACCCTTGCTGGTGTAGGGGTAGGCGGGTGCTGGCTATCTGCCGCCAGTTCTTGGTTTCCAGGGACGGTGGGCATCCTGAAGGGCAGGGTAGAAGGGCCCCCGGTTCCAGACTGAACTCTGACCCTGTCCAGCTAGATGAACATGAGAAGAGTTCCAGGATACTCATCTGCTACGTGCTGCCAAAAAACACAGAGCAAAGATAAAAATCTACCTTATAATATTAAGGATGGGCTATAATAACAAACAGCTCAGGACAGCGATATTAAGAAAAACACGCAGATCTTCTGACCTTTTTATTATATAAAATATATATATAAAAAAAAGTAAAATAATAATGTAAGCAATCTTCTTAATTTTTCTGCTTAACATCATAATTACAAATACAGTGGGTCATACGAGGCCAGCAACAGTCCAATCACATTTTTCTACAGTCAATCATCATTTCCAGGAAAAGGTCTGTTGACAGAGAACCGAGATACAGTAGAACCTTGGATTACGAGCATAATCCGTTCCAGAATGCTTTTAATCTAAAGCATTTGCATATCAAAGCGAGTTTCCCCATAGAAGTCAATGGAAACTAAGATAATTCGTGCCACATTGACTTCTATTGCATGCAATACCACATGTGGCCAGAGGTGGGGGGGGGGGCGCCTGAGAGCCTCAGTAATACTTGGGACATTTCAGCTGAACTTTGAAACGCTCGGAAACACTCGGGAATGGAGTATTTCCAAGTGATTCAGAGCATTTCCAAATGGCTCCGAACCGTTCTGTGTGTCCCCAGTACCTCTGGCCAAATGCGGTACTGCACATCCCTTGAATTCTGCTCGTTTTGTGAGACGCTCGCAAACTGAGTCAGGATTTTTTTTTTTAAAGTTGCTCGTCTTTCAAAATGCTCGTTAACCACGCTACGCGTTAACCAAGGTTCCACTGTACTCCGTATATCCAATTATGACCATGCCACCCATGAGGCCAATAGAAGACAAACACTCACTGTTCAGTATTTACTTAATCTCCAAATGGGAGATCTAGGGATCAGCCTATGGGCTCCTCTCCATATAAAGGTCCCGTGACATTGGATCAAATATTGATTTGATCTTGAAAGAAAATTACGATGAAGGTTTATTAAAGTAGATCTAAAGGCTGAAGGTTTTTTTACGCATTCTATGCATGAAGGTAAGAAACCTTCAGTATGCAGGTTCCCCCCCCACTGCAGACTCTCCTAATGCTTAACTGAGCACGATCCCAAACAAACGATGTGCACAAAAGCAGACTCCCGGGGCGCTCTCCTCACTGGCTGAGAAACAGCAATGGGAGCCATTGGCTCTCGCTGCTGTCAATCAGCCTGTGAGGAGAGACAAGGGGGAAGGACTGAGCCATACTGTGTCCCTTAGACACACAGAGGCAGCTCGAGAGCGAGCATGTATGAGTGCCCCCTGAACAAGCAGCTTGCTATGGGGGCACTCAGCAAGGAGGGGGGGCCAGGAGCTCTGGTGGGGGACCCAAGAAGAGAAGGACCGGGGCTGCTCTGTGCAAAACCGTTGTACAGAGCAGGTAAGTATGTTTGTTATTCTAAAGAAATACGAAAGATATAGAAAAACGCATAAACTCAAAGAAGCGAAAACATTACATTAAAGGCTCTATAGAGAAAATCCTGCATTAATGTAGAATACCCAATAAGTCCATAAACCACAGACATCAGAAACATTACAGTTTGTCTCTTAAAAGCTCATCTTCCTTTGGCTGTCAGTTTTAAAAAAAAAAAAAGTTTGGTGCATCCTACATCCGTGTAATGTACAGCAGTGATGTCATCTCCATCTAGCAGCCGATGTGCCAGGGGCGGCCCGTCCATTGGGGGTACCTGGGCTCTGCCCTCTCTCTCCAGGCCACCCTCTAAATGCAATGGATACATTCATGCATAGCATGAATCCTTCCATGGCCGCCACAGCGTTCCCCTATTTATCCGACCCCTTTCAGGGCCCTGGGCGCATTAATTACAGAGTCCAGGTTTGCCTGGATGCCCGGTCCCCGCCGATGCCTGGATGCCCGGTCCCCGCCGATGCCTGGATGCCCGGTCCCCGCCGATGCCTGGATGCCCGGTCCCCGCCGATGCCTGGATGCCCGGTCCCCGCCGCCACTCCTCTGATGCCCACCAACTAGATGGGGTAAGTACCGGTGGACTGACCGGGAGACAGCCGGGAGTTGGTGGTTAGTGATGGACGAACTTCCGACGGGACGTTTCGCGAACGCGAAACGCGAACGGACACAAACGTTCGCGAAAACGACCGTTCGCCGCGGGCTCCATTGACTTCAATGGGAGGCGAATTTCGCAAACCTTTAGGTCGAATTTGCGGCCACGGGGTAATTATTAGGGGGTAGCACGTAGTCCCACCACCTGGACAATAGCATAATACATGTATGAGGTGAATTTGGGATCGATAACTACAAGCATTTTTTTTTTATTTGGGAAATTGTTCTGACAATTCAGGACTATGGAGCTAATGAAGGCAATGGAGGAGAGGGAAGGTCAGGGACCAGGGTAGGCAAACAAGAGGGTGCAGGAGATACAGAGCACTGACAGCAGCACCGTAATACAGAGCACTGACATCAGCACCGTGACATACAGCGCTGACAGCAGCTCCGTGACATACAGCGCTGACAGCAGCTCCGTGACATACAGCGCTGACAGCAGCTCCGTGACATACAGCGCTGACAGCAGCTCCGTGACATACAGCGCTGACAGCAGCTCCGTGACATACAGCGCTGACAGCAGCACCGTGACATACAGCGCTGACAGCAGCTCCGTGACATACAGCGCTGACAGCAGCTCCGTGACATACAGCGCTGACAGCAGCTCCGTGACATACAGCACTGACAGCAGCTCCGTGACATACAGCGCTGACAGCAGCTCCGTGACATACAGCGCTGACAGCAGCACCGTGACATACAGCGCTGACAGCAGCTCCGTGACATACAGCGCTGACAGCAGCTCCGTGACATACAGCGCTGACAGCAGCTCCGTGACATACAGCGCTGACAGCAGCTCCGTGACATACAGCGCTGACAGCAGCTCCGTGACATACAGCGCTGACAGCAGCTCCGTGACATACAGCGCTGACAGCAGCTCCGTGACATACAGCGCTGACAGCAGCTCCGTGACATACAGCGCTGACAGCAGCTCCGTGACATACAGCGCTGACAGCAGCTCCGTGACATACAGCGCTGACAGCAGCACCGTAAGCAGCCCCAGGAGGAAGTCAGCACAGCACAGGGATGGTGTGATCCCCTCATAATAAGAACCCCCAGGAGGAAGTCAGCACAGCACAGGGATGGTGGGAGCCCCTCATAATAAGAACACCCAGGAGGAAGTCAGCACAGCACAGGGATGGTGGGAACCCCTCATAATAAGCAGCCCCAGTAGAAATATGACACCGCTCAACCTCTTCAAAGAGGAGGGTAGGGGCATATAGTACGGTGTGCTTTTTTGGGTCAGGGAAGTGAGCCAAATGAATTAAGAAGGTCTGTGTGCTTGATTCCAAAAATTGTTTATAGACATATACATGGTCTACTGATCACATGTGTTGAATTCCTCCGAGATCCATGCCTCATTCATTTTTAGAAATGTGAGGTAGTTAACACTGTGGTGAGCTAGGCGAGTACGCTTATCGGTCACAATCCCCCCTGCTGCGCTGAACGTCCTTTCGGACAGGACACTGGATGAGGGGCAAGCCAACAGTTCGATTGCAAATTGGGCAAGCTCTGGCCAGAGGTCAAGCCTGCCCACCCAGTAGTCTAGGGGTTCATCACTCCTCAGAGCGTCCACATCGGCCGTTAACCCAATGTAGTCGGACACCTGACGGTCTAGGCGTTCCCTGATGCTGGATCCGGATGACACCTGTCGATGGGTCGGCTGAAAGAATGACCTCATATCCGAAGTCACCAACACATCTTCAAACCGGCCTCTTCTTGCAGGCGCTGTTGGATTGGTACCCGCAAATCCTTCTCTGGGAGTGGGAATTGCTCCTCTGCCAGCGCACGCAAAAGCAGAATGCAGCATTTCTCGAAGCAAGGCCTGGAAGTGCTGCATTCTGACAGCCCTCTGCGACGGCGGTAACATTTCCGCCATTTTGTGTTTGTACCGGGGGTCTAAGTACGTTGCCACCCAGTACTGGTCCTTGACCCTCATGCTTTTTATACGGGGGTCCCTATTAAAACACTGGAGCATGAAGGCCCCCATTTGCACTAAAGTGGAAGCGGTGTGGTGGCCTGGCTCCTGCTCATCATCCAGGATAATGTCGTCCTCTTCATTCTCCTCTCCCCATCCTCGCACAACAGGGATCCCAGAAAGGTTTAAAGCATGCTCTTCTTGCTCCTGCTCATCCGCCCCGGCACCATCCTCCTCTGACTCCTCATCAGACTCCTGTTGTTGACTTGTCTCAGATAGAGTAGCCCCCCCTGGGAATTCATCCAGCATTGCGACTTCCTCATCTTCCCGCTCCTGCTCCTCCACAGCCTGATCAATGACACGACGCAATGCACGCTCCAGAAAGAAGGCATAAGGTACCATGTCACTGATGGCGCCATGGCTGCGACTGACCAGTTTGGTGATCTCCTCAAATGGCCGCAGAAGTCTGCATGTGTCGCGCATGAGCAGCCACTGGCGCGGTGAAAAAAAACCCAGCTCCCCAGAACCGTTTCTTTCGCAGAGTTCATACAGGTAGACGTTAACTGCACGTTTCTGCTGGAGCAGCCTATCAAGCATATAGAAGGTTGAGTTCCATCGCGTCGGGCAATCGCAAATAAGACGTCTGACCGGCAGATGGTGTCGCCGCTGAATGTCAGCAAGGCGAGCCATGGCCGTGTAAGATCTTCTGAAATGGGCCGAGATTTTCCTTGCCTGCCGCAAGATGTCCTGGACCCCAGGGTATTTGACAAGGAATCGCTGCACGACCAAGTTTAAGACGTGTGCCATGCACGGCACGTGCGTGATTTTGCCCTGTTTCAATGCGCTAAGCAGATTGGCACCGTTGTCACACACCACTTTACCAACTGTCAAATTGAGCGGTGTTAGCCACTCATCTGCCTGTGAACGCAAAGCTGAAAGGAGTGCCGGGCCAGTGTGGCTCTTTGCTTCCAGGCACAACAGACGCAGCACGGCATGGCAACGTCTCACCTGGCATGTGGAATAGGTTCTGGGGAGCTTGGGCGGTGCAGTGGAAGAGACGCTAGCAGCGGAAAAGGAGGAGGCAGCTGAGGAGGAGAGGGAGGAGGATGGAGTAGGAGGAGGAGAAGAAGAGTCAGGCCTGCATGCAATCCGTGGCGGTAAAACCAAATCTACACGGGTGCCACGGGTTACATGCTTGACGGCCGTCAGAAGGTTCACCCAGTGGGCAGTAAAACTGATATACCTTCCCTGCCCGTGTTTGCTAGACCACGTGTCTGTGGTCAGATGTATCTTGGCACCGACACTGTGTGCCAGAGATACATTCACTTGCCGCTGAACATGGCCATATAGCTCTGGGATGCCCTTCTCTGAGAAATACTTCCTTCCTGGGACCTTCCATTGTGGTGTTCCAATGGCCACAAATTTGCGAAAGGCCTCCGAGTCCACCAGTTTATATGGCAGTAGTTGGCGGGCTATGAGTTCTGACAAGCCAGCCGCCAACCGTTGGGCAAGAGGGTTATCCGGCGTCATCATTTTTTTACGCTCAAACATTAGGCCCACGGAAGCCTGCCTTTTTGCAGAAAAATGTGAGCTTGGCGTGATGGAAGGTGGAGTGGAGGACAATTGTGAGGAGAGAGGAGAAGGAGAAGTAGAAGACGAGGCTGGACGGTGAGAGCCTGCAGTGTGGCTTTGTGTGTTCCGTTGCTCCCACTGGGCTCGGTGATGGCTGCTCATGTGCCTTCTTAAGGCGGTCGTCCCTAGGTGAGTATTGGGCTTACCGCGACTAACGCGTTGACTGCAAAGATTGCAGATGGCAACGCTATTGTCAGCAGCGGACACGTTAAAAAAAGCCCACACTGCGGAGCCATGTGCCGGTGTCCTGGGAGCGCCAGATGTGACCGTACATGGTCGATGACTCGCTCCTGATACATTTGCAGTCTGCTTTGTCCCTGCTGTGCAATGTAAGTCATTGCTGCTTCTCCTCCCTATCTGCTGGTCCATATCTCCCTCTGAACTCCCCTCCTCTTCCTCTCTTGTGGGCACCCACGTGACATCACTAGACACGTCATCATCAACGTCACCTTCCCCACCGCTATAAGTAGAGTAGGCAGCAACACCGGGGACCAACCTCCTCCTTGGGCTGATCTGGGTACTGGCGTCAGACTGCTGAGTAGCGCTTGTTGCTACCTCCTCTTCCTGATCCAATACCAAGAGTGGCTGCGCATCAGAAATGTCCTCTTGATATGGATCGGAAAATAATTCCAGTGACTCAAGCGGAAGGTATGTGGTGGTGGTGGTGGTGGTCGTGTTGTTGGTGGTAGTGTCTTTGGGGGTGCACATAGCAGAGAGTGAAGAAGAGGGTGCAGATCGAGAGGATGAGGAGGGTGCAGAAGAGTAAGGCTGAGCGAGCCACTCAACCAAGTCTGGTGCATCCTTTAAAGTAATTGAACGCACCTTCTGCAACTTCCCACTTTGGCTCAAGCCTGTTGCTCCTGCCCTACCCCTACCACCCCTGCGGAAGGGCCTGCCTCTTCCTCTGCATGTCATTTTTTAAATGACCCTGTGACAAAACTCTTAGTCCCTATACCGCTGAAGGACTGCTGCAGTATAGGTGAGCGGTCAGCAGTGGTGCACGTCAACCCTATCTATTGTGGACCTATAGCGGTCCTTACAGAACAGCAGACTGTACCGCACTCAAGCCTATGTACCGTAGCACCCTATACCAAGTTACCAGTCCTTATAAGAACTTTTGTGGACCAAGCAGGTTGTGTATTAGTGTTTAGCAGACTGTACGTCAGTCCCTATACCGCTGAAGGACTGCTGCAGTATAGGGCAGCGGTCAGCAGTGGTGCACGTCAACCCTATCTATTGTGGACCGATAGCGGTCCTTACAGAACAGCAGACTGTACCGCACTCAAGCCTATGTACCGTAGCACCCTATACCAAGTTACCAGTCCTTATAAGAACTTTTGTGGACCAAGCAGGTTGTGTGTTAGTGTTTAGCAGACTGTGCGTCAGTCCCTATACCGCTGAAGGACTGCTGCAGTATAGGGCAGCGGTCAGCAGTAGTGCACGGCAACCCTATGTATTGTGGACCGATAGCGGTCCTTACAGAACAGCAGACTGTAACGCACTCAGGCCTATGTACCGTAGCACCCTATACCAAGTTACCAGTCCTTATAAGAACTTTTGTGGACCAAGCAGGTTGTGTGTTAGTGATTAGCAGACTGTACGTCAGTCCCTATACCAATGAAGGACTGCTGCAGTATAGGGCAGCGGTCAGCAGTAGTGCACGGCAACCCTATGTATTGTGGACCGATAGCGGTCCTTACAGAACAGCAGACTGTAACGCACTCAGGCCTATGTACCGTAGCACCCTATACCAAGTTACCAGTCCTTATAAAAACTTTTGTGGACCAAGCAGGTTGTGTGTTAGTGTTTAGCAGACTGTGCGTCAGTCCCTATACCGCTGAAGGACTGCTGCAGTATAGGGCAGCGGTCAGCAGTGGTGCACGTCAACCCTATCTATTGTGGACCGATAGCGGTCCTTACAGAACAGCAGACTGTACCGCACTCAAGCCTATGTACCGTAGCACCCTATACCAAGTTACCAGTCCTTATAAGAACTTTTGTGGACCAAGCAGGTTGTGTATTAGTGTTTAGCAGACTGTACGTCAGTCCCTATACCGCTGAAGGACTGCTGCAGTATAGGGCAGCGGTCAGCAGTGGTGCACGTCAACCCTATCTATTGTGGACCGATAGCGGTCCTTACAGAACAGCAGACTGTACCGCACTCAAGCCTATGTACCGTAGCACCCTATACCAAGTTACCAGTCCTTATAAGAACTTTTGTGGAACAAGCAGGTTGTGTGTTAGTGATTAGCAGACTGTACGTCAGTCCCTATACCAATGAAGGACTGCTGCAGTATAGGGCAGCGGTCAGCAGTAGTGCACGGCAACCCTATGTATTGTGGACCGATAGCGGTCCTTACAGAACAGCAGACTGTACTGCACTCAGGCCTATGTACCGTAGCACCCTATACCAAGTTACCAGTCCTTATAAGAACTTTTGTGGACCAAGCAGGTTGTGTGTTAGTGTTTAGCAGACTGTGCGTCAGTCCCTATACCGCTGAAGGACTGCTGCAGTATAGGGCAGCGGTCAGCAGTAGTGCACGGCAACCCTATGTATTGTGGACCGATAGCGGTCCTTACAGAACAGCAGACTGTAACGCACTCAGGCCTATGTACCGTAGCACCCTATACCAAGTTACCAGTCCTTATAAGAACTTTTGTGGACCAAGCAGGTTGTGTGTTAGTGATTAGCAGACTGTACGTCAGTCCCTATACCAATGAAGGACTGCTGCAGTATAGGGCAGCGGTCAGCAGTAGTGCACGGCAACCCTATGTATTGTGGACCGATAGCGGTCCTTACAGAACAGCAGACTGTAACGCACTCAGGCCTATGTACCGTAGCACCCTATACCAAGTTACCAGTCCTTATAAAAACTTTTGTGGACCAAGCAGGTTGTGTGTTAGTGTTTAGCAGACTGTGCGTCAGTCCCTATACCGCTGAAGGACTGCTGCAGTATAGGGCAGCGGTCAGCAGTGGTGCACGTCAACCCTATCTATTGTGGACCGATAGCGGTCCTTACAGAACAGCAGACTGTACCGCACTCAAGCCTATGTACCGTAGCACCCTATACCAAGTTACCAGTCCTTATAAAAACTTTTGTGGACCAAGCAGGTTGTGTGTTAGTGTTTAGCAGACTGTGCGTCAGTCCCTATACCGCTGAAGGACTGCTGCAGTATAGGGCAGCGGTCAGCAGTGGTGCACGTCAACCCTATCTATTGTGGACCGATAGCGGTCCTTACAGAACAGCAGACTGTACCGCACTCAAGCCTATGTACCGTAGCACCCTATACCAAGTTACCAGTCCTTATAAGAACTTTTGTGGACCAAGCAGGTTGTGTATTAGTGTTTAGCAGACTGTACGTCAGTCCCTATACCGCTGAAGGACTGCTGCAGTATAGGGCAGCGGTCAGCAGTGGTGCACGTCAACCCTATCTATTGTGGACCGATAGCGGTCCTTACAGAACAGCAGACTGTACCGCACTCAAGCCTATGTACCGTAGCACCCTATACCAAGTTACCAGTCCTTATAAGAACTTTTGTGGAACAAGCAGGTTGTGTGTTAGTGATTAGCAGACTGTACGTCAGTCCCTATACCAATGAAGGACTGCTGCAGTATAGGGCAGCGGTCAGCAGTAGTGCACGGCAACCCTATGTATTGTGGACCGATAGCGGTCCTTACAGAACAGCAGACTGTAACGCACTCAGGCCTATGTACCGTAGCACCCTATACCAAGTTACCAGTCCTTATAAGAACTTTTGTGGACCAAGCAGGTTGTGTGTTAGTGATTAGCAGACTGTACGTCAGTCCCTATACCAATGAAGGACTGCTGCAGTATAGGGCAGCGGTCAGCAGTAGTGCACGGCAACCCTATGTATTGTGGACCGATAGCGGTCCTTACAGAACAGCAGACTGTACTGCACTCAGGCCTATGTACCGTAGCACCCTATACCAAGTTACCAGTCCTTATAAAAACTTTTGTGGACCAAGCAGGTTGTGTGTTAGTGTTTAGCAGACTGTGCGTCAGTCCCTATACCGCTGAAGGACTGCTGCAGTATAGGGCAGCGGTCAGCAGTAGTGCACGGCAACCCTATGTATTGTGGACCGATAGCGGTCCTTACAGAACAGCAGACTGTAACGCACTCAGGCCTATGTACCGTAGCACCCTATACCAAGTTACCAGTCCTTATAAGAACTTTTGTGGACCAAGCAGGTTGTGTGTTAGTGATTAGCAGACTGTACGTCAGTCCCTATACCAATGAAGGACTGCTGCAGTATAGGGCAGCGGTCAGCAGTAGTGCACGGCAACCCTATGTATTGTGGACCGATAGCGGTCCTTACAGAACAGCAGACTGTACCGCACCCAAGCCTATGTACCGTAGCACCCTAGACAGACCAAGTTACCAGTCCTGATAAAGAGCTTTGTGGAACAAGTGAGTTGTGAATGATTAGCAGACTGCAGCAGAAGGGCAGCAGTCAAGTATAATATTCTTTCTATATTTGGAAGAAAGAATATTATACGTGTACAAGCCTATTACCGTACCACTGATACCAGTCCTGAAAAGAACCTTTGTGGAACTAATAGTAACAGCAAGTCTTTAAAATTATCCTCACTGCCTGACACACTGCTTCCTGCCTGTCCCTATACAAATTGGCAAAAAAGAGTAGGCTGGAACGATTAGCTGGAACAGCTCTTTTGTGGACCTGATAGTAACAGCTAATGATGATGATGATGATGATGATGAAGAAAGACTAATCTGGCTGAGCTGTCCCTAAAATAGCAGCATACAGCGCTCTGTCCCTTTATCTAAACTGACAAAAGAAACTCAGGCTGCTGACCTAACACCTATACCAGTCCTGAAAAGAACTTTTGTGTACCAAATAGCTAGCGTTTTCTCTGTCCCTACTCCACACAGGATCCTTTCCCTACAGTGACAGAAGAAAGAATGTAAAATGGCCACCGGATCGGGTGTATTTATAGGTTAGGGGGAATGTCCAAGTGTCCATGAGCTGTCATGTCTCAATTGGTTGTCCTGTAACACATGATAAACGTGTCACGAAAGGTTAAAGTTCTTGTATACATTAAACACGTAAGTCCGCCGGGGCGAACGACGGAAAAAGGCGTTCGAACCCGCGGACGGCGAAAGTCGGAAATTCGCCGCGAAACGACCGCCGGGCGAACCGTTCGGCCATCACTATTGGTGGTTCAGTTGTTTGCCGATAGCAGCATTTATGAATTAGGCCTCATGCACACGGACGTTTTTACAGTCGCTTTTTTGAGCTTTTTTTGCAGCTTAAAAACGGCTGTCCATGTTAGTCTATGGCTTCATGCCCACCTAGGCGTTTTTAAGCTGTAAAAAAAACCCAGGACCAGTGCGTTCCACGGCGTGGAGCTAGAGCTGTAAAAACGCGAATCGCGGGAAAATGCGCAAAAACGTGCACAAACGCGCAAAAACGCGTATAAACGCACAACATATTTTCTTTGTTTTCTGAGTGCTATAGCCAAGAGATGTGTTTCTTAAAAAACGCTACTTAACACTAACGCTAAAAAACGTGCAAAAACGCCAATGCAAAACGCGGTAAAAATCCAGTTTTTTAACGAAGATTTTTCCAGGCGTCGGAGCTAGCTTTGCAGCCAGGTTTTTAAAACGTCCGTGTGCATGAGCACTTAGTGTTTGGTCATATACACACTATTTTTCACCTTTTTATTTTAGGTATTTCATGAGTGGTTGGGTGAGCGCAGATTGATTCACATACACACAGTGTTGCATGACCACGCAATTGTCAATGTGACAGCGCTGAAAACAGAAACTTGGCCAGGAAGGGGGGTGAAAATGCCCGGTATTGAAGTGGTTAAGAACCTTTCACCCAAGCTTTCCAATTAGGGCCGCCTCAGTTTTTCATGCGGATCCGATAGCTCCATGTAGGTCTACTGGAGTCCTGCATGTAAATGGACTTGTGCCCGTTTACCATTACCCGTTTACCCTTTTATCTACCTCCTCCGTGTCCATTCAGGTACAAAAAGAAAAAAAATTAGAAAAAGGACATTTTTTTCTATTTTTCAGACCTAAATGTGACAGATCAGAGGTGGCCTGATGTAAGGGGACACAAAGTCCATTTACATCTGGCCACTCAGAGCCCATTCACAAGCCCACCCCTGTCCACTGTGTGGAGTCCCAGTCAGCTCTACTTTTGAATGGTGAGGCACTGTGACAGCTTCCTGGCAGGAACACACCTCCCAACTTTCTGAGATGGGAATGAGGGACACCTATCAGCAAAAGTATGCAGGCATAGGACACACCCCACTGCCACACCCCCTTAACCACTTGCCGACCACCGCACTCCAATATACGTCGGCACAATGGCAGCGGTGTGCAAAAGGGGCGTACCTGTACGTCCCCTTTAAGAGGCGGGGATAGCAGGCGCGCGCCGCCATGTACAGCGCGACCGTGCCCATGGGACCGGCGGACTCGATGTCCACTAGTCTCCCGGCGATTGTGTCACAGAGCCTCAGAACGGGGAAGTGCCTGTGTAAACAAGGCATATCCCCGCTCTGCCTTGTGACATGACAGATCACTGCTCCCTGTCATCGGGAGTGGTGATCGCTGTCATGTCCTAGGTAGCCCACCCCCCCAGTTAGAATCACTCCCTAGGACACACTTAACCCCTTCATCGCCCCCTAGTGGTTAACACCTTCACTGCCATTTACACAGTAATCGCTGCATTTTTATAGCACTGATCGCTGTATAAATGACGATGGTCCCAAAATGGTGTCAAAAGTGTCCGCAATGTCGCAGACCCAATAAAAATCGCAGATCGCCGCCCATTACTTATAAAAAAATTATAATGTCATAAAACTATCCCCTATTTTGTAGACGCTATAACTTTTGCGCAAACCAAATATACGCTTATTGCGATTTTTTTTGATTTTTTTACCAAAAATATGTAGAATACATATTGGCTTAAAGTGGGGTGCCCCCTAAAAAAAAAAAAAAAAATTTAAGTTAGCAGCTACAAATACTGCAGCTGCTGACTTAATCGGACACTTACCCATTCCAGGGTCCAGCGATGCGGTGGAATGAAGCCCCCCCCCTCGTTCCCCGCTCCACTCGCGGCGCCAGCATTCTTACTGTGAGCACCCAGCTAAGAAGCATGCGCGCGGCGCCGGGCGCCATGATACGCCGCACAGTCATCTGGGACAGGTCCCAGGTGACTGTGCGGCACGAGAGGAAGTGATGTCACCAGCCCGGGCATTGAAGAAGGCAGACTACGAGGGACCCCCTAGGAACAGGCATTTAGAGGTGAGTAAACAAAAAAAAATTTTTCCAATTTTTTTTTAATGAATTTTAAGCAATTTTTTTTTTTTTTGGTGGCACCACTTTAAACTGAGGAAAAAATATATATATATTTTTTTTTAAACATTTTTGGGAGATATAGCAAAAAGTAAAAAATATTGCGTTTTTTTCAAAATTGTTGCTCTTTTTTGTTTATAGTGCAAAAAATAACCGCAGGGATGATCAAATACCACCAAAAGAAAGCTCTATTTGTGGGAGAAAAAGGACGTAAATTTTTGGGTGCCACGTTGCACGACTGCGCAACTGTCAGTTAAAGCGACGCAGGGCTGAAGCGGTTAAAGGAGAATTGTACAAAAAAATAAAATAAGAATTCGTTAAACCCACAAGACATTTTTTTACCACTACTATTCCTTTATATTGGCTTTTGGAATTTACAAATGCAGCAATTTAGAAATCAGATGAAAAGTTTAGCGCTGGGAAACATGTTTTGATAGAAAAAAGTGCATTTTATATACATCTTTATATACATCTATAAAGATCAGACCAAAATGAGGAACAAATGAGGGGGGAAAGAGGGACAGTCCCTCCAAATTCCCGGGACAGTCCCTCCAAATTCCCGGGACAGTTCCTCCAAATTCCCGGGACAGTCCCTCCAAATTCCCGGGACAGTCCCTCCAAATTCCCGGGACAGTCCCTCCAAATTCCCGGGACAGTCCCTCCAAATTCCCGGGACAGTCCCTCCAAATTCCCGGGACAGTCCCTCCAAATTCCCGGGACAGTTGGGAGTTATGCAGGAAACCCAGGGTCCGAACTCGCCTGAGATCATTCCTGCAAATTAGTTATTGTAGAAAGTTCTAAAATAAGACACCTCTGCCACTTTATATTACGTGTAATAAGTTTAGCACATTATAGTAAGTTATAAAGTTTTTAATAAGTACAGTATATTATACATCTACATTTTAAGTAGAGAAGCCTCATTTTAAAACTTTGCTGTGAATTCTGTAGCTGCCTGATAAATATCTTAATAACGGACAGGGTGGGGTCAAGGTAGGGGCCCGAAATCAGGATTGTGTGCAATGGGAATATTGACATTCTACCAAAAAGAAACACGTACTTTTCGAGTTCCACAAACACCACTGAATAAAATGTCAATCCTGGCTTTTTGTCTTTCCAATCTTTAGATTTATGTGATGAAATATTTCCGTTGGGACTCCTACAGTATATCTTTAGTTTGACATTCATATTATCCTGACAACCATAGGTGTGTGCACAGGGTGTGGTGGGTGTGCCTGTGCAAACCCCAATCATCCTATGTGGCGCAGATTCCCCCTCCCGCTGCCTGCACCCACCCTGTGCCCCCTCAGTGCCATCAGCTTCCCTCCTTCCTCGCCAGCTGCTGCAGAGGATGATGTAATTTACCAGCCCCTTCCTTTTCTGAATGAACACAGTGAGTGATCGGCACCGTTTGCTCCTGTGTCCTTTCAGAACTGAAGCATTGCAAACTGTACAAAAAATATAAAGTAGGTGTTAATTAACCACTTCAGCCCCGGAAGGATTTGCCCCCTTCCTGACCATGCCATTTTTTTGTGATACGGCACTGCGTGTCGATTTAACTGACAATTGCGCGGTCGTGCAACGTGACACCCAAACAGTTCCTGCTTGTGTGTTCTTACCTCCTTGCTGCAGTGTTTCTCTACCAGATGCCTTTCACATGTGTGGTTGGCTGTGCTCACCTATGGGCGTCGTCTGCTAATCCTTGGACTTTTATTTCCTTCCCTTCCATCACTTCCTGGCCCGCCTCCTAGTTTGCTTGTCTATATAAGACATGCTCAGCCAGAACCCACAGTGGTCTGTCTGCTGTCTGCTGTCTGCTGTCTGCTGTCTGCTGTCTGCTGTCTGCTGTCTGCTGTCTGCTGTCTGCTGTCTGCTGTCGTTCCCTCCCTCCCTCCCTCACTCTGACCTCAGCTTGTTTTCTGGATTCAGTTTTGTCTGCTGCTACTCAACACACTAGTGGTCTCTGCGTTCTCAGCTGTGTGTACCTGGGGGCTGCGACCTGGTTCCAGCTTGCTGCAAGTCCATCCCCACTGTCAGGGGCTCTGGTGAAGAAGCAGGCAGGGATGTTGCACCCTGGGGAACCCTGCGTTGGCGCTCTACAAGAGCTCACTACCACAGACTCCTGACAGTACTTCCCATTCGTTCACTGATTAGTGCAGCTGAGGCTGAAGAGTAAGGAACTGAGGAATCTCTGTCCTCAATTCTTTTCTCTTTCTCAAAAGTGAGACATTGGGGATCTGTTTAGCCCCCCCCCCCTGACATTTCTCCAAAGCCCCCCAACAGGGCTCCAAAAAATTGTGAAAAATAATAATTTTGTAATAAAGCTATAAAGAAAAATAGCTGATGCTGCCCTACTGAAGCCGTCCACTGCTCTACTGACACTGTAAGGCCGCGTACACACGGGCGGACTGTTCGCCCAACTTTGTCCGCTGAACAGTGTTTGGGCGGACAGTCCGCTCGTGTGTGGGCTTTCAGCGGACAGTTTCAGCGGACAGTTGGACGGACAAGGTTTTTCGGAAATTCCGAAAAACTGTCCGCTGAAACCTTGTTGTTTCGTGTGTAGGCTTGTTCGTCAAACAAAGTTGCGCGCATGCTCAGAAAGGATTTTCACGCCGAAAGCTATAATGCAGTGTATAGGACGTCGTATTTTTCGTCCCGTCGTACATGCCGTTCACGTCATCGCGCACGGTTTCAGCAAACTGTTAGTTCGTCGTGTGTGGCCATGTCCGTCCATGCTAGGTTTGAGCGGACTGTTTGCCGAAACTGTTGGACGGACAAAGTTGGGCGAACAGTCCGCGCGTGTGTACGCGGCCTTAGTTTAATTCCTTTTTAAAATGTATGTTTACATGTATTTATAAGGCTCGGTTCACACTGCTGCGACCTACAGTGCGACTTTGCCAGGCGAGTTTCTGGTGATTTGCTTGCGACTTGAGTACGAATTTGAAGCAACTTATAAGTGACTTTCAAGGAATACCTGGGTAATCTTCCTGTAATGTCGGGTCCAATTCACATCAATATAGATGAGGATCCGACTTGGAGCCGCCCTCCAGAGCATCCAGACCTTTTGATACACCATTGTGGATAAGGTATATAAATGAAATTACTGCCCAGATTTTTCGGTGCTCTGGAGTCGAGCTAATTAGCCTACCATATCTTAAAGGCCCAGATGGTCCCTGGCATATGGTGTGAAGTATCATCTTGGGGTTGGGGCCCATTGCCCCTTGTGGGGAGATTGAGTTGAGCCCACTGCTCCCCATACTCTTGGACTTCTGGTGTCTCGTGGAGGAAAATTTCCTTGTTTTTAAATAATGCGGCTATTTAGGATATGAATATCTAGATCCATATGATGATATTGTGTAATTATAACCACCTACCCCTGAAGAAGAGAAACTACGTAATCTCTCGAAACGCGTTGGGTACTACTCTGATCTTGGTTTTACCATTGACAGAGAACTGTGGTTATTCATTTTGTAATCATGTATTTACTGTAACTGCATCAATTGTATTGTTTTAATTCTGCTCTACAATATTTTGTTTTTCAATATTTACAAATAAATACATTTTGGACTTATTTTTTTAAATTCAAATCCTACTTTTTTTGGAGTTTACGCCCTTAAAAGTCCCACTAGAGGGTTTTTCTGTAGATTGATTAAAGTCTTTGGGCACAAGTCAGATAAAGTCGCTTTGAAGTAATACAGGGACCTTTTCTAACGTAGTGACTTCAATAGCGCTAATTAACCACTTACGGACCGCTCTCCGTCGGTACTTTGATGTAGAATACTGGGGTTTATGGTAGCAGATAGCTGCCATAACCCCGGCATTTTCTGAAACAGCGGGGCGGGCCTCTTTAGGATACAAGTGGTCTCCGTGGCGGATTCGGTGCCCACCCTCTTCCGCTGCGTCCCGGTCTTCTCCAAAGCTTACCTGAGCCGCCAATAGAGGCGGAGGCGATCCGATTCTTTCCCCTTTAGAGGCTGTGATGCGAGTGAGGGAATGATGGTCCCCACTCGACACAATGACGTTGGATGACGGAAAACGACATCAAACGTCACTTCCGCCCAATGGCCTTAAAGGGGAAATTATTATTATTTTTTTTTTTTATTGCATTTAAGTGTAAATGTGAGATCTGAGGTCTTTTTGACGTCTCATATTTAAGAGGTCCTGTCATGCTTTTTTTCTATTACAAGTGCCATTTTCAGATCACTCCAGAGATGTTCACTTGGGTTCAAGTCTGGGCTCTGGCTGAGCCACTCAAGGACATTCACAGAGTTGTCCCGTAGCCACTCCTTTGTTATCTTGGCTGTGTGCTTAGGGTCGTTATCCTGTTGGAAGATGAACCTTCGCCCCAGTTTGAGGTCCAGAGCGCTCAAGGATGTCTCTGTACATTGCTGCATTAATTTTTCCCTTGATCCTGACTAGTCTCCCAGTTCCTGGCACTGGAAAACATCCCCACAGCATGATGCTGTCACCACCATGCTTCACGGTAGGGATTGTGTTGGCCAGGTGATGAACGGTGCCTGGCTCCCTCCAGACATGACGCTTACCATTCAGGCCAAAGAGTTCAATCTTTGTTTCATCAGACCACTCTACCATACAGGCCTGATTGGTGGAGTGCTGCAGAGATGATTGTTCTTCTGGAAGGTTCTCCTCTCTCCGCAGAGAAACACTGAGATCTGTCAGAGTGACCATCGGGGTTCTTGGTCACCTGCTGGACTAAGGCCCTTCTCCCCGATTGCTCAGTTTGGCCGGGCGGCCCGCTCTAGGAAGAGTCCTGGTGGTTCCAAACATCTTCCATTTACAGATGATTGAGGCCACTGTCCTCATTGGGACCTTCAATGTTGCAGAAATGTTTCTGTACCCTTCCCCCGATCTGTACCTCCATACAATCCTGTCTCAGAGGTCTACAGACATTTCCTTGGACTTCATGGCTTGGTTTGTGCTCTGACATGCACTGTTACCTGTGGGACCTTTATATAGACAGGTGTGTGCCTTTCCAAATCATGTCCAATCAACTGAGGTTACCACAGGTGACTCCAAGTTGTAGAAACATCTCAAGGATGATCAGTGGAAACAGGAGGCACCTGAGCTCAATTCTGAGTGTCATGGCAAAGGCTGTGAATACATCTGTACATGGGAGTTTTTCATTATTTTTTTTTTTTTTATAAATTTGAAAAGATTTCAAACAGACTTCGTTCCCCTTGTCATTATGGGGGATTGTTTGTAGAATTTTGAGGAAAATTATGAATTTAACCCATTTTGGAATAAGGCTGTAACAGAACAAAATGTGGAAAAAGTGAAGCGCTGTGAATACTTTCCGAATGCACCGAATGTGTCTGAGCAGCAGTGGCGGTGCGTCCATAAAGGTCGCAGGAGCGCCACCCCCTCTATCCTGTCACTTCTCTCTCACCATAGTTAGATTCATGCATTGCATGAATCTATCTATGGTCGCCGCTGCCGCCCCCTATTTAGGTGTCCGGCCCCTTGTCGGGTGCCGGACACCTGAATTACAGTGGTGGGGTTTTTTTTTTGGAAGGGCCTGATTAGAGCCGTGGGCTCTAATAGGTGTCCTGATTAGAGCCACAGGCTCTAATTGGCTTTCAAAGTGGTAAACAGCGGGCGCAATGCTGTGCGTTCGCTGTTTACTCAGTGTTGAGTTAGGAACACTGACCCACCTCTCAGCCAATCAGGTCTGGCTACCTGTCACCTGATTGGCTGAAACAACAGGCGCTATGATTGGACGCCTGAGAGAGAGAAGCGTGGACGCAACTGTGACCCGCTGCAAGACAGGTAAGTCCCGTGCGATGCACACTGGCAGCATTTGATGGGGCACAGTAGTGGCAATTGATGGGCACAGTGGCAGCAATTGATGGGTATAGTAGCTGCGTTTGATGGACACAGTGGCTGCATTTGATGGGCACAGTGGCTGCGTTTGATGGGCAAACTGACAGCAATTGATGGGGCACAGTGGCAGCAATTGATGGGCACAGTGGCTGCGTTTGATGGGCACAGTGGCTGCGTTTGATGGGCACAGTGGCTGCGTTTGATGGGCAAACTGGCAGCAATTGATGGGGCACAGTGGCAGCAATTGATGGGCACACTGGCAGCAATTGATGGGTACAGTAGCTATGTTTGATGGCACAGTGGCAGCAATTGATGGGCACAGTAGCAGCAATTGATGGGCACACTGGCAGCAATTGATGGGTACAGTAGCTGTGTTTGATGGCACTGTGGCTGCATTTGATGGGCACTGTGGCTGCATTTGATGGGCACAGTAGCTGCGTTTGATGGGCACAGTGGCTGTGTTTGATGGCACAGTGGCAGCAATTGATGGGCACGGTGGCTGCATTTGATGGGCACAGTAGCTGCGTTTGATGGGCACAGTGGCTGTGTTTGATGGGCACAGTGGCTGTGTTTGACTGGCACAGTGGCTGCGTTTGATGGGCACAATGGCTGCAATTGATGGGGCACAGTAGCGGCAATTGATGGGCACAGTGGCAGCAATTGATGGGTACAGTAGCTGGGTTTGATGGGCACAGTAGCTGCATTTGATGGGCACAGTGGCTGCATTTGATGGGCACAGTGGCTGCAATTGATGGGGGTTTTTTTCAGCTTGTTTGCGCCCCCCAAAAATTCTGAGCACCAGCCGCCACTGCTGAGCAGCACTGTGTTTGCAAGCGAAAAGCAGCATTTGACAACAATACCATCTACACAAGCCCTAATAGTCATGGCACTGCCAAAATCTCTGCCTTATATAGATTTTACAAATGACATCCATGGAGGGAGAGGATTTGTACAAGCTCTTAAAAAAATAAAAATAAAACCTTGTGCAAATATTTCATTCTTGCCCAGTCACCCGGAAAGCACTGGAGATTTGCAGTCGGCCTGCTCTGTGAGAATGCAATAATAATAATTATAATAAGGATAATAATGAGGTCCATTTATACACGTTTGCAGCCGCCGGGGACAGATGCAAGGTCTTATTTTTTTTCCCACGATGGCTGATGGGCACATGGATAAGCTTTGTTTTTCTGTGTTGTGGTTTGTTATTATAAACTCGGCTTGAATTAGTATACTAAAGATCCCCCACGGCCCGGGTTCTGAGCGGCAGGCAGATGGGGATAGCTGGACAGCCGCTGTCCCAACATCCTGTCCTGAGACAAAAAGCAATCAAACTCAGAAAAAAAAAAGCTACAGGCTAAGCCATGACAGCTAAAAATAATGGACATGTAGCTGAAAATAATGACCCTTGTAGCAAACTATCCATCGGTATAGCTTAGTGACTTTAGTGCTCAGAGCTACATTATATGCCCAATGGTATATGGACCGCCTTCCAAATGATTGAGTTTAGGTGTTTTAAAGCAGGGGGTCTCCAAACTTTTCAAACAAATGGCCAGTTTATTGAGCTTCAGACTTGAGGAGGGCCGGATTGTGGCCAATAGGGTCAGAAAATGACATGCCCCCTGCATGAGTGAGAATAAATATGGCCTTAGGGTTGGTGGTCAATAGGAGTAGGAGTAGTGTCCCTATGAGTAAGAGGAATAGTATTCCATCACCGATATTGGTGGAAGAAATAGTTCCCCATTGTTGGTGTCAGTGGGAGGAGTAGTGCCCCAAGGGCCGCATAAAGGCTAGTAAAGGGCCACAGTTTGGAGACCACTTTTTTAAAAGGATAGAGTACTGGTAATACTACACTACAATTTACCTACTTGTCTGGAACCTCTCCATGACAATGTCCCTGACAGGCTGGTGACCTGTCCCTACTATAGCCACACGCACAATGCATGCCAACCCGGGAGCCAGGGTCTTAGGTAGGCTCTGCCAGACCCAAGATGGCCACCAAAGTCACATGGGATGCCAGCATTCAATTGAATGCTGCCTCTCTGTGACCGAGGAGATCATAGAGGAACTAGGTTCCTTTTGACTTCCTCCTCTACCTGCATTGCTGCTATGAATGAGCGCCACCTGCAGTGGAGAAAATAGACTGCATCTGCCTACATACCCACATGTGTACATATAGTGTGTATAGAGTTTTTTTTTGTATTGTAACTGTGGCTCTGCTTTAGGATATAGGAATTTCAGGTTCTGTCTGCCTTAGGCTGGGTTCACACTGCTGCGGCTACGAGAACCGGATGTGATTCGCACCGCACTGCAGTGCAAATCACATCCGATCTCTGTGCGATGCGAGTTCAGCCATACAGATAGTATGGCTGAATTCGCATCGCAACCGCTCCAAACTCGTACAGGACCCTTTTTTTGGTCCGCAGCAGAATCGGATTGCATGGGTGTTCACACCATGCGATCCGATTCCTGTCCGAGTTTGCAGATCGCACTGCGATATGCGAACTGATCTGGGGGTGTCATTAACATTTCACTGACACTCCCAGCAGTTCGCATAGGGCAGTGTGAACTGCCGCCGGGAGGCATGCGATGCGGGAACCCGCCGCGGATTCGCGGCGTTCCCGCATCGCTGTAGTGTGAACCCAGCCTGAAAGTGAATTTGTGCTTTGCCCAGACAGGTGACAGTTTAGTGCTGATTACAGTCGGGTAGGGCACGGCGAGGCCGCTTCTGCTGTGAATTGTCACAGCAGAAACCAATTAGCAGGTGTCGCCCAATGGATGTCCACCGGCACCTGCCGATCATCGGGAAAACACACAGAACGGAGCTCTGCCTATGCAATCAAGGCAGACATCTGTATTGCCAGGGGGTAAGTGATGGATTTTCTTTTCCTGCAAAGCAGCGAAAGAAAATTTGTCACTTTGCCTAAGTGAAAGCAGCACACACAGTACACACAAACACTGGCTAGGCACACATTTGACCCTTTGATTGCTGTTTAGCCCCTTCCCAGCCAGTGTCATTAGTACAGTGCATAATTTTAGCACTGATCACTGTATTGGTGTGTCAGGGCTGGGCTCACCCTTCCTTCTCTGAGCTGGACGCTCAGCTGTCGGCTAATTGCCAGCTCCTATCTCTCCACAATTATTCAGCTGTTGATGATATCCTGCTCGACAGTCCTGCCTCCTTAAGCCGCCCAGTTCAGAGGTTCTATGCCTTCACCTTGGTCAACATCACAGAGACTATCTCCTGCTTTCCTGTTAAAGACTTGCTTGTCTGACATCCCTTCTGGCTCCAGATCCTGCTTGCTGTTTTACTACGCTCATCTCCAGCTCCCTGACGTTTGACTTGTCTGACTATCTGTTCCTCTTCCTGAACTCTGGCTATGTTTTGACTACCTTTTGTTCTATTTACTTTTATTATTAAACAAGTGTGATTGAACTGTACTTCTGTCTCGGCCTGATTTCATGGTTTCTGACATGGTGTCACTGGTTCCTGCAGCGTCAAAAGTGTCAGTTAGTGTCAGACTGTCCACCGCAATATCGCAGTCCTGCTATAAGTCGCTGATCGCCATTACTAGTATTAAAAAAAAATGAAAAAAAAAATCCAGTATATATATCCCACAGTTTTATGCACTATAACTTTTGCACAAATCCTATTGGACGCCAAGGAGGAGGCAGGAGGAGACGCACAGCGGAAGCAGCCACAAAGCAGGCGCGATGGAAGCCGCCACACCCACCGACCAACCAACCGTCCCGGGTTACCGAACCGACTGACATCGTGGGGGGGGGGGGGAGTGCTGCTGGCGACTGGGGGGGGTGGTTGTTTGCAGCCCTCACTGCATTTTAGGGTATGGGGCTGTGCGTTTCTATTAATGCACACAGTGCAGGGAGGCACGGCTCCAGTCCCTGCACCTAAGGGTGGCTCCATAGGATGCTGCAAGAGAAAGGAGCCACCCTGAAACAGGAAACCTGAGGAAACATCATGGCGCCCGCTTAAAATGGAATATGGGCAAGGATTAAAAGATAAAGAAGCTGCATAGCCACTAAGCGATTGAGGGTTGAATATAACTTTGAGTAAGAGCGATCTGCTCCGTTTTCTGCGCCGTCTTTGGTGCAGAGCAGGAGAGCCGGAGCTGCTTTTGGTAAAGACAGTTAAAAAAACTAAAAAAAAAAACTTTTGTTCTATTTCAGGGATTACAGCAACTGCTGAGTTTTACAATTTGTGATTTCTTTTTAATCTTTCTCTGTAAAAAAAAATAACTCGGTCAGGTTTGTTTAGGCGCGCACTCTAAACGTAAAATATCAGCAATGCAAATATGGGTTTAAATAGAAATTTTAGTATATAAAAAGACATTCTGTAACCATAACACAGCGATAGCTGAACTATGCCTTGTCCAAATAACATTTTTCTACATAACAGACGAGGGCTTTCTATGAACTGGGGCTCATCGACCAATCAGAGAAGACTGGACGGAATTAATGTGATGAACGCTCACCCAGGACTATATATCTATCTGTTCCTGTTCTGGTCACAACTCAAATGTTTAAATTTTCCATCACTTGTTTCAATCATTTTTTCCCAATCAAATGTTTAAATTTTCCATCACTTGTTTCAATCATTTTTATTCAAAACATTTGCAAAGAGAAATATTGAGCAAGGAGCATTAGAAATACAGTGTGGTATTGTAGCAATGTCTCAGGCCTCCTTCGGTCTAATGAGAACCTCCAGGGCCAGAGATAGCTGGCATCCTTCCGTATGTGGTGGGTTGTGAGGCATAGTGGGCGCAAAGATGGTGAAAGTCATTGGGCGCCAGACACTTCTTGGATGTAAAAGAGGTTTTATTTCTCTTAACAGTCCTTGGATTTTGGGGGAGAGAGAGGGTTAGGGCTAGGATACCCATAGGTAGTTGCAAATTCAATTAGAAGACTCAGAGACTTCAATAGATGGACAGCCATGCAGGTAGAGGCCTCCAGCAAGTAGCCACATTTGCATGTGCAGGAATGCCATCTCCTATGGCAACAGTCTTTAACAGTTCCTAACACAAAGAGCAACAGTTCTTTCAGCTTCACTACAACTTCTTCTTGTAGTTCTTCCATACACCGAGCTCTCGGTCTCTCTCTAGACCCACTGATTCACTGCCACTGAATCCCTTCAGCTCCTCCAATCTTCACGGTGGTATCTTCCTCAAGCGTCATCCACGCTTCTCTGCTGGGTCCCTAGCTTTGCACTCTAGATACCTCTCAAGCTTCGACCACGACAGGTTCTCCAGCCAGGAGAACCGTCACTTCTGGTTGGGCTGCAAGCCGCAATCCCAACCCTGCTCCTAGCAGTCAGATGTGCCCGGGATAAGCCCAAACTCTGGCCTAGCAGCCCGGGCAATATGACACACGTCCATCCAGACAGCCGTCCAGGTGGCAAAGAACTCCGATCACCTGACTCCACCCCAATATATAGGTTCTCTCAGCAGTCCAAGGAATACAAGAAAACCCCTTCCCATTGGCTGAGATACCCCACATGCTCATAACTTGACCTTGCATTGCCCTTCTCTTATCTAGTACCACCAAGTACCCAGCCACCTAGTGGTAGAAGAGAAAAGCGCAACAAGGCCAAACTTAGGGAGAAATCAATAGAGCTCTAGAAATCAACCAGTATAACTATTCCTGGCAAGTAAATTTGTGACCTGTGGAACAAATTAGGCCTTTTATCCCTCCTTTGCGTGACTATTCTCAGCACTGATGTGAGGCACTATTACACCTACTAACAAAAACAATGAGGCATTATTCCTCCCACTTATATGAGGCACTATTCCTCCCACTTACAAAAACTGTGGGGCATAATTCCTGCCAATGGCACCAACACGATGGGGCACTATTCCTTCCACCGACGCCAATGATGCCATTCCATTCATTCTTCCACTGACACCAATGATGGAGCATTATTCCTCTCACTAATACCAATTCCTTCCACCGACGCCACCGACGCCATTCCATTCATTCTTCCACTGACACCAATGATGGAGCATTATTCCTCTCACTAATACCAATGATGAGGCACTATTCCTCCCACTAATACCAATGATGGGGCCCATATTTTTCCCACTAATTCCAATGATGGCGCACTATTCTTCCTCCTCCCACATATGCTGGGGAATTTTCTACTCCCACTGACCACAGTCCGGCCTCTCAAAGTCTGAAGGTCAGTAAACTGGCCCTTTGTTAATGTTGAATAAAGCTTGGAGATCCGTACATTAGATGATTTATGGAGATGCCTGCAGAAAAGAACAATCAACGATAGTATGTAACAAGAGTTTACTGTCCTCTTGGGTTTGTTCAAGCCAGTTGGCATTTAAATTCTGCCCCTATACAGTAAATGGGAGGGAAGGAGCCACTTTTGTGTTCTGTAGACACCAGAAAAATCTAGAATGGAGTAGTATGTTGTGCAGAAGGTGTTTCATCTTGGAATGAATGCACATGGAAGGACCCAAGGCCTTTGGAGCAAGGAAGGGTTTATGGCAGGGATATGCAATTAGCGGACCTCCAGCTGTTGCAAAACTACCAGTCCCATCATGCCTCTGGGTGTCATGCTTGTGGCTGTCAGAGCCTTGCTATGCCTGATGGGACTTGTAGGTCTGCAACAGCTGGAGGTCCGCTAATTGCATATCCCTAGTTTATGGCATGGTAGTGATATGGAGCACCCTCTCTTGGTATCTGTCCCTGGGAACAATTGTAAAATGAGTTTCCATCTGGACTGTAATGCGGTCTTGAAATGTTACATTACTACAAGGCTGGAGCATAAAAACACCAGTTGCTTGGGCTGATTCGGTTAAGTTCTAACGTAATTTTGCAAGTGGCCTGTTACATTGAAAATTATTTGTTAGAGAGTTGAAAGAGACTGAAGACCTTGCCTCCATAAATTAGGCATTCAAAACAGTGGCGTGTGAAGTGGGCATTCATGGCATGATAACATTGGCAGCATGGAAGCATTTATGGGCATGGTAACATTTTTAGCATGGAAGCATTTATGGCATGGTGGTGATATAGAACATCCTCTCTTGGCACCTGTCTCTGGGAACAATTGTAAAATGAGTTTCCATCTTAAGTCTGGAATACAGTATATTACGACAAGGCTGGAGTGTAAAAACACCAATTGTTTTGGTGATTCAGTTCTAATTTTGTACCTGGCCTGTTACGTTGAAAACTGTTCAGTAAAAAGTTGAAAGAAACAAAAGACCTTGCCTCCATTAATTATGCAGTGGCGTGTGAATTTGGTATAACTGCTACTAAATGGCTGCAGGCAGATGGGCGACAGCAGTAAGCCGTACAAAATGCTGAATAAAAGTGTGTTTAGTGATACAGTGTCGCTCAACCAGTATCCCCTACTTCAAGGGTCCTTATTGTCCTTTAGACTTTAGGGGGACCGAACTGCGGGGGGTGGAAGTAGAAAATGTCCTGAGGTCACTGGAAGCAAAGAGTGCCCCATCTTTGGTATTAGGGGGAGGAAATGGCATGCCCAGGACACCCTAATCACTCTGTGCGGTGCTGATTCCCCCTGCTGCCCAGGCGTACCCCTGTGTTGGCCCCCCTCACTGCAGTGAACACAGTAAACACACTCACTCACTGTGTCCAATCATAACCGTAGAATAGTAAAGTGTGTTTACTATGCTTCAGTTTATTAATGAAGCTGCTTAGCACAGAGCACTTCCTATTAATTTACTGTCCAATGCAGCTGGGGCTGCAGAGAAAGGCATGTGTGTTTGAGTTTTCGGGTGCACACCCTAATGCAATGGGCTGCACACACCTATGGGAGGAATACTGCCCCATCTTTGGTATTAGGGGGAGGAATAGTGCCCCATGATTGGTATTAGGGGGAGGAATAGTGCCCCACCATTGGTGTCAGTGGGAGAAATAGTTAGTATCAATGCAAGGAATATTGCCTCATCTCAGTAGAAGAAATAGTGCCCCAAGGGCCCAGATAAATGCAAGCAAAGGGCCGCATCTGGTCACTGGGCTGCAGTTTGGAGACCACTACCCTAGATGGCTGAAGATAGGAGCGGTGATGGGTCAGTTGCCAATGATGCCTGGGTTTGTTCCTCTGGTGCATTGGTCATATAAAGTACCTGTGCATCTGTGCAACATAGGTTCCCAGGAGTGAGAAGTGACCAAGTGTAAACTGGGCCTGTAAACCACATAACAGCAAAGACCTCTGAAGTATGGAATACTCCTTTCTAGGCCAAGAGCCTGAGAAGTAGAAACGTGAATCTACTGAACAGTAGAACTGGTAAGGCTGGCATGGATGAAAAACTGTGAAGAATGTGAGGCCGCATTAAGGCTCAGGAACACGCTTAACAACCTGAATGCTAGAGGGCCCTCCAACAAGTATCTGGGCTAGATGGGGGTGCAGTCCAATATTGAGAAACTCCACCTAGAACTTCATTGGTTAGGTGTGTGAACCAGTAAGTTAAAGAAAAAAAATGGAGGACAAAGAGAAGGAAGAGAGATAGAGAAGAGGAGAGGGGGAGAACTAGGGAGGATAGAAAGGGGTTCACAAGGGCAAGGAGTCCAGCCACCATAGGCAGCACAGAGCCAAGAGCCTAGTCTTGGTGACAATGGCCATCTGGACAAATGGGTGGCACAGTGGTGTAGTGGGTAGCACTCTCACCTAGCAGTAAAAAGGGTCGCTGGTTCAAATCCCAACCATGACACCCCCTGCCTGGAGTTTGCATGTTCTCCCTGTGCCTGCGTGGGTTTCCTCCGGGTACTCCCGTTTCCTCCCACACTCCAAAGACATGCAGGTAGGTTAACTGGCTTCTGTCCAAAATTGGCCCTAGTATATGAGTGGGGACCTTGGATTGTGGGCTCCTTGAGGGTAGGGCCTGGTATGAGTGTACAATGTACAGGGATAGGGACAATCGTAGACACTCACTCAGGTTGAACTGGATGGACTGGTGTCTTTATTCAACCTTACTAACTATGAAACTAACTACTATGAAACTATGAAATACAGAGAGTGAATCCCTTGAGCAGGGACACAAACCACAATAAAAACCTGACCATGGTTCCAATCCTTCCCTACTCCATTCAAAAGTATAAGAAAACATTTTTTTGGCTTTAGATACGCTTTAAGATCCTTATCTACATATACTGTATACTCATTTCCAGTTTATCGGTGTGTTCCCCAAACAAAAGTATTAATAGAATCTAAAGTTGGCTTGTGGGAGAAGTCTCAGATCTAAAAGTTCATCTTTTTTTTTTTTTTTTTGCCAAGGGAGCGCAGAATAGACACAGATTATATAATTGTATTTGCTATTTTTACATCCTAACGAAGCCACAGCACTTCTCTCGGATAAAAGTCCTGGAATATGAACAATTGTCCCTCAATTGGATTATGTGATGGAGAGGATTTGAAGGGTCGGTGGGTGAAAACCGCCCCGAAGAGAGCGGTACATCTCCAAAAAAGGTGATTCTGCCGGGAGGTATTCCCTTCTACCACGTCAATCCCAAATTCTGCCATGTGACATCTGGTTTTCATTTGTGGTGTATTTTAATTCATTATCTGGGCTGTCCTCGTTATATATATATATATATATATATATATATATATATATTTCTTACCTAATGTCCTTGTGTTTGTACTTGCAGCTAAATTTAGATCCTCAACTTTTTAAACTCGGCACTAAAACAATATTTAAACTTTTCAGGTCTTTCTGTGAAAATACTGGGGACTTGAAGTATTCTTCAAATTGGACTTATAGTTTACTCCAGCATTATAATAACATTCAAAGTATACTCCAACGTTAGGATGAAGGTATATAAGCCCTTGTACACACGGTCGGAGATTCCGTCGGAATTTGTCCTATCGGACCGTTTTGTCGGATATTCCGGCTGTGTGTGGTCTCCATCGGACTGTTTGCGTCGGAATATCCGACGGACCAACTTTTCCAACTTGCCGGTAAAATTTTACGACAAAATGCTCCGATCGGACATACTCCAATCATGTGTAGCCTACTCCGACGGACAAAGTGCCACGCATGCTCAGATCGAATTCCTAGACCAAAGCTATTGGCTACTAGCCTGAACGTAGTCCCGTCGTAACGAAATAACGTCATCACGTTATGTACAATCGGATTTTCCTGCAACTTAGTCCGACCGTGTGTATGCAACATCACTTCCGGACCTCTTCCGGAATTAATCTCCGACCGTGTGTACAAGGGCTTAGGACTACTAGTGGACCTTCTGCTAAGTGTGCTAATACGCCCTTTTCCTTGTACACTTTTTGGTTATTGTTTCTTTGGGGCTGCTAATATTTCACACGAATACATCTGCTCTCCTGTCACTTATTCTAAAAGGCCAGTATAAAAGAAACATAACCATGGAGAAGTACTTGTGGGTTAAGCCAATTATTTTTTACTTGAAATTCCAATACCTATAATTTAATAGTTAGTTAGTTATTTTTACGAATTTTCGTATTTTCTCTTATTTTCGAATTTTCGAATTGCGATCATAACAAATGACCCGAAAAACAGAAAAAAAAACCCAAATGAAACGAAAACGAACAAATTTTTCGGCAGTGCACGTGTCTACCTGTAGCTAGAAAGTGCTGAACGCTGTGGTTCAGTGGTCAGTAAAAAAAAAATATATATATATATATATATATATATACATAATATTATTTTAATTTTATATTATTACATGCCCCTGCCTGCACTGTAAAATGATTTTCTTTGCTTAATCAACATTTTATGCAAGCTGCCAGTGTTATATAAAGCATATCATCTGTCATATTGTCATTTCTTCATACGTAGACAGGATTAATATTGAGCCAAGGAGGTCAGGGGTTAATGTGTCCAATGGTATAATAACAGACCCCCCTACTGAGCTTCTAAGGGGTAGAGGGACCTTTATTAATGAGTTCATACATCACAGCTTTCCATGCAACTCTAAAACAGTCAACAGACTGCAGGATTAGTGGGCCTCTAATGCCGCGTATACAAGACCGGACTTTTCGACGGACTTGGTCCGGCAGACAATCCAACGGACTTTGCAGCTGAGGTCCGCCGGACCTTCAAACGAAACGGACTTGGCCACACACGATCACTCCAAAAGTCAGACGGATTTGAACATGATGACGTAAAATAAGGAAGTTCATAGCCAGTAGCCAATAGCTGCCCTAGCGTCGGTTTTAGTCTGTCGGACTAGCACACAGGCGAACGGATTGTCCACTAAAAGCCGAGTCCGGCGGACAAATTTGAAGCCAGTTTTATTTCTAGGCCCGCCGGACTTTTGGGAAGAAAAAGTCTGCTGGAGCCCACACACGATCAAATTGTCCAACGGACTCTGGTCCGATTGTGTGTACGCGGCATAAGTTCCTTTAGAACACTCTTCTAATTGACTGAGAAATATAGACCAGTGATTCTCAACTAGGGTTCCTCCAGAGGTTGCTAGGGGTTCCTTCAGCATTGAGCAATTTCTGCCTCTCAGATAAGTTCCCACTGACACCATTGATCTTTTTAGCTATCTGTAAGGTGGTAATTCTTCCCAATGACCACAAGTGTAAGGAGCATTCTTCCCACTGACCATCACACTAATGTATCATGAGTTGTAGATTTCTAATTTTTAGAAGGGGTTCCCCAAGACCGGAGAACTATTTCAAGGGTTCCTGTGTGTTGAAAAAGGATGATATAGACCAGAGGTCTCAAACTGGTGGCCCTCCAGCTGTTGAAAAACTACAAGTCCCATGAGGCATTGCAAGACTGACAGTTAAGAGCAAGACTCCCAAAGGCAATGGCATGATGGGACTTGTAGTTTCGCAACTTCTGGAGGGCCACCACTTTGAGACCCCTGATATAGACGGTCAACCAAACTTGCTAAACTCCACCAAGAAATAAGTGATAACTAGCTTTCAGCAATCTTCTTCTGTCCAATTAGGAGCATGCAGAGGACCTACTGGTTAAACCACTCATAGGCAGAAAATAATATATCTGGCATTGAACTCATCGATCTGCTCGCGGACTCAGGAATCTAATTATAAGGTACTGACACAGTGGTATTATACCCCATCAAAACTTTGTAAGTTCTTTCCAGAGGTCTCTGACCGCTGTTGGCGGTGCAATAAGGAACGGGGGACCCTGATGCATATATTTTGGTTATGTCCCAAGATCAGACAATATTGGCTAGAAGTACAAAAGATCTCCCAAAAATTTACAACATTTTAGATACCAGATGACCCTGCCTGCTTTTTCCTGCTTCACTGCACAGAAATACCTTTACAGATATATAGGAAATCGGTCTTATGCCATTTAGTAGTCAGTGCAGCTAAGGCAGGAATCGCACTCAGATGGAAAGACCCTAGGCCACCTTCAATTGCAATGTGGCTCAATAGAGTGAGAAATGTTGGTGCTATAGAGGACTTAGTTCTCTCAGCCCAAGATAGAAAGGATCAATATGATGAAACATGGACAACATGGAACTCATTTGTGCACTCAGAGGAAGGGAGGAATCTGTTAGGGAACATAGCGGAGGAGCGAGTCCGCACGTCTTTGAATGTGTTTGAATTCCTACGAATTTCGCAGAAAATACTGAGCCCTGTGAAGAGTTCTGGGAATAGTGTTGGGAAAGACCTTCCTCCCATATGGGGGTGAGGGAATAGGAAGAGGAGAAGGGAGGGGGGGGGGGAGGGAGGGTTTTTATTTATTTATTTATTTTTATATTTTTTTTACATTTACGGGTATAGAGTATGAGTTGGATTAATGGGTATAAAAAGATAAAACGGAAGGGAGGCCTAAGCCCACGTACACACGGTCGGAGATTTTGCCAACCAAACCCGTCGGATTTTGCCCGTCGGATTTAGTCCGACGGATTGTGTCCGAAACTCTTGCATACACACGGTCGGGCCAAGTTGGCGAAAAATCCGATCTTTCAGAACGTGATGACGTAATTTCGTTACAATGGGACTACATTCAGGCTAGTAGCCAATAGCTTTGATGTAGGAATTTGATCTGAGCATGCGTGGCACTTGGTCCGATGAAAATGCTCTACACATGATCGGATTAGGTCCGTCCGGCCCAGTTGGTCGGGAAATATTTCCAGCATGTTGGAAAATTGGGTCGGACGGAGATTCGGACGGAATCAGTCCGATGCATACCACACACAGTCGGACTATCTGACGACACGGTCCGATAAGACTCATTCCGACAGATTCTCCGACCGTGTGTACAAGGGCTAAGATATATCTGGACCTCTAGTAGGGAAAGATAAGAATTAAAACAGGTTTGGATGGAAAGAGATAGATAAGCAGAGTGGATAAGAAATATATTGAAGGGAGAATAATTATGTTCAATCTGCAAAATTATTAAGAAAAGAATAGAACATGTTGCATTGGATATAAGATAGAATTCTGTAAGACATGCTAATCTATTTTGTTTCTCGTGATCACCTTTCCCTCTATGTCCTGTGTGGTATAAATAAAGAAAGTGGGAAAAAAAATAAACCACTCATAGGTAGGAGGTGTCCAATGTTTGGGGAGTGCTTGAGCTCCCAACGGACGATTCCCTCCCTCATTTGTGGCAATTTTAGGTTTTCTCAACCATTCGTGGAGGGGGCAGGACCACGTTTGTCTGCATTAGCCCTTGTACACACGGTCGGAGATTCCGACGGAATGTGTCCTATCGGACCGTTTTGTCGGATATTCCGACTGTGTGTGGTCTCCATCGGACTGTTTCCGTCGGAATATCCGACGGACCAAGTTTTCCAACTTGCCGGTAAAATTTTCCGACAAAATGCTCCTATCGGACATACTCCGATCATGTGTAGCCTACTCCGACGGACAAAGTGCCACGCATGCTCAGATCGAATTCCTAGACCAAAGCTATTGGCTACTAGCCTGAACGTAGTCCCGTCGTAACGAAATAACGTCATCACGTTATGTACAATCGGATTTTCCGACAACTTAGTCCGACCGTGTGTATGCAACACCACTTCCGGACCTCTTCCGGAATTAATCCGTCAGAATTACTCCGACGAATTTGGTTGTCGGAATCTCCGACCGTGTGTACAAGGGCTCAGGACTACTGGTGGACCTTCTGCTAAGTGTGCTAATACGCCCTTTTCCTTGTACACTTTTTGGTTATTGTTTCTTTGGGGCTGCTAATATTTCACACGAATACATCTGCTCTCCTGTCACTTATTTTAAAAGGCCAGTATAAAAGAAACATAACCATGGAGAAGTACTTGTGGGTTAAGCCAATTATTTTTTACTTGATAATTCTTCATAAACCACGTATGTTGGTGGGGTTGGGGGGTTGTCAGGGAATATGTCCATTGCCTACATACATTGTGCTAAAGAACGTCCCAAGCAAGTTGAGCTCCTCTTCAAGTGTAAGACCCACCTGAGCTTGGGTTGTGATTGATGGGCACCATGTGAGTGGTCAGGGTTTTCCCATGAATTTTTGCGATCTGAAGTGAGGAAAGGGGGCAACGAGGTAGCGCTACCTCTGACGTAAAGTCCACTGCTTTGTGTCTCAGGTATCTAAGGTTCACACTTCTGGCACTATTATTGCAAGATAACTTGGGTGGGATTTAAGGAGCTGTGGGATACTCCAAAACACTAAAGCCCCGTACACACGAGCGGACTTTTCAACATCCAAAGTCCGACGGAATGATTCCGTCAGACTATTCGATCGTGTGTGGGCTGCAACGGACTTTTGATTCGCAAAAGTCTGACGGACTTTAGAAAATGGAACATGCTTCAAATTTTTCCGACGGAACTCCGCCGGACCCAGTTCCTCCGAAAAATTCGCTCGTGTGTGTGCTATTCCGACGGACTAAAACCGACGCTAGGGCAGCTATTGGCTACTGGCTATGAACTTCCTTATTCGAGTCCAGTCGTACGAATCCGTCGGAGTTTGGTGTGATTGTGTGTGGCCAAGTCCGCTCAGTCGAAAAGTCTGTCAGAACTCTGTCGGAACTCCGGCAGAACTCCTTCGGAAAGTCTGTCGGACATAAGTCCTCTCGTGTGTACGGGGCTTTACAGGAACATAAAGGACACGCTCCCTTGTAGCAGCTTCTTGACCCAGTTCCCTTACTAGTAGAACATGAAGTGGGCAGTATTGGGGCACCTGTAGCAATGTCCCAGGCCAGGCAAGCCTTTTACTGAGTGCAGCAGGGGTTAACAAGAGCAACAGTAACTCAGATTCTTTCCTTTTAGGTCTGTTTTCACCGTGTCCCCCCAAGGCTTGGAGTGTCTGCTCCAGACTCCAACAGGTAGGCTCCTTGGTGAAACTCCCAAGGCAGATCGTCAGTGGCGCCACTCTTTAGCTCCTAAAGCAGTGGTCATCAACCCTGTCCTCAGGGCCCACTAACAGGCCAGGTTTTAAGTATTACCTTGGGGGAGATGAAGACTAGAATACTGCAATCACTGAGCAACAAATGATATCACCTGTGATGTATTTCAGTTATCTTGCAAACCTGGCCTGTTAGTGGGCCCTGAGGACAGGGTTGATGACCACTATCCTAAAGGGCTTGTGTCTGGATAGCACCCCGCCCCCCCCCTAGATGTGCACAGCTGTGACCTGGATGGACAGCCTGGACCCTCAGCAGGATGGCCAGGAAGCCCATCTGGCTGGGAACCTCTCCTCTAGGGAAAGGAACCACTCTCTCTGTGGTTCCAAACTATTTATGCATCCTCCAACCACCATCTGGGCACACCTCTCCAGGGATTGGCTGGAGCTGCATAAACATTCAGTATATCTGTTTGACTTTCCCATCCATTAGATTCTGGAAATCTTCATAACACAGGGGGAAGCAATTACATCTGCAGTGAAAGTGTTTTGCTAAAACAATTACACTCACCAGCCACTTTATTAGGTACACCTGTTCAATATCTTCGTGTCATAGATTGCTAATCAGCCAATCACATGGCAGCAACTCGATGCAATCAGGCATCTAGACGTGGTGAAGACGACTTGCTGAAGTTCAAACGGCGCATCAGAAAGGGGAGTTAAGTGACTTTGAACGTGGCATGGTTGTTGGTGACAGATGGGCTGGTCTGAGTATTTAAAAAAAAACTGCTGATCTACTGGGTTTTTCACGCACAACCATCTCTCGGGTTTATAGAGAATTGTCAGAAAAAGAGAAAATATCCAGTGAGTGGCAGTTGCGTGGATGAAAATGTCTTGTTGATGTCAGAGGTCAGAGGAGAATGGGCAGACTGGTTCCAGATGATAGAAAGGCAACAGTAACTCAAATAACCCCTCGTTACAACCGAGGTATGCAGAATACCATCTTTGAACACACAACTAGGGATGAGCCGAACACCCCCCGGTTCGGTTCGCACCAGAACTTGCGAACGCCCCCCGCGTTCGTTACGAACGTTAGAACCCCATTGAAGTCTATGGGACTCGAACGTTCGAAATGGAAAGTGCTAATTTTAACGGCTAATATGCAAGATACTGTCCTAAAAAGGGTTTGGGGACCTGCCTCAGGGGACATGGGTCACTGCAAAAAAAAGTTTTAAAAACGGCCGTTTTGGCGGGAGCACTGATTTTAATGACGATTAAAGTGAAAAAAAAAAAGTGAAATATTCCTTTAAATATGGTGCCTGGGGGGTGTCTGTAGGATGCCTGTGAAGTGCCACGTGTTTCCCGTTTTTAGAACAGTCCCTGCACAAAATGACATTAAACGGAAATAACACCATTTAAAACTGCTTGCGGTTTTAATGTTATATCTGGTTCCTGCAATATGGTTGAAAATCATTCAGAAAAATGGCATGGGTAGCCCTCCCTGCCCATTACCAGCCTATTTGGGTCTTGTACGCATATTAAGGGGAACCCCGTACCCATATTAAAAAAAGGAAATGCGTGTGGCCCCCAGGCCCTATATACTCAGAACAGCAGTATACAGGCGGTGCAAACAAGACAGGGACTGTGTAGGTTTGTTGTGTTAAGTTGAATCTGTTTGTCATTTTCAACCGGTACATTTTTAAAGTGTAGCTCCAGTCAAAAAAACTATCTTTAAGCTTTTTGGAAAACATAGGGAAGGGTTATCACCCCTGTATAATTTGTTTTGTCGTCCATCTTTTTTCATCTCACTTGCTGCTGTCTCCTTGCGTTTGCAAGTAGGAGATGTTTGTAAGTTGGATGTTTGAAAGTAGGGGCCTGCCCTATATTATAGCGGTATGTACTGGGTACAGAGCACGCAGACAGCACGCACTATCTCCTAACACTACTGACTGCAAGCTCTATTATTAACCACTTGACCACTGGGCACTTAAACACCCTTAATAACCAGACCAATTTTCAGCTTTTGGTGCTCTCACATTTTGAATGACAATTACTCAGTCATGCAACACTGGACCTATATGAAATGTTTGTCCTTTTTTTCACACAAATAGAGCTTTCTTTTGGTGGTATTTAATCACCTCTCAGTTTTTTTTTTTTTTGTGCTATAAAAGAAAAAAGACCGGAAATTCTGCGAAAAAATGAATTTTTCTTTGTTTCTGTTAATAAATTTTGCAGATTAGTAATTTTTTCTTCATAAATTTTTTTTTACTGGTTACATGTTTTGAGTTGCAGAGGAGGTCTAGGACTAGAATTATTGCTCTCGCTCTAACGTTCTCGGCAATACCTCACATGGCTTGTTCCAATTCATCATAAAGGTGTTCAGTAGGGTTGAGGTCAGGGCTCTGTGTAGGACACTTGAGTTCCTCCACACCAAACTCATCAAACCACGTCTTTATGGAGACGTTGGATGAGAACATATGGCTTGTTCCAATTCATCCTAAAGTTGTTCAGTAGGGTTGAGGTCAGGGCTCTGTGTAGGACACGTGAGTTCCTCCACACCAAGCTCATCAAACCATGTGGATTAGGTCGAAAAAAGATCAACCAAATTGAATTCTGTGTGAAGAATAGCTGGTTGCTAAGGAGCAGGCTGGGAAGCCGGTGGCCACATACTTAACAACTGATGACTCACCAGCTGTCAGTGGGATTCACCGTTGACAGATGAATGTAAACAAAAGAATGCAGAACAAAACAGCTTGGGGTCCTCCCCCCATCTATACCAGGTCCTTCGGGTCTGGTATGGATTTAAAGGGGAACCCCCAACATGGGAATGTTTGACCATTCTTCCAGAAGTGCATTTGCGAGGTCAGGCGCTGATGTTGGACGAGAAGGCCTGGCTCTCAGTCTCCGCTCAAATTCATCCCAAAGGTGTTCTATTGGCTTGAGGTCAGGACAGTCAAGTTTCTCCACCCCAAAATGTTTAGTCCATGTCTTTATGGACCTTGCTTTGTGCACTGGTCCAAATCATTTGGTGTAGGGGGGATTATGGTGTTGGGTTGTTTTTCAGGGGTTGGGCTTGGCCCCTTAGTTCTATTTAGAGTTGCCACCTCATCCCTTTTAACCCGAACACATATGAATTACACAGGTTCTGAGGCTAATTTAATGCAGATAAGGCAACAAGTGAATTTAAGTACCACCTTAATCAGCTACAGAACCTGTGTAATTAATATGTGTTCGGGTTTAAAGGGATGAGGTGGCAACCTTAGTTCCAGTGAAGTGAACTCTTAAGGCGTCATCACATTTTGGACAATGTCATGCTCCCAACTTTACAGGAACAGTTCGGGGACGGCCCCTTCCTGTTCCAACATGACTGCACACCAGTACACAAAGCAAGGTCCATAAAGACATGGATGAGCGAGTTTGGGGTGGAGGAACTTGACTGACCTCAACCCAATAGAACTCCTTTGGGATGAATTAGAGTGCAGATTGGAAGCCAGGCCTCTCCAACATCAGTGCCTGACTTCACAAATGCTCTTCTGGAAGAATGGACAAACATTCCTCATAGACACACTTCCAAACCTTGTGGACGGCCTACCCGGGAGAGTTGAAGCCGTTATAGCTGCAAAGGGAGGGCCAACTCAATATTGAACCCTACGGACTAAGGCTGGGATGCCATTAAAGTTCATGTGTGTGTATGTAAAGGCGGGCGTCCCAATACTTTTGGTAATATAGTGTAGGTGTGATGTTGAAGTGTCAAAAACATTTGTCCATACAGTGTAAATTGCAGAGCTTACAGTGCTGCAAACGGTGTCACTGCCCTGCCTCCTGCCTCTTGATCCCTAGCAAATGTCACCATACGATCAATGCTCTTACCATTTTCCCCTCTTCTTATATATTAGCTTATAGAGCAAACACACTCATTGCAATCCTGGAATCTAAGATCAGCAGGAACCTAATAGAAAGACAGATTTTAGGTAATTATTTTGGCTGAATTGAACAATGTCACATCCTATGTAGGAAGACAGCACAGCAATGGGTGATGTGTTATATTTGCTGACGAGAAGTTTAGGAAAACTTTCTGGAAGGTCTGAGGGTATTGCTGGAGTCTGAAAGGCACTTTGTGTCCTCTTCAGAGCCACGTTATGCTTGGACAGTGTGCCTGTGACATGATGAAGAGTGTGATGTGAAATGTATTAAACATTATAGTGAGCGCTGTATATGCTTTTCCCTGTTATAATAACAAGGGGGATTACAGAGAGCCATATATCTCCATTAGCATTCATCCTACAATAGCAATGGGGGCAGCTGTCAGCCCTCAGACCCGCTGCAAAGAGTTTAGAGGGTCCAACTCGATATCCCATTTAAAGGGAAACCATGGCGTATCTTTATACATTTCAAATGATTATTGCATGGTGCGCCTAGAAGTCATTTTTTGTTGTAATTCTTCCATGTTTTTTTTTTTGTTGCTCCATATTTCAAGACAATTTTTTTTTTATTAACCACCTCCAGCCCATCGTATAGACGGGTGGGATCTCCTCTTGTTCTGGGCCGACGTCATATGATCGCATGGGCCATTCTGTGCCCATCAGTGATGCAAGTCAGTGCTGCCCATCAGTGCTGCCTATCATTGCCCATAAGTGCTGCCCATCAGTGCCACCTATCATTACCCATCAGTGCCCATCAGTGCTGCATATTAGTGCCACTTCATCAGTGCCCATCAGTGCCATCTCATCAGTCCCTATCAGTGCAGCCTATCAGTGCCACCTATCGGTACCCATCAGTGCCGCCCATCAGTGCCACCTATCAGCACCCATCAGTGCTGCATATTATTGCCTCCTCATCAGTGCCCCTCAATGCCACCTCATCAGTGCCCATCAGTGCTGCCTAATCAGTCCCCATCAGTGCCATCTCATTACTGCCCATCAGTGCCGCCTTATCAGTCCCCATTAGTGCCACCTCATCAGTGCCGCTTCATCAGTGCCGCCTTATCAGTCCCCATCAGTGCCACCTCATCAGTGCCGCTTCATCAGTGCCCATCAGTGCTGCCTATCAGTGCCCCCTCATCAGTCCCCATCAGTGCCCCCTCATCAGTGCCCATCAGTGCCTGCTCATCAGTGCCGCCCATCAGTGCTGCCTATCATTGCCCATAAGTGCTGCCCATCAGTGCCACCTATCATTACTCATCAGTGCCCATCAGTGCTGCATATTAGTGCCACTTCATCAGTGCCCATCAGTGCCGTCTCATCAGTCCCTATCAGTGCAGCCTATCAGTGCCACCTATCGGTACCCATCAGTGCCACCTATCGGCACCCATCAGTGCTGCATATTATTGCCTCCTCATCAGTGCCCTTCAATGCCACCTCATCAGTCCTCATCAGTGCCACCTAATCAGTCCCCATCAGTGCCATCTCATTACTGCCCATCAGTGCCGCCTTATCAGTCTCCATCAGTGCCACCTCATCAGTGCCGCTTCATCAGTGCCCATCAGTGCCGCCTCATCAGTCCCCATCAGTGCCGCCTCATCAGTGCCGCTTCATCAGTGCCCATCAGTGCTGCCTATCAGTGCAACCTATCAGTGCCCCTTCATCAGTCCCCATCAGTGCTCCCTCATCAGTCCCCATCAGTGCCGCTTCATCAGTGCCCATCAGTACCACCTCATCAGTGCCTTCTATCAGTACCTATCAGTGCCGCCCATCAGTATCCATCAGTGCCACCTATCAGCATCCATCAGTGCTGCATGTTATTGCCTCCTCATCAGTGCCCTTCAGTGCCACCTCATCAGTCCCCATCAGTGCTGCCTTCTCAGTTGCGCCTTATCAGTCCCCATTAGTTGCACCTCATCAGTGCTGCCTCATCAGTGCCCATCAGTGCCACCTCATCAGTGCCCATCAGTGCAGCCTATCAGTGCCCCCTCATCAGTCCCCATCAGTACCACCTCATCAGTGCCCATCAGTGAAGGAGAAAAATTACTTATTTACAAAATTTTCAAACTAAGAAAAACATTTTTTTTTTTTTAATTGTTATTTTAAAAAAAAATTATCAAAAAAATAAAAAACCCAGCAGTGATTAAATACCACCAAAAGAAAGCTCATTTGTTGGAAAAAAAAATGATAAAAAAATCTCATATGGGTACAGTGTAGCATGACCGCTGAAAATTGGTCTGGGCAGGGAGGGGGTGAAAGTGCTCGGTAGACAAGTGGTTAAAAATACTTGTTGGGCCCCAAACCCTACTCCATAGAAGCTATGGCTTCAATACACTGCACTGATGATGCCAAAATGCCTGAAACAGTTGTACTGGGTTTGGAATGGCCTCCATAATATTAGGCTATATTTGCACTGTACATCTGCGGTTCTGGACAGGCATCTGTTGGGGCGTAAAGGAATGATCCGCATGGCTCTGCTCACTGCCCTCAAATAAAGAATAATCCTCTTCATTTGGATTATGTGATGGAATGAGACATGTGAGTACCTTCTTTTTAGGAAGAATTTACTGTGCTAAGCACGGTTTCAATTTGAGGGTTTATTTTTTTATTCCTTTAGTTCCTTCTCACTGTAATCTGTATGTTAAATTGCCATTCATCCCCGTTTCCCGGAGACAGTCCCCATATTTGTACCGGGCGCTGAGCACCATAACGTTTGCAGTTCATAGGCTCCAACTTGTTAAACTACTTAAAGGGGTTGTAAAGGTTTGTTTTTTATTTTCTACATAGGTTCCTTTAAGCTAGTGCATTGTTGGTTCACTTACCTTTTCCTACGATTTCCCTTCTAAATGTTTTATTTCTTTGTCTGAATTTCTCACTTCCTGTTTCTCCTCGGTAAACTTCACACCATCATCCGAGCGGTGTTTAATCAGCCAGAACAGCTTACTGAGGAGGAACAGGAAGTGAGAAATTCAGACAAAGAAAACAAAGAAAAAAAACATTTAGAAGGAAAATCGAAGGAAAAGGTAAGTCAACCAACAATGCACTATCTTAAATGAACCTATTTAGAAAATAAAAAACAAACCTTTACAACCCCTTTAAGTGGCAAAAATGGTGACAGGAGAGCACCCTGCATGTTTGCAGCGATTCGTGTTCCAATGCACGCCCAGGCCGCTCCGGCTGTGCCATTTTGACCACTTGCAGTGTAATGAATTGGAGCCTGTACACTGCAAACTGTACATCACCTGGCTCCCAGGGATGATGCTGGGTCCCAACAGACTCAGACAATCCACAATCTGTGAGTAACTTGCTGCTGATCTTGCCTGAATTCTCAATCCTGACCCCTGAACTCTCTGCTTTACTAAATCCTGACCCCTGAACTCTCTGCTTTACTAAATCCTGACCCCTGAACTCTCTGCTTTACTAAATCCTGACCCCTGAACTCTCTGCTTTACTTAATCCTGACCCCTAAACTCTCTGCTTCACTTAATCCTGACCCCTGAACTCTCTGCTTCACTTAATCCTGACCCCTGAACTCTGTGCTTCACTTAATCCTGACCCCTGAACTCTCTGCTTCACTTAATCCTGACCCCTGAACTCTGTGCTTCACTTAATCCTGACCCCTGAACTCTGTGCTTCACTTAATTCTGACCCCTGAACTCTGTGCTTCACTTAATCCTGACCCCTGAACTCTGTGCTTCACTTAATTCTGACCCCTGAACTCTGTGCTTCACTTAATCCTGACCCCTGAACTCACTGCTTTACTAAATCCTGACCCCTGAACTCTCTGCTTTACTAAATCCTGACCACTGAACTGATTTCTGAACTCTCTGCATTATTTTTTTCATGGCTCAGGGGGCTAAGTCAGTGTACAGTGTAGTGTATAATATATATATATATATATATATATATATATATATATATATATATATATATATATATATATATATATATACTCTGCATTCAGTATAGACTATATAGACAGTGCATTCAGCAGTGTATGGTATATAATACACTTCAGGTGTGTATATATATATATAAATTATATATATATATATATATATATATATATATATATATATATACCCACACATGCTCTGCATTCAGTGAAGACTATATATACAGTGCATTCGGTGGTGCACAGTATATAATACATTTCAGGCAGTGTTAAAAAAAAATCCCCATCATGTCCGGAAGGCCACCAAGGAGAGGCAGACGCTCACAGGCCACTAAAAGAGGGCAAGCAGCCTCTGTCTACAGGGAAAAGTGGTGGTAGCAGACATGGTGCATCCTCTACAGGTGGGTCACGATTGTCCTTTTTTTCTGCTGCTGGCCGTGTTATTGAGCCACAACATGCAGAAGAGTTGGTGGAGTGGATAACTAAGCCATCCTCATCCTCCTCATCCTCTGTCACCCAGGCTTATACTAGTTTGCCTTCCAACGCAGCTGCCAAAGTGGCCTATTCCACCGGCTCCTTGTTCACAGTTACTCCTTCCGTAGCCCCACCATCATGCAAGGAGGAGTCACCAGAATTATTAATAATATTATTTATATACCAGACATATGATGACCTGCCATGCAGTCCTTTGGCAACAGCACCTGAAAGACCCACATCATACAACAAGGCAGACTTCTCCTTGCTCCTCGTCTGTGATCTCGAACCCCTACTATACCTCCAGTCCTCTCAAAAGCCTGCACTGAATGAAGTATAGCAATGGGTGCCACAATTACTTGCAGCCAATCTGCTAGCAGTACACCACCAGTTGATTTCAGCAGGCAAATTTCCCTACGCCAGTTACTGAACCATAAAAAAAAAATTCGGTCAAATTTCTAGCAATACAACTGCTGCCTTTTCAGCTGGTAGACTCTGCCGTAAATTTGTGGAATGTGCTGTACCACAGTGGCAAGTTCCAAAAATAAATGTATTTTCATGTAAGGCCATGCCATCTCTCTACCGTCATGTGGAAGGCAATGTTTTGGCCTCGTTGGAGAGGGGCGGTCAGCAGCAAGGTTAATATTACCACTGACTCCTGGTCTAGCAGGCATGGTCAGGGACGTTACCTTTCCTTTGCAGCGCACTGGGTATCTCTGCTGGCAGCTGGGAAGGATGCAGGACAGGGTTCAGTGTTGGAGCTTGTTCCGCCACCATGCCATCCAAAAATCTGGTGGTGATTGTGCCACATCTGCCTGCTCCACCCCCTCTTCTTCTTCTTCCTCTATGGCTTCTTCTGCAGATTTGTCCTCTGAACCAACATTGCTCCCTAAGTGTTCAAGGGGCTACGCAAGCTGTCAGTCTAAAAGATGCCATGCGGTGCTTCAGTTGTGCATCTGTCTAGGGGGCAGGAACCACACTGGGGCAGAGATTCTGTCAACTCTGCGGGGGCAGGCTCAGAGCTGGTTGCGCTGGGGCAGCTTGAACCAGGAATGGTTGTATGCGACAATGGCACCAACCTACTCTCTGCTCTGCGACAGAGACACTTGGCACATGCTTGACACACGTTCTGAATATGGTGGTGCAGCATTTCTTGACCTGAATTCACATCTGAAACTGAGCCAAAGAAGCACAGGACCCCTTTCCAATGCGGACCGCGGCCGCCCCGGAGCTGTGCGAGCTGGTCACAATCTCCTGTCATGCGAATTGGATGCGAGGAAAACCACACATCCAATTCGCATCAGTGTGAACCCAGCCTTTAACAAGTCCCATGATTATGTAGACTTCCTGACAACTAGGGTGGGGCTAATATCCAACTAGAACAGGGTGGTTGACACAATTGTTAACCACTAGCCGACCAACGCATGACGATGTACGACGGCACAATGGTATGGCTGGGCAAATGGCCATACAGGTACATCCCATTTAAATCGCGGGATTGTGGGTTACGCGCCCACTGCGTGCTCCGTGACCGTCCCACGGGTCCCACGGACTCGATGTCCATCGGGGGGGGGGGGCCCGCGATCGTGTCACTAAGCAGAAGAACGAGGAGATGCCTTTGTAAACAAGGAATTTCCCCATTCTGCCTAGTGACATAACAGGGATCTACTGCTCCCTGTTATCGGGAGCAGTGATCGCTGTCATGCCAGTGGAAGCCCATACCCCCCACAGTTAGAAAACCTCCCTAGTACACACTTAACCCATTGATCGCCCCCCTAGTGTTTAACCCCTTCCTTGTCATTGTCATTTACACAGTAATCAGTGCATTTTTATGGGATTTTTTCCAATGGAGGTTGGCTCAAACTTACCTTGCATGCACACGGTCACACAATGTTATTGGAAATTCTGAAGGTCAAGAACGCGGTGACGTACGACGAGCAGAGAAAATTGAAGTTCAGTAGCCAGTGCGGCTCTTCTGCTTGATTCCGAGCATGGGTAGAACTTTGTGCGTCAGAATTGTGTACACACACATCGGAATATTTCCGACAACGGTTTTTGTTGTCGGAAAATTCGAGATCCAGATCTCAAATTTTGTGTGTCGGAAATTTCGATGGAAAATGTCCAATGGAGCCTACACACAGTCGGAATTTCCAACTAAAAGCTCCCATTGAACATTTTCCGTCGGAAAATCTGACTGTGTGTATGCGGCATTAGAGCTGTGAAAATGTGGAATAGACTCCCTCCAGAGGTGGTTCTGGCCAACTCAGTGGATTGCTTATATGCCCTGTACACACGGTCAGGACATTCCGACAACAAAATCTATCAGATTTTTTCAGATGGATTTTGTGCCAAACTTGTCTTGCATACACACGGTCGCACAAAGTTGTCCGAAAATCCGATCGTTCGGAACGCAGAGATGTAAAACACATACGACGGCACTATAAACGGGTCAGTAGCCAATAGCTTTCGTCTCCTATTGTTTTATTCTGAGCATGCGTGGCACTTTGTCCATCGGAATTGTCTATACACGATCGGAATTTATGCGATCGGATTTTGTTGTCGGAAAATTTTAGATCCTGTTCTCAAACTTTGTGCGTCGGAAATTCCGGCAGAAAAAGTCTGATAGGGCCCACACACGATCGGAGTTTCTGACAACTTAATCCGATTGGACTTTTTCCATCGGAATTTCCGACCGTGTGTACAGGGCATAAGAAAGGTCTGGATTCTTTCCTAAATGTACATAATATAACTGGGAACTGACATTTATAGGTAAGGTTGATCTGGGGAATATCTGGGGGGATCAGGAAGGAATTTTTTCCCCTGCTGTAGCAAATTGGATCATGCTCTTGTGTTTTTTTTTTTTGCCTTCCTCTGGATCAACTCTGGATATAGGATCGTGTATATGGGATTGTATGATCATTTTTATTTATTTTTTATGGTTGAACTAGATGGACTTGTGTATATTTTCAACCTGACTAACTATGTAACTATACGTAGCTAAAAAATCTGAAATACCTAGCAACAAATGATGCAACAGGTGATAGTTTTCTCTATTGTCTAATAAAAAAAAACGCCAAAGCTAAAAAAGTTGTAAAAAATAAAAAACAAAACGTGTAACTCACGCATAAAAACGTGGCAAAATTGCACATAAAATGCATGGAAAAAAAAGATGGAAAAAAATTCTAATGCCCCGTACACATGAGCGGATTTTCCGTCGGAAAAAACTTTGATGGTTTTTCCGACAGAATTCCGCTCAAGCTTGGCTTGCCTACACACGCTCACACAAAAGTTCTCTGAAATTTCGACCGCCAAGAACGCGGTGACGTACAACGCTACGACGAGCCGAGAAAATGAAGTTCAATGCTTCCGAGCATGCGTCGAATGCCTACACACGGTCACACCAAATTCCGACGGTCAATAAGGCTCCATGCACACTGAAGCTCAAAAAAGCTTTTTCTGGACGCCAGATTGCTGGCAGAAAACGCTGGTTGAAAAACTTGCTTTTAACAGCGTTTTGTACTAGCGTTTATGAGCGTTTATTAGCGGTAGCGTTTATGGGCGTTTTCAATAAAAATACACAGAGGACACTCCAAAAATCCCACAGTACATTCCGAACTCCCACAATGCATTGAAAAAATAGAATGCCGAACACTAATTAACGCGCGTTTATGAGCGTTTATAAGCGTTTATGAGCGTTTGTCGTTTTTTGGCGGTGCAAAAAATGCACTTTGAACGCGAATTTCTGGCGTTCAGAAAAAAGCCCATCAACTCCACTGCTCATTAAAGCTGAAAAACGTCCATGTGTGCATGGACACATAGGCTATCATAGAGTGGAGTTAACGCCGAAATTCCGCCAGATGAAGCTTGTATTTTTATTAAAAACGCCCATGAACGCTAACACTCATAAACGCTAATAAACGCTAGTACAAAACGCTGTTAAAAGCAGGTTTTTCAACCAGCGTTTTCCGCCAGCAATCTGGCGTCCAGAAAAAGCTTTTTTTTGAGCTTCGGTGTGCATGAAGCCTAAAAAGGGAAGTTTAATGCTTCCGAGCATGCGTCAAATTGTTTCCGAGCATGCGTAGGAATCTTGCGCGTCGGTATCTGTACAGGCGATCGGAATTTCCGATCTGAACTTTTTCCGACCGAAAAAATTGAGAACCTGCTCTCAATCTTTTGCTGGCCGAAATTCCGCCAGATGGAGCTTACACACGATCGCATTTTCCGAACAAAAGCTCTCATCGGACTTTTGCTGGCGGAATTTCCGACCGCGCGTAGGGGGCATTAGACGCTACGCTCAGGTGTGAATGCAACCTAGGTGCTTTGAATTGAGGCAAGTACACACCATAGAAGAATATGCTTTGTTCATTTTTAATCTCAGAGGTTCTTAGCCACCGTTAACATTATGTAGCTGTTGGAAGAAGGCCAGCTTGTAGCACCATTGTACGTGTTCATCATTTGATCCCACAGACAGACCACAGAGCAGAGCTTTCCACGTGAAGACGTGGCTACAGTGCGGATTAGTTCTCGCTCTCCCAGACGACGCACGGCTTAGATCCCAGAGGAAATGGACACGTACCACCAGTTGCACAAGAGCGGAGGCTGCAGATGTATATTTCCAGGAGCCGCGCGGAGTCACGGATCGGATAAACACAATCTTACATGGAGACGAAACTAAACAACAGCTATACAATGGCCTAAACATCATTAAACACACAAGCGATCTCCCGGGGGGGACGAGGACGGGGAAGAGGCTGTTCACATGCTCCCAGATGAAAATTTCACACACAGCTGACAAAGAGAAGATATGCAGCAAGGCACTGTGGGTAATCAGGGACAAGGTTCTGGCCTGTATGTAGAAGGATCCTGGGGCTGTCTGCTCTACGGGAAGAACATGTCACTGTAAAACGTCAATGAATTGCAGATTCCCACACTGCACAGAGCCCCAGGATCCGCATTCATATTTGGCAATCAGACCCTTGGGGGTAACTGGTGAGCACCTGTGATATGAATCCTTAAACCCCTTGCTTACCGGGCACTTAAACCCCCCTTCCTGCCTAGACCAATTTTCAGCTTTCAGCGCTGATGCACTTTGAATGACAATTGCGCGGTCATACAACACTGTACCCAAATGACATTTTTATCATTTTTTTCCCCACAGATAGAGCTTTCTTTTGGTGGTATTTAATTACAGTTGGGAGTTTTATTTTTTGCTAAACAAACAAAAAAATGCAAAAAAAAAAAAAAAATCATGTTTAATAGTTTGTTATAAAATTTTGGAAACAGGTAATTTTTCTCCTTCATTGAAATGCGCTGATGAGGCGGCACTGGTGGGCACTGATAGGCACAGTTAAGGCGGCACTAATAGGCACAGATAAGGTGGCACCGATAGGTACAGATAAGGCAGTACTGATGGGCACAGATAAGGCGGCACTGGGGGGCAAAGATGGGCGCAGATAAGATGGCACGGATGGGAGGCACGGATGGGCACTGATAGGTACCACGGATGGGCACTGATAGGTACCACTGATAGATGGGATTGATGGGCACTGATAGGTGGCTCTGATAGGTGGCACTGATGGGCGGCACTGATGGGCACTGGTAGATTACACTGATGGGCACGGATATGTGGCACTAAGGTGCAGCACTGTTGTTGAGGCAGATTGTTGGCACTGATAGGTGGCACTGATGGGTGGCACTTTTGCCTATACTTAGGTGGCACTGGCAGGGGGCAGTGATCAGGACTAAAGTCCCTTTCACGGCCGCTGGTGATCGGCTTTTTTCTTCTTTTTGCTGTCAGCGTGAGGAGGAAAAATAGCCGATTACCGGCTCTGTTGTGTCACATGATCAGCTGTCATTGGCTGGCAGCTGATCACGTGGTAAGGGGTCGGGATCGACCCCTTACTCCGATCTGTGATCAGGCGAGTCTCGTAGATTCGCTGATCACAGAGCGTGCCATGCGTGCCCCTCAGGGGGCGCGCAGACTGCTCGTACACGGGACGACGTCACCGTTTTTTGCAGTTCAAAGTACCTGAACTTAATCCTAACCCTCTACCCTAAACTGAGAGACTCTGTTTATACTTCAAATAAATAAACCAAAAGAAGATTCAGTGTCAGTTTCCACATTTCTTTGGGCCATCTACCACAGGAACCCCTAGACCGAGAAAGAGTCAAGAAGGTAACGGTAAGCCCAATAAAACCAGCAGCTCCTTCGGGGGTCAGTGCTACACAATGTAATACTGACATATAATCACACACATGGGTTGGACTTGATGGACTTGTGTCTTTTTTCAACCTCACCTACTATGTAACTATGTAATGTTGTGAAACTACAAGTCCCATGAGGCATTGCAACCCGCTGACAGTTACCAGCTCGACTACCAAAGGCAGAGGTCATTGCGACCCCTGATGCTACGTCCATGGATAGTGGCTTTTCCAGCATTCAGCAATTTGGCAGTTTAAGGCCCCTCCCACACAGGTGGGCCAATCGGGTCTGCCTGCCATTTGTTTTTTGTTTTTTTTAGGCGGACTCTCCACTGCCCTCTATGGAGTGGCACATGACAGTGGCAAAGTTAGACGTTCTTTTACCCGGGGCAAAGAATCAGTTTGCCCCCCCCCATTACCAGGACAAAGTCAGTCAGTGCCCTGGATGAAGATGCCAAACTGCCAAAAATGTCTAAACAGGCAGCTGCCGGGGGGGTGGCATAAAAGGGGTTGCCTTTGCGACCCCTGATGCTACACCCATGGATAGTGGCTTCTCCTGCATTCAGCAATTTGGCAGTGTAAGGCCCCTTTCACACAGGTGGACCAATCGCTGTCAGTTTTTACTTTTTTCCACTGCCCTCTATGGAGTGGCGCATGTAAATGGACAGGTGTCCGTTGATACCCGCCAACATCCAAACCGATCCTAGCCGCTAAAAATAGACAGATAGGGGATCTGTCCCCTCTCTGTCTGGTGGATCGGATGACAGTTGGATGTAAATAGACAGACAGTCGGTTTACATCTGACTGCCCATAGAGGAAAGTGGGCTGTGTCCGCTCTGCATGGGTGGAGTGGACACAGACCTGTCACCTGGGATCAGCGGAGAGATTCCATGCTGAGCAGGTGGATCAGCTGCCCTTCTCTGTGAAAGAGAAGGGCAGCTGATACAATAGACAGAGGGATTAGGCAGAAAAGTGGGAAAATCCCAGGCCATGGCTGTTGAGTCAGTTGTCTGTCTCTCCCCCCCCCCTGTGCTCCTCTATTCCCCCCCCCATGCTCCTCTGGTCCCCCCTTCATCAGAAGTCAATAGTCCCCCACCCTCCCTTCATAAGAAGTCAATAGCCCCCCACCCTCCCTTCATCAGAAGTCAATACTCCCCCACCCTCCCTTCATAAGAAGTCTATAGCCCCCACCCTCCCTTCGTCAGAAGTCAATAGTCCCCCACCTACCCTTCATAAGAAGTCAATAGCCCCCCACCCTCCCTTCATCAGAAGTCAATAGCCCCCCACCCTCCCTTCATCAGAAGTCAATAGTCCCCCACCCTCCCTTCATCAGAAGTCAATACTCCCCCACCCTCCCTTCATAAGAAGTCAATAGCCCCCCACCCTCCCTTCATCAGAAGTCAATAGCCTCCCACCCTCCCTTCATCAGAAGTCAATAGTCCCCCACCCTCCCTTCATCAGAGGTCAATAGTCCCCCACCCTCCCTTCATCAGAAGTCAATAGTCCCCCACCTTCCCTTCATAAGAAGTCAATAGCCCCCCACCCTCCCTTCATCAGAAGTCAATAGCCTCCCACCCTCCCTTTGTCAGAAATCAATAGTCCCCCACCCTCCCTTCATCAGAGGTCAATAGTCCCCCACCCTCCCTTCATCAGAAGTCAATAGTCCCCCACCTTCCCTTCATAAGAAGTCAATAGCCCCCCACCCTCCCTTCATCAGAAGTCAATAGTCCCCCACCCTCCCTTCATCAGAAGTCAATAGTCCCCCACCCTCCCTTCATCAGAAGTCAATAGTCCCCCATCCTCCCATACATTACAGTACAACCCCCCCTTACTTTGTGCTGTTGCCGCAAAGGAGCTGGGAGGCAGAAAGTGCAGGATCCGGATCAGGGCCAGAGGAAGGCTGAATGCTAAGACCAGGGGAGGCTGAGACCACTGCACAGAGAGGTGCAGGATCTGTAGGAGTCACATTGTTTTCCTCTCTGCTGCCACCCGCAGAGACAGGGGGGAAGGATGCCTAAGCCTCTTCACGGTTGCACGCAGAAGTGCAGGATCTGGCGGAGGAGTTCTGTCCTCCTCTCTGATGACTGCTGAGACAAGGTGAGGGCAGAGACACGGGCTGCAGCTGTAGGAGAGGTGTGAGGGCCACATGAAATGGCCTGGCGGGCCTTGTGTTTGACGTTCTAGACTATAAACTGGCTCTGGCCTGTGGCGTTGAGGGCGGCCATTAAAACTTTCAGAGCTTTCCAAATGCCTCTACTTAAGTCAACAGAAGAGCACCACAAATGCTCACCTCTGAAACGCGTCTAAAACATGTCTGAACACACATATTAACCCTAAAGGGATATCAGAGGTCTTTTATTCTTAACGTCCGTGTGAACCCAGCCAATTGTCCCAAATTCTCTCATGGTCTATAATGTACAATTAGGGTCAGTCAGTGAACATCCGTATTCTTTTCCTGTCCAAAGTGACATCAAGAATAAATGGCGGAGGCATTCTAGTGTCTCAGTGCCGGGTAGGCAGGAAGTGGAGGACAGTGGAGGTCAACTTACATAAAATAGGGGGCTTCAAGTGTGGCCCCTGACATCAGCAAATATTTCATGAATGTAATGTTAAGGAAAACTGTCAGAGGGCAAACATACAACAAGAGTTGGTTGAGGTGATTGAAGCCTTATTAGTGCATTTGCAACAAGAACAATTGAGCCCTGTCCGTGATCCTTTTTTATTTGCACATCCATATTTTCCTGGACAAGCTTTTGCGGTGTGTTTTTTTTCAAGGTTCAAGCAGTACCCCGAGAGCTTGTCCTGAAAATGTTGATGTTTGTGCAAATAAAATAAAAAAGTATCACGGACAGTACTTGTTCTTGTAATAACAGATAGTCAGAGACTACAGACATGCTACAGGAGATGATCAGAGACTGCAGACATGATACAAGAGATGGTCAGAGACTGCAAACATACTACAGGAGATAGTGAGAGACTACAGACATGATACAAGAGATGGTCAGAGACTGCAGACATGATACAGGAGATGATCAGAGACCGCAAAAATGATACAAGAGATGGTCAGAGACTGCAAACATACTACAGGAGATAGTCAGAGACTGCAGACATGATACAAGAGATGGTCAGAGACTGCAGACATGATACAAGAGATGGTCAGAGACTGTAGACATGCTACAAGAGATGGTCAGAGACTACAAACACGATACAAGAGATGGTCAGAGACTGCAGACATGATACAGGATATGGTCAGAGACTACAGACATGTTACAGGAGATGGTCAGAGACTGCAGACCTGATACAGGAGATGGTCAGAGACTGCAGACATGTTCAGAGACTGCAGACCTGATACAAGAGATGGTCAGAGACTGCAGACATGCTACAGTAGATGGTCAGAGACTGCAGACATGTTACAGGAGATGGTCAGAGACTGCAGACCTGATACAAGAGATGGTCAGAGACTGCAGACATGTTACAGGAGATGGTCAGAGACTGCAGACCTGATACAGGAGATGGTCAGAGACTGCAGATATGTTACAGGAGATGGTAAAAGACTGCAGACCTGATACAAGAGATGGTCAGAGACTGCAGACATGTTACAGGAGATGGTCAGAGGCTGCAGACATGTTACAGGAGATGGTCAGAGACTGCAGACCTGATACAGGAGATGGTCAGAGACTACAGATATACTACAGAAGATGGTTGTAGACTGTAGACATACTGCAGGAGATGGTCAGAGGCTGCAGATATATTAAAGGAGATGGTCAGAGATGGCAGACATACTACAAAAGATGGTTGTAGACTGCTAACATACTACAGGAGATGGTCAGAGACTGCAGACATGATACAAGAGATGGTCAGAGACTGCAGACATATTATAAGAGATGGTCAGAGACTGCAGACATATTATAAGAGATGGTCAAGAGACTGCAGACATATTATAAGAGATGGTCAGAGACTGCAGACATATTATAAGAGATGGTCAGAGACTGCAGACATATTATAAGAGATGGTCAGAAACTGCAGACATGATACAAGAGATGGTCAGAGACTGCAGACATACTACAGGAAATGGTCAGGGACTGCAGACATGCTACAGGAGATTTATGCATGTTCACACATCTGACGTCAATGCATTCTGTTGGCTAGAATATTAACTTATTCTGCCCATTAGAATGTATTAACGTGCAAATGCGAGAACACGCATAAATGTACCCAGTATTCACGTGCATTTAGGGGCCTTTGAACGTTTTTTATGTTGAAAAGTTCCTCTCCTGAACCTGACTTTGATGGGGTTTTTTCTACCCCTGTAAATGCTTATGTGTACAAGGGCACATACTATGGGTTACCCTAGAGGAGCTTATGAGCATAACGTACACGTGTGCGCACATAGATGCGTGACTATGAGGCATTCATGTATTCCAATAGCCTGAATAAATGAATATTCTGGCCTGTAGAATGCATTTACGCTCAATGCCATAAGTGCGTAAACGTGCGTACGTACGCAATATTTTCTGCAAAGTTCTGTCCGAAAAGAAAATCCAGCATATTTGGGGCATCGGTTTTTGGGCCTGTGTGAAGGAGGCCTAAGGGGTTAATTTGGTAGAGGTTGGACTGCACAACGTGAGGCTCTCAGTCCTCCATCTAAACAGGACCCTCCTGGAGGTGACTCACGGTGCAAGCATCCACCGGCGCTATGCCGGAGCAGGAAAACGATCTGACATTCAGGAATCAGGATGATAACTGTTTACACAGCCGAGCGAATCCTCTGAAATAAGTGTTGGAAAAAAAGAGAAACGCGTCATTTATTATCTGCATGGAGACTACATGTCCAGTACGAAAGGTGGAACATCTGCTTTAAAGGGAAAAACATTTATTTTTGTTATTTTGTATCTAAAGCCAAAACTTTTTTTACTTTAGTGGTGAGAGGTTAAAACCTTTTCCAGGTTTTTATTGCTTATTGAGAAGCATTGGATTACTCACATTTTTATATAGATGTAGCACCTCCTCAATAGGCTAGGTAGATTTAGTTCTTTTTGGCTCCCCTGTAATCAGTGGTGCAGTTTGTGATTGCTTTGGACTGTTCTGGGCTTCCGTGGCTGCAGGTTTTCGAAAGGTTCCCCCTGCCTTCTGGAGGATTCTAGAATGTAGTGGGCTGGAAGAGGCAGATCTTTCAGCCTGAAGATTTATGTGGTCTCAGCCAATCCCTGGGGAAGGATGCCCAGTAAGTGGCTGGGGAGTGCATGAATAGTCTGTTTAAGAGTCCAGGGCTTACTACGCATGCACCAATGGCGCTTTGCTGCAAGAGGAAATCCGTGCCAACTGAGCATGCGCCAAAGACCCCTCAGGGAGTCAACCCACACTTGAGCAGAAGACTTGATGGAAAAGGGCAGGAAAATGCCCAGGACGTGCACAGGAAGTGACCTCAACCTGATGGAAAGAGGTGGGAAAATACCCAGGAGGCGCACAGGAAATGACATCATCCTGATGGAAAAAGGCGGGAAAATCCCCAGGAGGCGCACAGGAAGTGACTTTAAACTTCGCTATATAAGCCCAGACCAGACATTGCCAAATTGCTGGATTAACTTCAGTCCCCCCTTGTTCCTGTGCTAGTGTGTGATTTGTCTGAACCTGTTGCGACCTGGAAACCAATTTGACTACTCTTGATTGCTGCTTGCCATTGCCCCCAGATTTGTATCTTAACCATTCTACCTCTTTGCCCCTTTTGTACTCAGCTGCCAGATTGGAACTAACCCCGACTTGGATCTCGACCATTCTTCTTCGAATTAACCCTTTTATGCTTTGTTGTCCAACTGGACTTGACCTTGGCTCGTATCTCGGACTAAGGCTTGCACAGTGCTCCACACCCCTGACACCCCTTCCACTAAGGTGTCCACCAAGTCTCTGTCTCCATCTTCAGAGGCTTTAAGGACCCAAGGTGCAAGGGAGGCCTCCCCACTACTTCGGTCTAGTTCTAATCCCTCCAATAAACAACAAAAGCAAAGTACTGGACTGTTTTTTGACTCTGGGAGACTGTGGAAATTCAGTGTGCCTGGCTGTGTAGGGTGGGGGATCCCTTCCAACTTGTGGCTCCTTAGGGAATGCAATACTGTTGTATTGGCACTTTTCCTATGGTGTCCCAGTGTTGCTCATTCCCTTAGTTACTACTGGACAGACTGTCCTAAGGAGCTTTGGCAATGTGAAGAGTGTCCTATTGTTACTGCCCTGTGTTACTGGGGTATCTCAGAGCTCCCTGCACCCCAGGGTGGATTTGATTTTATTTGCAATTAGAAAGGAAATCCAAAGCAAGGTCCCCCTTCTTCAGGGTTGGATAGGATAGAAGAAATGAAACATCAGAAGGACAGGCAGGACAGGCAGTGTGGCAGCTGGTGCTGGATTTTTTTTTTGGGGGGGGGGGGGGGGGGCTTACAAACAAACAGAAAAATTAAGAATAATACTGGAAAAAAACATCAACTGCAGCCTCACTGTGCCCATCAACTGCAGCCTCACCCTGCCCATCAACCACAGCCTCACTGTGCTCATCAATTGCAGCCTCTGTGCCCAGCAATTGCAGTCACTCTGCCCATCAATTGCAGTCACTCTGCCCATCAATTGCAGTCACTCTGCCCATCAAATGCAGCCACTGTGCCCATCAAATGCAGCCATTGCGCCCATCAATTGCAGCCGCTGTGCCAATCAATTTCAGCCACTGTGCCCAACAAATGCAGCCACTGTGGCCATCAAATGCAGCCACTGTGACCCCCCCCAGCGGGATTTAACCAGCACAACCCCCCCCCCCCCCGTCGCTCGCTCATTGTCTGACCGGCACTCACCCCTTCTTGGTGGCAGGTCAGACAGTGGGTGACAGCGGCAGGCTGTGCGACGGGCAGCGGGTCAGGCAGCAGCGAGCTGTGGGTGAGGCGGCGGCTCCTGTGTCCTCCATGCTTCCGCTGTGCTCTTCTTTCCTCCTGATATGCATCCAATAAGATCGCCTGTCCTTTCAGCCAATCAGGTGATGGGTGTCAGACCCGCTCTTCCTGATTGGGGGAGAGGCGGTTCAGTGTTAGAAAAGCGAATATTCATTTGCTCTGCTAACACTCCTGGGTGGGCTTCCGAGCGCAATAAACTCTGCGCTCCGAGTTCAACCTATTTTGAAGCTTATTAGAGCCTCCGGCTCTAATCAGGTCCTTCAAAAAAAAAAAAAACACCCCCGCCGCTGTAATTCAGGCATCCAGCGTCCTAAAAGGGGCCTGACACAGGAATAGAGGGTGGCTGCGGCGTCCATGGATAGATTCACGCTATGCATGAATCTATCTATTACTCATATAGGGTGGTGTGATAGAGGGGGTGGCCAGGGGACGGGCGATTAATAATACACTGAAATATGAACTCTACGGAGTCACAGCAGCTATAAAGACACGGCCACAGGTCCTAATTTGACAGGCGTGTTGTGGGTACGCAGCCCCAAACGGACACTGTATGTGTTCAGGGTCGCACGCCTGTCAAATTAGGACCTGCGGCTGTGTTCGTATAACCACTGCGGCTCCATAGAGAAACATAGACTGTACGAAGCTCGGGGCGCTTACACAAACCACTCATTCATGCAGTACAGGCCACATTGCTCAGGTGAATGGGCCCTAACAAGCAAGAAATAATTTTTTTCAAACAGACAAGTGCTTTTTGTCAATTACTTTCCCTTAAGGCTGCGTTCACATTACGGTGGTGCCTTACTATTATGCCATGCATTAATGTGCATTGCATTAGGGCAGCCCATTCATTTGAATTGGTGGCCTAGCGTAGCAAATTACACCAAAAAAAAGTGGCATAACAATTTTTCATAATGCAGTACACCACAAAACACAGTACATCGGGGGTGTCAAACTCAGCTTCATCGTGGGCCACATCAGCATTATGGTTGCCCTCAAAGGGCCGGTTGTATCTGTAAGCAGTGTTAATTTTAGTCTTAGGACTAAAATGGCATTTTAATTTTAGTCCCATTTTAGTCTTCTGCAATTGTTTTTGTTTTAGTCATATTTAGTCGACTAAAATCTCCAGTCCATTTCAGTAATTGCAATTTAGTTGTAGTCATAGTCTTTTGGCTAAAATGGCTTTTAGTTTTAGTCGTATTGTAGTCGATTAAAATAGTATTAATTTAGTCGACTAAAATGTTTTAGTCATTTTAGTCAACTAAATTAACACTGTCTGTAAGACTAGATTTCCAGAGCACCCCACCCCCCTTACATCAAATGTCAAGTGCCCCCCCACCATCAGAAGTCATGAGTCAACCACACTCCCTTACATCGCAGTGCACCCCCCTTACCAGGAAGAAGCTGAGGGCAGAGCTGGGAAGCAGTGCAGGAAAAAAAAATACCCTTGCAGTTACCATCAGACTGCAAGGTATAAATGCTTGTTAAGTCTAGGAGGAGATGAAAAGTCAGGGTGATTAACCCAATGTGGGTATGCGACCGCACCTGAGAGCACCTTAGAGGGATGGCAGCTCTGGACCAGTCACATGTGTAGCACCCTCCTAGATTAATGTGGGCTGTTAGGTCAGTTTAGTTGGCTCCTTTGTAATGAGTAGAGCAGGAGTTGATTGTTTAGGCCTGCTCAGTGTCTCACAGGCTGCTGCTCTGATTGCTATGGTTGCTTCCCCCTGTATTCTAGAGTTTTCTAGAATTATAGTGGGAGGAAGAAAATACTAGGCAGCCTTAATATCTGTGGGACTTTGGCCGATCTTTGGGGAGGTGTGCCCAGAAGGTGGGGGAGAGCCCATAAATAGTCTGAAGCCTGAGACAGGAGCATGAAAAGTTCCTAGGTCCACTTCTACTGGAGGAGACCCCTGGGGCAGGTGTGCTAGAGGCGCCACTAAGAAGACATCGAGGTCCCAGGTGAACCTTAGCTCAGGGGAGGAGGGGGGGTGCTATTCACAAGCTTAAGTCCTGGAATCAAAAGTTGGGTCTGAAAAAGCTCACTGGAGAGAAACAGGAGCAAGTTGTAGGGAAAAGTGTCCAGCTGTCCTATGGTGGTGTGAGCCCACATCTCCCACACTGAGGAGAGCCTGGTGGATATTAGAAGAACCCAACCAGTGATCCTGCCCCCTCCTCCTGTCCATTGTCACCTCCCCTATGCATGCATCCAGCCCCTTTCACGGCGCATGGATTCCGATGCGGAGAGGCTGTTTTTTTTTAAGCACCCATTAGAGCCGGAGGCTTCAATATAGGGTGGGATCGGGTCGCAGAGAGTGCGCTCTGAGCCCACCCTGGTGTGTCACAACAGCAAATCAATATTCGCCGTTGTAACACTGATCCTCCTTCCCGGCCAATCAGGAAGTAGATTATGACACCAGTCATCCGACTGGCTGTAAGGACAGGCGATCGTATTGGACGCCTAGTAGGAGTAGGGGAGGAGCCACACAGCGGAAGCTGCCATGATGCAAGCAGGACACAGGAGTCGATGTCTGCCGCCCATAGGAGCCCGCAAACCACCCATAGGAGGTGGCAACCCACCGACCGTAGGAGCCTGCAACCCGCACAAAGGAGCCCGCAACCCATAGGAGCCTGCAACCTGCTCATAGGAGCCTGCACCCCGCCCATAGGAGCCTGCAACCCACCGCCCATAGAAGCCTGCAAACCACACATAGGAGCACGCAACCCACTACCCATAGGAGCATGCAAGCCACCCATAGGAGCCTTCAACCTGCCACTAGTAGGAGCCTGCAACCTGCCCATAGGAGCCCGCAACCTGCCACCCGTAGGAGCCTGCAACCCGCCAATAGGAGTCAGCAACCCACCGCCCATGGGAGCCAGGGGGGTGTGCTGCCCACTGATCAACCAGGGGGGTGTGGTTGTTTGCCGCCCCCCCCCCCCCAAGAAAAAAACCACTGTTGGACTGTCCACTTTCCAAAAATAGGTCATTTGGGGGGTATTTGACCTTTCCTGGCATTTTCAGGCCTCAAGAAATGAGATTGGTCATCAGTACATCAGGATTGATCAATTTTAAGATATATATATACCATCGTTTGCAGACTCTATAACTTTCCTACAGACTAAATAATAAACAAAAAATGTAGCAGAATACAGTTTAGCCTGAATTTATGAAGAACAATTATATCTTAGGAAACTATTTATAACAGAAAGTAAGAAATGCGCTTTGTTTTTGAATTTATTTTTTATTTTCATTTATTCAGCAAAAAAATTTATAACAGAAAGAAACGCGTTTTGTTTTTTAATTTATTTTTTATTTTCATTTATTTAGCAAAAACATTTATAACAGAAAGAAAGAAACGCGTTTTTTTTTCTTTACATTTTTGCTCTTTTTTTGTTTATTTAGCAAAAAAAAAAAAAAACCCTAGTGGATTAAATACCACCAAAATAAAGCTATATTTGTGTGAAAAAAAAATTATAAAGATGTAAAATTTCAAAATGTGAGAGCGCTGAAAGCTGAAAATTGGCCTTGGCAGGAAGGGGTGAAAGTGCCCGGTGTTGAAGTGGTTAAGCCTTCGTAGGGGTGAGCTATGTGGAATCAGTGTAATGGTTTGCCGGCTTCCCATCGCTTGGCTGCCACAATGCATGGAGCTGGAAGATTTGACAACAGATAACATCATCAGACGGCTCATTCATCATTTTATGAAAACTTGCACTTTTCTATAGCCGGCTCAGCGTGGGACACAGCTGGAAATGTAACTTTTATTTTTTTTTTAACAATTTATCTTTCTAGAATGTGATGTCTGGAGGGGTTCCAGGAGGGGAAATACTGAAAAATTCAAGTGTAAATTTCCTCCAAAGTCCTATAATTCAGCGTCTGTTATGATTATCAGTCAGCTTTGTATATAGACCATGAGAACGCCGAACGATCCCGGATCGGCCGAAACAATAGCAGAGCGGGAAGCCGTGGATCCAGGATACATCAATAGAGGCGTCTTGTTCTTCTTTGTGTTTTATAGGATGTATCAAAGTTGTGTTTACTTCCTTTATTTTTTTCCTGATTAGATGATAAACATTTTCATGTAGAGTGCGAGGGTTTCGCTCAAATGTAGAGCTTGTCCTTTTGCACACGTTTTCCTAGAAATTACTTTAATCCCCTCCAAAAAGGTATATGTTTTCAGCAGGGGGCGGACTGACCATTTGGCTACTCGGGCACTGCCCAAGGGCCCCCGGGCCACTAGGGGGCCCCATCAGGGTTGCCAGCCTCAGTAAAACCAGGGACAGTATGTAAAAATCTGTGGGGTTTTTTTTACATCTGTCTCTGAAATGTCCCTTACCAACATCCTTTTGGTCTAAAAATCCTGAGATTATAGCTGCCCCACCTCTCCAGTACCTTCTCAGCCAATAGAAACATGTCTGTGTATACTGTGTGTACATGTATGTGTATACTGTGTGATTGTATACTGTGTTTGTGTATACTGTGTGGCCCCATAATCTCCTATTGCCGGGGGGGCTCCATAATCTCCTATTGCCCGGGGGCCCCATGAGTTGTCAGTCCGCCCCTGGATTTCAGACAAGCAGAGACCATGGAGAATAAAATGGTAGTAGTTTTTTCTTTTTTTAAATCTTTAACCACTTGCCTACCGGGCACTTAAACCCCCTCCTGCCCAGACCAATTTTCAGCTTTCAGCGCTGTCACTCTTTGATTTACAATTGCATGGTCATACAGCACTGAAAGTTTTATCATTTCTTTCAGATTTAATATTAATTAATATTATTAATTATTAATATTAATATTATATTATATTTAATTGCTGCTGTTTGTTTTTGTTTTTTGCTAAATAAAACAAAAAGGACCACAAAAAAAAACGGTTTCATAGTTTGTTATAAAATTTTTGAAAACAGGTAATTTTTCTCCTTCACTGATGTGCACTGAAGAGGCTGCACTGATGGGAACTGATAGGCACTACTAATGGGCACTGATAAGCAGTGATGAGGCGGCACTGAGAAGTGGCACTGATGGTTGGCACCAATGGTTGGCACTAATGGGTGGCACTGAAGGGTACTGATAGGTGGCACTGATAAGCAGTGATGAGGCGGCACTGATAGGTGGCACTGAAGAGCACTGACAGGTGTCACTGATAAGTGGCACTGATGATCACTGATGGGTGGCACTGATGGGCACTGGTAGGTGACACTGATAGGCAGCACTGATCTGTGGCACTGATTATTAGACACTGGTGGGCATTGATTGGCAGCACTGGTGGGCATTGATGAGTGGCATGGTGGGCACTGGTAGGTGGCACAGTGGGCACTGGCAGGTGACACTGGTGGGCACAGCCACAGCTTTCTGAGTGAGGGACCGATGACAGAGGCCGTGATCGGCTTTTTCCCCACCCCCCCCCCCCCCCCCCCCGCGCTGACAGCGTGAGTAAAAAGAAATTCTAATTACCGAGCTTCTGTGTACATCATGTGACCAGCTGTCATTGGCTGAGGGGCTGGGATCGATCCCTTACTCGGATCTGTGATCACCCGAGTAGACTGGACGCCCTCCCGGCAATTAAGGCCGGGGTAACGACATATTTGGCGACCTATCGCAGTTTGCTACGGAAGTGACGTTCCGTCGCCACCATCTTGCTACACCCCACACTCACAGTAAGGATACACTAAGAAGGGGGAAAGCGGACATGTTTTGCATTTTACACGTATTTATAACAGTAAAGTGAGTTTCTATAGTGAAATACAGGACTTACAACTCCGTATGACTACTTAGGCCGCGTACACACGAGAGGATTGTCCGTCCAACTTAGTCCGCTGAAACGTGTTTCAGCGGACAGTCCGCTCGTGTGTGGGCTTCAGCTGACTTTTTCAGCGGACAGTCTGGCGGACTAAGTCTTTCGGAATTTCCGTAATATTGTCCGTCCAACTTTGGTTTCAGCGGACAGTCCGCTCGTGAGTAGGCTAGTTGGACGGACTAAGTATGGCGCATGCTCAGAAAGGATTTACACGGCCGAAAGTTGCATTGCAGTGTATTGGACGTCGTATTTCTAGTCCCGTCGTACGTGCTGTACACGTCATCGCGCAAGCTTTCAGCGGACTGTCTGTTCATCGTGTGTGGTCAAGTCCGTTCATTCAAAAGTAGGACGGACTGTCTGTCGGATTGTCTGACGGACTTAGTTGGACGGACAATCCTCTCGTGTGTACGCGGCCTTAGATGTTGAATTTTAAAAGCAGCAAACTTTTGTCAGATTAGCAAACCTGTGAGATGAGCAGGAACGCCGCTGCTTTTAAAATTCAAGATCTAAGTAGTCATACGGAGTTGTAAGTCCTGTATTTCACTATATAAACCCACTTTACTGTTATAAATACGTGTAAAATGCAAAACTCCGGTGGGTGTAACAACATGTCCGCTTTACCCCTTCTTAGCCCTTGTACACACGGTCGGAGAATCCGTCGGAATGTGTCCTATCGGACTGTGTTGTCGGATAATCCGACTGTGTGTGGTCTGCATCGGACTGTTTCCGTCGGAATATCCGTCGGACCCAATTTTCCAACTTGTTGGAAATATTTTCCGACCAACTGGTTCGATCGGACATACTCCAATCATGTGTAGAGAATTTTGATCGGACCAAGTGCCACGCATGCTCAGATCAAATTCCTACATCAAAGCTATTGGCTACTAGCCTGAATGTAGTCCCGTCGTAACGAAATTACGTCATCACGTTCTGAAAGATCGGATTTTTCGCCAACTTTGTCCGACCGTGTGTGTATGCAACAGTTTCGGACAAGATCCGACGGACAAAATCCGCCAGGCAAAATCCGACGGATTTGGTTGTGGAAATCTCCGACCGTGTGTACAAGGGCTAAGTGTATCCTTACTGTGGACGAGTGCGGGGTGTAGCAAGATGGTGGCGACGGAACGTCACCTCTGTAGCAAACTGCGATGGGTCGCCGAATATGTCGTTACACCCACGCTGCAGCCGTCTTTCGGCTATAGCGCGAGCGGCAAGTAAAAAATTTTAATGAATTATCAGAAATAACAAAAATATAACGGTACATTGTAGTTACACATCTATCTATTTGTGTCAATTGCAATTTTTTTTTATCACATGATATTTGTGCAGTTATTGATCAATTGCATATTTTCAGGAAAAAAATAAACTAAAATTTCTTTTAGTGCAAACAAACACAATATTATTTTTGATATTTTTGTTATTTTGAAATTATATTTTTTGATAAGATATAAAAGATTGGGTTGCATACAGTAAATAGATACCAAACAAGCCAACTCTTAAAACTCTTAAAATTGCGCACGCCCATGGAATTGCAAAAAAACGATGGTACCTATAGGTGATGCTTTAAAAGCCTTTACAGGTTATCAGTTTAGAGTTAACTGTGAATTATGGTTATGAATTATTGCTCTCCCTTCGGCGTTCATGACAATTAGACATGTGCACTTCGTTTCATTCAGAATTAGTTTTTAAACGAATTTTGAAAAATTCGTTAATTTTGATTTTTCACTCATTTAACAAATTTTTCCAAATATTCGTAAATTTGAAAGTTAGTAAATCTGAAAATTAGTAAATTTGAAATTTCGTAAATTCCTAAATTCAAAAATCTAAAATGATAACTAACTGTCAAATTGTAGGTATTGGAATCTCCTTTCATATTTGGCTGTTGGTAAACGTAACGAATATGAATTTATCCAAAGTTATGAATTATCCGAAATAACGAATGCCGCATCTAAACTAATGGAACGTAACAAATTAAAAATAATAAATAATAATAATAAAAACTTTTTATTAATATTATTTATTATTAATTTGTTTTGTTCCATTTGTTTAGATGCGGCATTCGTTATTTCGGATAATTTGTAACTTTGGATAAATTCGTATTCGCTACGTTTACTAACAGCCAAATTTGAAAGGAAATTCCAATACCTATAATTGAACCACTTCCCGCCTGGCCTATAACAGAATGACAGTCGGGCGGTGGTTCAGTTATCCTGACTGGGTGTCATATGATGTACACTAGGGATGAGCCGAACACCCCCCGGTTCGGTTCGCACCAGAACTTTCGAACGGACCCCAAATTCGAATGAACGTTAGAACCCCATTGAAGTCTATGGGACTCGAACGTTCGAAATGAAACGTGCTAATTTTAACGGCTAATATGCAAGATACTGTCCTAAAAATGGTTTGGAGACCTGGCTCCTGCCCCAGGGGACATGGGTCAATGCCTAAAATGATTTAAAAAATGGCCGTTTTGGCGGGAGCACTGATTTTAATGACGATTAAAGTGAAAAAAAAAAGTGAAATATTCCTTTAAATATGGTGCCTGGGGGTGTCTGTAGTATGCCTGTGAAGTGCCACGTGTTTCCCGTGTTTAGAACAGTCCCTGCACAAAATGACATTAAACGGAAATAACATCATTTAAAACTGCTTGCGTTTTTAATGTAATATCTGGTTCTGACAATATGGATGAAAATCATTGAGAAAAATGGCATGGGTAGCCCCCCGGGCCCATTACCAGCCCCTTTGGGTCTTGTACAGATATTAAAGGGAACCCCTTACCCATATTAAAAAAAGTAAAGACTTGGGGCCCCCAGGCCCTATATACTCACAACAGCAGTATATAGGCGGTGCAAACAAGACAGGGACTGTGTAGGTTTGTTGTGTTAAGTTGAATCTGTTTGTAATTTTCAACTGGTACATTTTTAAAGTGTAGCTCCAGTCAAAAAAACTATTTTTAAGCTTTTTGGAAAACATAGGGAAGGGTTATCACCCCTGTATAATTTGTTTTGTCGTCCATCCTTTTTCATCTCACTTGCTGCTGTCTCCTTCCGTTTGCAAGTAGGAGATGTTTGTAAGTTGGATGTTTGAAAGTAGGGGCCTACCCTATATGCTCTGCAGAAATGGCGGAACAAGGTGTTGGTTTTGCCACAACATTGTAAGCCCTCAAAGTGACTCTTGGTGGGCGCTGGAGCGCCCTGCTGTGAACGATTATATCAAGAATTGTAATTACATGCCATTGTTGAACAGTGGTAGAAAAATTGACCTTTGGTGGTTGTGGTGCTGGTGCCACAACACTATAAGTCCTCACAGTTACTCTGGGTGGGCACAGGAACGGGCCCTCCTGTGAAATATTATATCAAGAATTGTAATTACATGTCCCTGTTAAACAGGGGCAGAAAAATTGGGCCTTAGGCACTGGTGTTGGTGCCACGACACTGCAACCTCTCCCATATACTCTAGTTTTATTGCAGGAATTAACCCTGCTGCAAAGCATTGCATCAAAAATTGTAATTAAATGCCCCTGTTAAACAGGGGTAGAAAAATTGGGCTTTAGGCACTGGTGCTGGTGCCACCACACTGCAACCTCTCCCATATATTCTAGTTTTATTGCAGGAATTAACCCTGCTGCAAAGCATTGCATCAAAAATTGTAATTAAACGCCCCTGTTAAACAGGGGCAGAAAAATTGGGCTTTAGGCATTGGTGCTGGTGCCACCACACTGCAACCTCTCCCATATACTCTAGTTTTATTGCAGGAATTAGCCCTGCTGCAAAGCATTGCATCAAAAATTATAATTAAACGCCCCTGTTAAAGAGGGGCAGAAAAATTGGGCTGATGGCATCACCCAGAACCAGAAATGTTCTTCCAACATATCAGCGGAGGAGGAAGAGGATAGACAATCAACATAACAGGACAGTCACTCAGCATCAGCATAGGCAGTCTTGAAGGGATGTGATATTTCAAAAAAAATTATTCGGTTACATCAGCTTCAGGTGCTTGGTAGCTGTGGGTGATCCAAAACTGATTCATCTTGATGAAGGTCAGTCGATCAACTGATTCGGTGGACAGGCGCACCCTGTGATCGGTAACAAAGCCACCAGCAGCACTGAAGGTGCGTTCCAAAAGAACGCTTGATGCAGGACAGGCCAGTAGCTCAATTGCATACTGTGCAAGCTCTGGCCAGTGATCCATCCTCCAGACCTAGTAAGCCAGAGGATTTTCGGTGGGAAAGGTGTCCAAGTCTGACCTTGCCCCTAGGTATTCCTGCACCATGTAAATCAGACGCTGGCGATGGTTGCTGGAACCGATCATACCTTGGGGCTGAGGACTAAAAAATTGTCTGAAAGCATCAGTCAGACGGCCACCTTCTCCACCGCTCCTTCTGACCGATGCCTCAGCAACACGTTGTCCAGGACCAGGAGTTTGTAACCTCCCAGTCTCTGGGAACGCGTTGCACATACCTTTCTGCAAGGCCTCCCGGAGATGTCTCATCCTCTGCTCCCTCTGCGATGGCAAGATAAGGTCGACAACCTTACCCTTGTACTGTGGATCAAGGAGAGTGGCCAGCCAGTAATGGTCCCTCTCCTTGATCCGAAGAATACGAGGATCCTTCCGCAGGCTTTGCAGGATCAGGGAGGCCATGCAGCGTAGGTTAGCTGAGGCATTCGGTCCGGAGTCCTCTGGGTCACTAAGGACTACATGATCCGCAGCTACCTCCTCCCAGCCATGTACAAGTCCACGTGTTTCTTGGGACTGTAAATCATCCCTACAAGACTGCTGCTGCTGATGCTGAGTGCCAGCCTCCACCTCCATGCTGACACAATCATCCTCCTCCTCCTCTTCCTCCTCCTCATCCTCTTCCTGTGTGATGGGTGGCACAGCAGGAACACTGTCTGGATAAAGGGGGCCTTGAGAGGCAAGGAAGTCCTCCTCTTCCTGCCTCTGTTCTGCCTCAAGTGCCCTGTCCATTATTCCACGCAGCGTATGCTCCAAGAGGTGGACAAGAGGTACAGTGTCACTGATGCATGCACTGTCACTGCTCACCATCCTTGTGGCCTCCTCAAACGGTGACAGGACAGTGTTTGCATCCCTGATCATGCCCCACTGGCGTGGTGAGAAAAAACCGAGCTCCCCTGACCCTGTCCTGGTGCCGTAGTCGCACAGGTACTCATTGATGGCCCTCTGCTGCGTGTGCAGCCGCTGCAGCATGGCCAACGTTGAGTTCCACCTGGTGGGCATTTGACATATAAAGCAGTTCTTGGGCAGGTTCAACTCCTTTTGGAGCTCAGCCAGCCGAGCACAGGCATTAAATGATTGGTGGAAATGCACACAGACTATCCTGGCCTGCTTCAGGACATCCTGTAAGCCGGGGTACCTGCCCAAGAACCGCTGCACCACCAGGTTAAGGACGTGAGCTACACAGGGCACATGGGTCAGTTGTTCCTGTCGGAGGGCGGAGAGGAGGTTGGTGCCATTGTCACAAACCACCATTCCTGGCTTAAGCTGGCGTGGCGTCAACCACCTCTCGGCCTGCCCCTGCAGAGCTGACAAAACATCCGCCCCAGTGTGGCTCCTGTCCCCCAAACAAACCAGCGCAAGCACGGCATGGCATCGTTTTGCCTGCGTACTTGCGTAGCCCCTGGAACGCCTACGGAGCACCGCTGGTTCTGAGGACAGAGCACTGGAAGAGGCCATGGAGGAAGATGAAGAGGAGGGGGTGGAGGAGAGAGGTGTGTCACAACCAATAGTAGCATTTTGGAGGCGTGGTGGCGGAACAACCTCCAACACTACTGCACCTTGTCCTGCATCCTTCCCAGCTGCCAGAAGAGTGACCCAATGGGCCGTGAAAGACAGGTAACGTCTCTGTCCATGCCTGCTGGACCATGAGTCAGCGGTAATATGCACCTTACTGCTGACCGCCCTGTCCAACGAGGCAAGGGCATTGCCTTCCACATGCCGGTAGAGAGCCGTAATTGCCTTCCGTGAGAAAAAGTGGCGTTTGGGGACCTGCCACTGAGGAACCGCACATTGTACAAACTCACGGAAGGGGGCCGAGTCTACCAACTGAGAAGGCAGCAGTTGAAGTACTAGCAATTTAGCCAAGCTAGCATTCAACCGCTGGGCATGTGGATGGCTGGGAGTGAACTTCTTTCGCCGTTCCAGCAGCTGAGGCAGGGACATTTGCCTGCTATAATCGGACGTGGGTGTACTGCTAGCAGAGTTCCCGGAAGCACTTGGCTGTGACACACCTAATTCTACACTTTCATTCCTCTCAGAGCAGGTTTCAGAGAGGACTGAAGGTCTAGTGGGGTTGGAGATGCCAGCTGATGAGGAGCAAGGAGAGGTCCGCTTTGTTCTTTGGTGTGGGTCTTTGAGGTACGCTTGCCAACGAGCTGCATGGCAGGTCAACATATGTCTGGTCAAGCATGTGGTGCCCAAGCGGCTGATGTTTTGGCCACGCGAGATACGCTTGAGACATATGTTGCAAATAGCAGCGGTGCGATCTGATGCACTCGTCTTAAAAAAGGCCCACACCAAAGAACTTTTAGAATAACGCGCAGAGGCAGCACCCTGCACAGGCGGAGCTCTGCGGTTTGATTCAGTCAGTGTGCTGCCCCTAAGCTGGCCATCCTGCCTCGTTGGACATGTGCCTCCTCCTCCTCCTCCTCTCTCCTACCAGGCACCCACGTGGAGTCAGTGCCCTCATCATCCCCTCCCTCTTCATCGCTGTAGCAAACCTGGCAGTATGCTGCAGCTTGCTGTCCTTCTTAAGCATCCCCTCTCTCTGCGCTCACGCTACTGCCTTCCTCTAGCTGAGTGTCATCATCAGAGCCTACAAAACACTGGGCATCCTCCTGGAGCATGTACCCAACACTGTGCTCAAAGAGTTCAGGAGACTCCTCAGGAGGACGTGGTGGGTCTAGGGAAGGAGTCACTGATGATGACATTGAAAGGAGGGAAGACGATGCGTTGGCAGCTGCTTTGCTAACTGGGTGAGAGAGGATGAGGAGGATGAAGAGGGCTTGGTCATCCACTCTACCAAGTCGTTGGCATGTTGCGGTTCAACATGTCCAGCTGCTGAAAAGAAGGACAAGCGTGTCCCATGGCCACGTGCTGATGACAATGCACCGCGTCCACGACCAGCACTGTTGTCTCTAGACACAGAGCCTGCTTGCCCTCTTTTATCGGCTCGCGCCTGTCTGCCTCTCCTTGCTGGCCTTCCAGACATGGTAATGGCCTGAAGGGAGTTGGGTAAAACAGCAGTTGGGTAGTGTATATTGTGCTGGAGGCACACAACACCCACTAACTCCTGCAGATGCCTTTATTATAGAACACCAGAGATAAAGGGGTATACTGTAATTGAGTCACACAACACCCACTAAGCCCTGCAGATGGCTCTATTAGAGAACAGCAATAAAGGGTAGATACAGGTGTATATTATGCTGGAGGCACAAAAAACCCACTAACTCCTGCAGATGCCTTTATTATAGAACACCAGAGATAAAGGGGTATATACAGATGTATACTGTGCTGTGCTGGAGGCACACACAACTTCCAATAACTCCTGCAGATGGCAAGTGGGCTCAAATAGAGAACAGCTATGTAGGTGGATATAGCGGTGTGTACTGGGTACAGAGCACGCAGACAGCACGCACAAGCTCCTAACACTACTGACTGCAAGCTCTATTATAAAAGATAGATCACTAGCTATATAGGTGAGGTGAATATAGCGGTGTATACTGCGGTCAGGGCAAGCAGACAACAACCACTACAGAAGAGCAAGATCGAAAATCGGCCTTAACAATCGGTGTGTACTGTGTTGAAGGTACACAGAACACCCACTAACTGCTTCAGACGCCAACACACTACACAAGGCCGCCGCGCTGGCGGCCTTATATAGTGTGGGGCGTGTACTACACAGCCTGAGCTATGATTGGCCACAGGCATCCTGCCTGTGGCCAATCATGGCTCTCCTCGCTGCTGGCGCTGTGATTGGCCAAGCATGCGGGGTCACGGTGCATGCTTGGCCAATCATGAGCCAGCAATGCACTGCGATAACGCAGTGCATTGTGGGCCGTGAGCGCCACACAAATTTGGCGCGAACGGCCCATAATGTTCGGAATTCGCCGAACGGGCGACCAGCCGATGTTCGAGTCGAACGTATGTTCAACTCGAACACGAAGCTCATCCCTAATGTACACCGATCTCGGTAAAGAGCCTCTGACAGAGGCTCTTTACCACGTGATCAGCCGTGTCCAATCACAATGCTGATCACAATGTAAACAGGAAGAGCCATCGATCGGCTTTTCCTCACTCGCATCTGACAGAAGTGAGTAGAGGAGAGCCAATCGGCTGCTCTTCTGATGGGGGGGTCTGCGCTGATTGTTTATCAGTGCAGCCCCTCCCTCAGATGCCCACCCAGGACCACCAGGGATGGCCACCACACTGGACCACTAGGTATGCCACCCTGGACCACCAGGGATATGCCAATCATTGCCCAGGCAGCTGGCAATCAGTGACAATTAAAAATGCCTGTCAGTCCAAGTGCCACCAGTGATGCCTATCAGTGCCGCCTTTCAGTGCCCATCAGTGCCGCCTATTAGTGCCCCTCAGTGCTGTCTATCAGTGCCACCCATAAGTACCCATCTGTGCAGCCTTTCAGTGCCCACCAGGGTCGCCTATCAGTACCACCTATGAGTGCCCATCAATATCGCCTATCAATGACCATTAGTGCTGCATGCTAGTGCCACCCACCAGTGCCCATCAGTGTCCACCATCAGTTCCCATCAGTGACATCTCATTGGTGCCACCTCATCAGTGCAGCTTATCAGTGCCCATGGTGAAGGAGGAAATGTACTTATTTACAAAAGTTTATAACAGAAACAAAGAAAAACATTATTTTATTTTTTTTCAAAATTTTCGGTCTTTTTTTATTCATTTAACAAAAAAGAAAAGCCGCAGAGGTGATCAAATACCACCAAAAGAAAGCTCAATTTGTGGGAACAAAAAGATAAAAATGTTGTTTGGGTACGGTGTAGCATGACCGCGCAATTGTCATTTAAAAAGTGACAGCGCTGAAAACGGAAAAGTGTCCTGGGCAGGAAGGGGGTGTAAGTGCCCGGTATTGTTAAGTGGCTAATAGTTCGTTATCATTTAAAATTTTTGGATTTTCCTTCTTTTTTTCAGATTTTTGAATTTTCCGATTTTCTGAATTTACGAATGACCCGAAAAACTAAAAAAAATAAACGAATGAAATGAAAACTAACACATTTTTTCGGCAGTGCACATGTCTAATATATCTAATGACAATACTTTACCTAACCTTGATGTTAAGTACACATGCTCAACCTACGCTGCAATTTTTTTATGGGGTGTGTGGGGGGGGGTCGGGGGGGCAGTGAAGGGTACTTAAATTTTTTTTTTTTTACACTTTTTTCTTTATTGCTATATAGAGGTATTATTAGCCCCCATCTGTGATAGCATGGGAAGGTGATAGGTCCATTTTACTAAAGACAATGGAGATCTTTTAGAACGCCAACGTCTCCCCTGTCCTCTGATGCACAGAGCGCGCTGGAATAAGTGCATTCTTTGCTACAGTAGCTGAAGAATGACAGCTGTGACCCTGGAGGTTATGTCATATACATCGCTTCCAAGGTAATTAGCTGCAGGAGGGATCGGGGAAACGGATGTTCCCCGAGTTCCTCCTGCACTAACGAGAGAAGCAGTTTCCCATGGAAGGGGGGGGGGGCGCTCCTTTGAGAACCCCGTCTAAGTGATCAGACGGCTCCCTTATTCTATACAATTCTTTCTTTCTTACTTTTTACACTTTATTTTTTTTTCTCTTCCACTCTATTGCCATAACATAGGGGGCTTATTTGCCCTCTACAGTATGTGATAGCATGGGCAGTTGACAGGTGCATTTTAATAGAGACATTGGGGGTCTATTGGTCCCTCAATGTCTCCCCTGCCCACCACTGCAATTATTCTAGCACAGGTCGCGCTGGAATATCTGCTTTCCCCGCTACAGTAGCTGAGGAATGACGGCCGTGATCCGAAAAGTGATGGAATTCCAGGGTAATTTGTTGCTGGAGGGATCGGGGGGGGGGACGTAACTTCCCCGACTTCCACCTGCTTTAACTTGGGGAAGCAGTTTCCGGTAAGGGGGACGCCTCTTTGAGAGCCCTGTAAAAGTTATCAGGTGGCTCGAGCGCCCACCAGATCACTTATATCGTAAAGCCCTTCACTGGCTCTTAGGCTGGGTTCACATATGAGCCACATGTGGCTCACAGCAGGGGTCTGGTGCATCCTGGTTCACCGTTTGAGGTCCGAATTTAGCCCGGGCTGAATTCAGACCTGAAACGGACTAAAAGACGCACGGACCTGCGGCGGGGATATGTGGAGCGGCTCCATAGAGAGCCGCTCAAAATCTCCTGCTATTGTGAATTGGATGCGGGGGAACCCTCAACCAATTCGCAATGGTGTGAACCCAGCCTTAAACCCTTACAAACCACTTTGACTTACAGGTAAGCCTAGATTAAGGCTTACCTGTAGGTCCAAGAAATATCTCCTAAACCTACACGGTTAAGGAGATATTTTATAAAAATAGGGCACCGCTGTCTACGGCGTAGGCGCACTGGCTGCGCCACAAGTGAAGGCAAACATGCCGTCGCTTACAGCTCCCGTGGGCATTCGCTGGAATGACGTTATCACTGCTCCGGCCACTCACAGCGATGGAGCAGCGATACCCAGAAGAAGATGGACGCTCCGTGCTACAGGAGACATCAGTGATATTGCTGGCTCCTGTGTCAGGTAAGTGACACATAATGGGCTATTATGCGATGCACAGTAGCCCATTATGCTTTACCTTTGCAGGGAGACAAAGAGGAAGTAAAACCCATCAGGGTTTACTTCCTCTTTAAAGTCGGTATCAAGCTCAGGACCAGCCGTGAGCTTGATTTAACCGCTTGTCTACCATGTCATTTATAAACGTACCTTGGTAGACAAGTAAGCAAGTGTAGCCAAGTCCCGGGTCCCCTTTGGTCTAATGAGAACCTCCAGAGTTAGGGACAGCTGACATCCTTCTGTGTAGAGTGGGGTTACGAGACATGGTGGGTGTGATGCAAGGTAGATTGATGGGTGCCAGACACTTCTTGAATGCAGAGATTTATTCTCTCTTAAACAGAACTGTGGGAGAGAGGTTTAGGACCCGGACACCCTTTAGTAGTTGCAATTTTAATTGGCAGACTTTCTTTCTGAGACTTTTATAGGTAGACAGTCATGCAGGGAAAGGCACCCAGACAGACACCACATCTTCATGTGTAGGGGTGCTGTCTTCTATGGCAACAATCTTGAACAGTTCCTACCAAAGGTCACAATGAACTCTAAGCCCTTGTACACACGGTCGGAGATTCCGACGGAATGTGTCCTATCGGACCGTTTTGTCAGATATTCTGACTGTTTGTGGTCTCCATCGGACTGTTTCCGTTGGAATATCCAACGGACCAAGTTTTCCAACTTGCCGGTAAAATTTTCCGACAAAATGCTTTGATCGGACATACTCCGATCATGTGTAGCCTACTCCGACGGACAAAGTGCCATGCATGCTCAGATCAAATTCCTAGACCAAAGCTATTGGCTACTAGCCTGAACGTAGTCCCGTCGTAACAAAATAACGTCATCACGTTATGTACAATCGTATTTTCGGACAACTTAGTCCGACCGTGTGTATGCAACATCACTTCCGGACCTCTTCCGGAATTAATCCGTCGGAATTACTCCGACGGATTTGGTGGTCGGAATCTCCGACCGTGTGTACAAGGGCTCTCACTTCCTCTACAATCTCCTTTTGTAGATCTTCACTCAACTGAGCTCCCAGTCTCTCTCACTAGACTTGCTGATCCACTCACCACTGGATCTCCTGAGCTCTTCCAACCTTCTCACTCAGTATCTTCCTCAAGCATCACCCTCACATCCCCACTGGGTCCCTAGCTTGGTATCCAAGACACATCTCAATCGTCAGACCTGCTCGGTCCCTGGCTTGACACACAAGGCTGCTCTGCAAGCCTCACCTATGCTGGCTGGGTCCCTGGCTTGACACACAAGGCTGCTCTGCAAGCCTCACCTATGCTGGCTGGGTCCCTGGCTTGACACACAAGGCTGCTCTGCAAGCCTCACCTATGCTGGCTGGGTCCCTGGCTTGACACCTTCTGAACGTTCCGAATTCTTCACTGTCCCCGGTTGGTGAGAACACTGCTCCGGTACTTGCTTCAGCTACTCACTGCGGTCCCGGTAACAAGGTGGATGGTCCCTTAGTGGCAACAGCTTCCCCTCTACTTCCGACCACGGCAGAACCGTCATGTCTGGTTGGACTGCAAGCCGCAATCCCAACCCTACACTGCTCTCTTGCTTCTGGATAGGCCCTCAGACAGCCTAGCAGCCAGATGTCCCCCCCCCCCACCGGGATAGTCCTCAGGCTTTGGCCTAACAGCCTAGGACAGCACAACACACTTCCACTCAGACAGCCTTCCAGGTGGCACAGAACCCCCGATCACTTGACCTTACCCAAATAAATAGGCTCTCCCAGCAGGCCAAAGAACCCAAGAAGATCCCTGCCCATTGGCACCCCATCTATTCCTAGTCTGTCCTTGCATCGCCCTTGTCTTATCGAATGTCACCAGATACCCGGCCATCTAGTGACAGAAGGGAGAAGTGCAGCAACTCCAGAATTAGGGTGGAATCAAGTGATCCCCATATCAGTTGGCCAAGGCAACTATACCTGGCAGGTAAATGTACTAGCAGCCCTGCCTAAACATCAGGGTGCTACACAAGAAAACCCGCTCCAGGTGTCTGTTCCAAAATATCACATCCCCCGCCAAACGAGGGTTCTGGCTCAGTATTATCAGAATTATTGGGAGATTAAATATAATACTCAATCTTCTGGCTCAGAATGCAAGACACGTGTAGGTAGAAAAAGGATCCGGATGGCCGCACGCCAAAGAAATTCCTTTATTGAAACTTAATCCATACAAAATCAAAATAAAATGCAATCAGCTGACGCATTTCACACCACTCTCGCTGGTGCTTAATCATAGCTATGTAAACTTTATTTTACCAAAGCCATGTAGCAGTACACATTTTGGCTTAAATTTAGGAGAAAATTCGATTTTTTTGTTTTTATTGGATATGTTTTATAGCAGAAAGTAAAAAATATATATATTTTTTCAGAATGTTCAATCTTTTTTCGTTTATATAATAAAAATAAAAAAAACCCAGTGGTGATCAAATACCACCAAAAGAAAGCTCTATTTGGGTGAAAAAAAAAAATTTATTTAATTTGGGTACAACGTTGCACAGCGGAGGCCCGTCCATTAAGGGTGCCGCCCCCTCTCTCCAGCCACCCCTCTATGTAGAATGGATAGATTCATGCATTGCATGAATCTATCCATGGCCACCACCACCACCCCCTATTCAGGCATCCGGCCCCTTTTAGGACTCCGAGCGCCTGAATTACAGCAGCGGTGGGTTTTTTTTTTTAAGCACCTGAATACGCTTCAAAAAAGGTGGACTCAGGGCGTAGAGCATAGAGTGCTCGGAGCCCACCCAGATGTGTTAGAAAAGCAAATGAATATATGCTTTTCTAACACTGAACCGCCTCTCCGCCAATCAGGTAGCATGGGTCTGATACCTATCACCTGATTGGCTGAAAGGACAGGGATTGGATGCCTAGCAGGAAGCAAGAAGAGACACACTGAGGACACAGCTCACCGCTGCCTGACCCGCCACCAAGTTGCGGTAAGTGTCGGTCAGACAGCGGGCGGGTGGGGGGTCACAGTGGCTGCATTTTATGGGCACAGTGGTGGCATTTGATGGGCACAGTGGCTGCATTTTATGAGCACAGTGGCTGCATTTGATGGGCACTGTGGCTACATTTGATGGCACAGTGGAAGCATTTTATGAGCACAGTGGCTGCATTTGATGGGCACAGTGGCTGCATTTGATGGGCACAGTGGCTGCATTTGATGGGCACTGTGGCTGCATTTGATGGGCACTGTGGCAGCATATGATGGGCACAGTGGCTGCATTTAATGGGCACAGTGGCTGCATTTAATGGGCACAGTGGCAACATTTGATGGGCACAGAGGCTGCATTTGATGGGCACAGTGGCAGTGTTTGATGGGCACGGTGGCTGCATTTGATGGGCACAGTGATTGCATTTAATGAGCACAGTGGCAGCAATTGATGGGCACAGAGGCTGCATTTGATGGGCACAGTGGCAGCATTTGATGGGCACAGTGGCTGCAATTGATGGTTTTCAATATTTTTCAGGTTGTTTGCGCCCCCCCCCCCCCCCAAAAAAAAACAACAACTTTTTAGCATTTAGTTCTGGCTCACTGTGTTCTGGTCTGTTCTGTGTTTCAGTGGCTGCAGGATTTGCAGAAACATCTCTACACTGACAGGTTCACCCAGCCTGGCATCTGTCTAGTACTGAGCAGGAAGGGGGTCATGGCATGGGCCCATTCTTCTCAGGGGGAGGGGTGATAGCTGCTATGGTCACAGTCTTCCCAGGAAGGGTGATACCTGGCATGGGCACATTCTTCTCAGGAGGGAGGGGTGATACCTGCTATGGTCATACTCTTCCCAGGAAGGGGCATACCTGGCATGTGCACATTCTTCTCAGGGGGAGGGGTGATACCTGCTATGGTCACACTCTTCTCAGGAAGGGCAATACCTGGCATGGGCACATTCTTCTCAGGAGGGAGGGGTGATACCTGCTATGGTCACACTCTTCCCAGGAAGGAGGATACCTGGCATGGGCACATTCTTCTCAGGGGGAGGGGTGATATCTGTTATGGTCACACTCTTCTCAGGAAGGGCAATACCTGGCATGGGCACATTCTTCTCAGGGGGAGGGGTGATACCTGCTATGGTCACACTCTTCTCAGGAAGGGCAATACCTGGCATGGGCACATTCTTCTCAGGGGGAGGGGTGATACCTGTTATGGTCACACTCTTCTCAGGAAGGGGGATACCTGGCATGGGCACATTCTTCTCAGGGGGAGTGGTGACACCTGCTATGGTCACACTCTTCCCAGGAAGGAGGATACCTGGCATGGGCACATTCTTCTCAGGGGGAGGGGTGACACCTGCTATGGTCACACTCTTCTCAGGAAGGGGGATACCTGGCATGGGCACATTCTTCTCGGGGGGGGGGTGACACCTGCTATGGCCACACTCTTCCCAGGAAGGAGGATACCAGGCATGGGCACATTCTTTACAGGGGGAGGGGTGACACCTGCTATGGTCACACTCTTCCCAGGAAGGAGGATACCTGGCATGGGCACATTCTTCTCAGGGAGAGGGGTGATACCTGCTATGGTCACACTCTTCTCAGGAAGGGGGATACCTGGCATGGGCACATTCTTCTCAGGGAGAGGGGTGACACCTGCTATGGTCACACTCTTCTCAGGAAGGGGGATACCTGGCATGGGCACATTCTTCTCAGGGAGAGGGGTGATACCTGCTATGGTCACACTCTTCCCAGGAAGGAGGATACCTGGCATGGGCACATTCTTCTCAGGGAGAGGGGTGACACCTGCTATGGTCACACTCTTCTCAGGAAGGGGGATACCTGGCATGGGCACATTCTTCTCGGGGGGGGGGGGGTGACACCTGCTATGGCCACACTCTTCCCAGGAAGGAGGATACCAGGCATGGGCTCATTCTTTACAGGGGGAGGGGTGACACCTGCTATGGTCACACTCTTCCCAGGAAGGAGGATACCTGGCATGGGCACATTCTTCTCAGGGAGAGGGGTGACACCTGCTATGGTCACACTCTTCTCAGGAAGGGGGATACCTGGCATGGGCACATTCTTCTCGGGGGGGGGGGGTGACACCTGCTATGGCCACACTCTTCCCAGGAAGGAGGATACCAGGCATGGGCACATTCTTTACAGGGGGAGGGGTGACACCTGCTATGGTCACACTCTTCCCAGGAAGGAGGATACCTGGCATGGGCACATTCTTCTCAGGGAGAGGGGTGATACCTGCTATGGTCACACTCTTCCCAGGAAGGAGGGTACCTGGCATGGGCACATTCTTCTCAGGGGGAGGAGTGACACTTGCTATGGTCACACTCTTCTCAGGAAGGGGGGTACCTGGCATGGGCACATTCTTCTCAGGGGGAGGGGTGACAACTGCTATGGTCACACTCTTCCCATTAACGGGGATACCTGGCATTGGCACACTTTTGCCATGGTGGTGATACCTGCTATTGTCACACTACTCCCAGGAAGGGGAGTACTTGGCACGGGCACATTCTTTTCAGGTGGTGATACCTGCTATAGTCACACTCTTCCCAGGAGGGGTATTGCCAGGTATGGTCACACACTTCCCAAGTGGTGATGCCAGATGGGTTGGGGGGGGGGGGTATAGGATCCAAATATGGTGCCAAATTCTCTAGGTACTCCTCTATATGCACATGGCACATAGTCAAACATACAGGTACATTTAGAGGCAGAAAAAAAAAAGCCTAGACGCCCCTAGGAGCAGCTGAAAAAATGTAACGGTCCTCACAAAAAACAATTCACTTATTTTTTGATGCCTGAGAAAGGACACCACCTGGTGGCATATAATATCTCTCAGGGAGATCTCATTAGTGGGATTTCTTTGCATGTACTTTATGCACGCTTGCCCCTACCTTTATGATAGGACCCCACTTTCCCTGATGGGAAATGCAAAAAAAAAAAAAAAAACAACGTGAGTGGAAACCCTAAAATTGTGAGGTGTGGGAACAGAGCTTGGAGGTTTCACACCTATGTGTGAGTCTTCATGAAGTATAAATAGCCAGTAGGAACCTTAAGCAACAGATTCCCCCGATGTTAAATGTGTGTCCTAGTGAGTGTTTCTAACTGAAATAACATATTTGGGTGGACCAAATGGTTAATTTTTTGCATACATTTCTCTTCTTTAACAGAACTTGAAATTGAAGTTAGACATTTGCCAGTAGGAAGGATCTTTATTGCAAAAGAGATATAATTAGGCTTCTTATTTTCCTCCTTGCAAGATGCTTTAGAACAGCCTTGCTCAGCCCTTTTACAAAAGAGAAACCCTTTGCGTTAACCCCCTGGTAAATTTAATTAATTGGGGGTCAGTGGAAAATGCCCCTTACATTATTGGTTAGAATACCACCATTAAAAACAAATAAAAAGCTCATCAGTGTTGTGCTGCCGAATCTGCCAAGTGGCATTGGCCCCGAAAAACCCTGCAAGCACCATCAATACATAGGTCAAAACACCTACAACTCAAGGAACCCCTACCAACCTCAACCCCCTGGTTGAGAATGGCAGCTTTATAATGTACACGGAGCTGCTCGTGCAAGAAGGCTTTGTCAACCTGGTCAATAAAGATGGCAGAAGACCCCAAACCAGGAAGAAGCTAGGGGGAAGATGTTGGCATCGGCGAGGAAACTTGTGGATGTTGTAACACTGCAGAGGAGTTCAGTTGAGGTTCTGCTTTAAATGCCTATAAATACGTGTGGATGTGGATATAGCACTGGTACTTTCCATGGCAGCTATTCTAGGCTCAATTCCCACAACCTCTGCAGAGTTTGTATGGTTTTGCCGGGTTTGTGAAGGTTCCTCTGTGTATCCCATAGCCTAAAAACAAACATATAGATGCCAAGGCCTTTTTACAGTAATTGCCCTGCAGCCAGGTAAACAATTCAATCTTCAGACTTATTAACCAGTCTAGAGGTAGAGCTGCACAATTAATCGTCAAGAATTGTTATCGAACTGCACAATTAATCGTCAAGAATTGTTATCGAACTGCACAACTAATCGTCAAGAATTGTTATCGCGATCTTGACTAAAGTGTTTCACAATTCTTTCTATGCAAATAATTCTCTCTGCTGCTGCGGTGCGGGTGTCGACGGTAAAGCAGCGCTATTTTTAGCACTGCTTTACCATTGTTTTAGCGGCGGTATGCGGCCACTTTGCGGGCAGTTTTAACCCTTTTTCGGCCGCTAGAGGGGGTTAAAACTGCCCTGCTAGCGGCCGCTTTACCGCCGACACCCGCACCGCCCCAGTGTGAAAGGGGCCTTAGAATTAAATAGACTGAGCTCTTCAGGACATAAGACACAATGGGGGTTGATTTACTGAAGGCAAATCCGCTTTCCACTACAAGTCTACTTGGAAGTGCAGTCGCTTTAGATCTGAGGGGAAGATCTGAGTTGCTGAATTTATCATCCAATCATGTGCAAGCAAAAATGCTGTTTTTTTTATTTTCCTTGCGCGTCCCTCTCAGATCTACAGAGACTGCACTTCCAAGTGCACTTGCAGTGCAAAGTGGATTTGCTTTTAGTAAATAAACCTCCCTGAAAGACTTACCAGAAAAAGAAGCCCATGACAGGGCTTCCATCTTCACCCGGTCTTACTTTCGGGTTCACGGGCTGCACGCCGTGCAGTGCACATGCGCCCCATGACATCACCAGTGCTGCTAAAGTAAATATCTCCTAAATCAGGGTCGGCAACCTACAGCCTGCGGCCCGCACACGGCCCGCCGCCGCTTAATGTCCGGCCCGTCCAGGGCTGCCACCCGTCCGGGACTCACCCGGACAGTCTGGGTTTTGAATCATGTGTCTGGTTTTCAGACCACCTGGAACCCAGGCACAATATTCAGAATGGATTGTGGCTCCCCAAGTAACCAAGTACAACAACTGCAGAGTGCATACTGTAGGTGTGCACAGGTACCCCACCCCTATGCACGGACAGGAGAGGAGAGAGGGCTTGATCTGCCCCTCCTCCTCCCGCCCCTACCCCTCTGTCTGCCCATTCACACTTCGATCCCCGGCAGTCTGTGCCTCAGGGAAGGGATGGGTAAGCTGGAATTTTGAAGCTCAGCAACCGGCAGATAAATCGCGGATGAAAGGTGTCCATGCCTGAGCCTCCATCCTCTGGTGAGTGAGTTCACCATCCAATGTCTGCGTCTGAAGTCTCCCCCTTCCCTCCCTTCTCTCTCCTGCTTCTAAGAAAGTGAGTACAATAAGGTAAGGGCGACTCAGATGTAAGGGGCGCCCTGTGGACTCTGATGTAGGAACCCTAATTTAAGGAGGGATGCTGGGAACTCTGTAAGTGGGAGGTTTGGTGAGCAGAAACCCCTTTACATCTAAGTTGCCCTCTACACCAGAGTACACAGCATTACCCCTTAACAAAAGTGTTTGCCATGCGCTGTTAAAGTGTTCGGGTTTGGCTTGAAGAGAAAGTGGCAACCCTAAGCCCGTCAGTGCACGTGATGAATTCACGTGCACCAGAACCGCGGCCATTTTTTTTTAATGTAATCTTTTCTCTTTCTTATTTTATTTTTGTCAGCAGAAAAACAGAGTGCAATGTAACTGTTACAATGAATAAAAGAAAACAACAGTAAGGGGCTTTGGGTTACATGCATAGAGAGGATCCCTGACACATTTAGACAGCTCGCCTCATATGACTTCATCAAGTTGTACCCCCATCCCAGGGGCAGTGCTGGGACAAGGTCATCCAGTGCCCAGGGCAAAGATGCCAAGCTGCGCCCCCCTTTCCCTTGGGGTTGGGGTCAGGGTGCTGCGCCCCCCTTTCCCTTGGGGTTGGGGTCAGGGTGCTGCTCCCCCTTTCCCTTGGGGTTGGGGTCAGGCTGCCCCCTACCCTTGCAAAAAACCATTGCGCCAGGGGCAGCCGCCCCCTCCTGCCCCCCCCGTTTGTCCCGGCCCTGCTCAGGGGGGTTTGTGATTGAGGGACCTTAGTTGCTAAACAGGGTTATGTTTTATTTATGGAGTGCAGCATTTCAACCCCGCGGACATTTTAACCCCGGTTGGCTAAGAAGCCACTCGGCTGTTATCCGCGGCTCGCCCAGGCTCTCCTCTCCCAACGGCTTCAATCGGGTCTCGGATCTAGTAACCCGGAAGCGATGTCATGACATCACGACCGGTTCACAGAAGATTTAACCACCAAACTTTAAGTACAAAGGAGGGATTTGGGGTCTTATAGACCCTCGATCTCTCCATAAAGAGTACCTGTCACTGCCTATTACTGTCACAAGGGATGTTTACATTCCTTCTCTGACAGCAATAATGTGATCAGAATTTTTTATTTCTTTTTTTAAAGGGACAGTGTAAAAAAAATAAAAATAAAAATAAAAAAAAATATTTTTAAGGGCCCCATCTCACTGTGCTCGCGTAAGTCACGGCCGCAAATGTAAACAGCGTTCAAACCACAAATGTGAGGTATTGCCACAATAGTTTGAGGGAGAGCAATAGTCCTAGCACTAGATCGGCTCTGTAACTCTAAACTGGTAACCTGTACAAATTTCTAAAGCGTCGCCTATGGAGATTTTTGAATATCATAGCTTGTCGCTATTCCACGAGTGTGGGTAATTTTAAAGCGTAACATGGGGGCAGGGGCTGTGTAATGTAAAGGATTCCAGAGGTGTGGGGCTGTGTAATGTAAAGGGGTCCAGAGGTGTGGGGGCTGTGTAATATAAAGGGTAACCAGAAATGCGGGGCTGTATAATTTAAAGGGGTCCAGAGGTGTGGGGGCTGCATAATGTAAAGGGGTCCAGAAGTGCAGGGGCTGTGTAATGTAAAGGGGTCCAGAGGTGCGGGGTTGTGTAATGTAAAGGGGTCCAGAGGAGCAGGACTGTGTAATGTAAAGGGATCCAGAGGTGCTGGGGCTTTGTAATGTAAAGGGGTCCAGAGGTGCAGGGGCTGTGTAATGTAAAGGGGTCCAGAAGTGCAGGGCTGTGTAATATAAAGGGTAACCAGAAATGCGGGGGCTGTGTAATTTAAAGGGGTCCAGAGGTGTGGGGGCTCGGAATGTAAAGGGGTCCAGAAGTGCAAGGCTGTGTAAAGTAAAGGGGTCCAGAAGTGCAGGGCTGTGTAATGTAAAGGGGTACAGATGTGTGGGGCTGTGTAATATAAAGGGTAACCAGAAATGCGGGGGCCGTGTAATTTAAAGGGGTCCAGAGGTGTGGGGGCTGCGTAATGTAAAGGGGTCCAGAAGTGCAGGGCTGTGTAATGTAAAGGGGTCCAGAGGTGCGGGGGCTGTGCAATGTAAAGGGGTCCAAAGGTGCGGGGGCTGTGTAATGTAAAGGGGTCCAGAGGTGCGGGGGCTGTGTAATGTAAAGGGGTCCAGAGGTGCGGGGGCTGTGCAATGTAAAGGGGTCCAGAGGTGCGGGGGCTGTGTAATGTAAAGGGGTCCAGAGGTGCAGGGCTGTGCAATGTAAAGGGGTCCAGAGGTGTGGAGCGGTGTTTCTTCTTTACCAAGCCTTTTAATTAACATGCAAAAAGTTAGGCCCTCCCACTTGCTGGTAAATTTAAAGGAGATTGTACAATCAGTTTGCATCATGTGTGATTAGCTAGGAAGCCTTCAATAAATAGAAGAGTGAATATATCCAATGGGGGGGGGGGTTGATTTACTAATGCAGGGGACTGCAAAATCTGGTGGTAGCCAATCAGCTTCTTACTTCAGCTTAATATTCAGGGGGGCTGTGTATTGTAAAGGGGTCCAGAGGTGCGGGGGAGGTGTAATGTAAAAGGGTCCAGAGGTGCGGGGGCTGTGTAATGTAAAGGGGTCCAGAGGTGCGGGGGCTGTGTAATGTAAAAGGGTCCAGAGGTGCAGGGCTGTGCAATGTAAAGGGGTCCAGAGGTGCAGGGGCTGTGTAATGTAAAGGGGTCCAGAGGTGCGGGGGCTGTGTAATGTAAAGAGGTCCAGAGGTGCAGGGGCTGTGTAATGTAAAGGGGTCCAGAGGTGCGGGGGCTGTGTAATGTAAAGGGGTCCAGAGGTGCGGGGCTTTGTAATGTAAAGGGGTCCAGAGGTGCGGGGGCTGTGTAATGTAAAGGGGTCCAGAGGTGCGGGGGCTGTGTAATGTAAAGGGGTCCAGAGGTGCAGGGTTGTGCAATGTAAAGGGGTCCAGAGGTGCGGGGGCTGTGTAATGTAAATGGCTCCAGAGGTGCAGGGCTGTGCAATGTAAAGGGGTCCAGAGGTGCGGGGGCTGTGCAATGTAAAGGGGTCCAGAGGTGCGGGGGCTGTGTGATGTAAAGGGGTCCAGAGGTGCGGGGGCTGTGTAATGTAAAGGGGTCCAGAGGTGCGGGGGCTGTGTAATGTAAAGGGGTCCAGAGGTGCGGGGTTGTGCAATGGAAAGGGGTCCAGAGGTGCGAGGGCTGTGTAATGTAAATGGCTCCAGAGGTGCAGGGCTGTGCAATGTAAAGGGGTCCAGAGGTGTGGAGCGGTGTTTCTTCTTTAACAAGCCTTTTAATTAACATGCGAAAAGTTAGGCCCTCCCACTTGCTGGTAAATTTAAAGGAGATTGTACAATCAGTTTGCATCATGTGTGATTAGCTAGGAAGCCTTTAAAAAAAATAGAAGAGTGAATACATCCATGGGGGGGGGGTTGATTTACTAATACAGGGGACTGCAAAATCTGGTGGTAGCCAATCAGCTTCTTACTTCAGCTTAATATTCAGGGGGGCTGTGTAATGTAAAAGGGTCCAGAGGTGCGGGGGCTGTGTAATGTAAAGGGGTCCAGAGGTGCGGGGGCTGTGTAATGTAAAGGGCTCAAGAGGTGCAGGGGTTGTGTAATGTAAAGGGGTCCAGAGGTGCAGGGCTGTGCAATGTTAAGGGGTCCAGAGGTGCAGGGGCTGTGTAATGTAAAAGGGTCCAGAGGTGCAGGGCTGTGCAATGTAAAGGGGCCAGAGGTGCAGGGGCTGTGTAATGTAAAGGGGTCCAGAGGTGCGGGGGCTGTGTAATGTAAAGGGCTCGAGAGGTGCAGGGGCTGTGTAATGTAAAGGGGTCCAGAGGTGCAGGGGCTGCGTAATGTAAAGGGGTTCAGGGGTGGTGGGGCTGTGTACTGTAAAGGGGTCCAGAGGTGCGGGGGCTGTGTAATGTAAAGGGGTCCAGAGGTGCGGGGGCTGTGTAATGTAAAGGGGTCCAGAGGTGCAGGGTTGTGCAATGTAAAGGGGTCCAGAGGTGCGGGGGCTGTGTAATGTAAATGGCTCCAGAGGTGCAGGGCTGTGCAATGTAAAGGGGTCTAGAGGTGCGGGGGCTGTGCAATGTAAAGGGGTCCAGAGGTGCGGGGGCTGTGTAATGTAAAGGGGTCCAGAGGTGCGGGGGCTGTGTAATGTAAAGGGGTCCAGAGGTGCGGGGGCTGTGTAATGTAAAGGGGTCCAGAGGTGCAGGGTTGTGCAATGTAAAGGGGTCCAGAGGTGCGGGGGCTGTGTAATGTAAATAGCTCCAGAGGTGCAGGGCTGTGCAATGTAAAGGGGTCCAGAGGTGCAGGGGCTGCGTAATGTAAAGGGGTTCAGGGGTGTTGGGGCTGTGTACTGTAAAGGGGTCCAGAGGTGCGGGGGCTGTGTAATGTAAAGGGGTCCAGAGGTGCGGGGGCTGTGTAATGTAAAGGGGTCCAGAGGTGCGGGGGCTGTGCAATGTAAAGGGGTCCAGAGGTGCGGGCGCTGTGTAATGTAAAGGGGTCCAGAGGTGCGGGGGCTGTGTAATGTAAAGGGGTCCAGAGGTGCGGGGGCTGTGCAATGTAAAGGGGTCCAGAGGTGCGGGGGCTGTGCAATGTAAAGGGATCCAGAGGTGCGGGGGCTGTGCAATGTAAAGGGATCCAGAGGTGCAGGGGCTGTGTAATATAAAGGGGTCCAGAGGTGCGGGGGCTGTGCAATGTAAAGGGGTCCAGAGGTGCGGGGGATGTTCAATGTAAAGGGGTCCAGAGGTGCGGGGGCTGTGTAATGTAAAGGGGTCCAGAGGTGCGGGGGATGTTCAATGTAAAGGGGTCCAGAGGTGCGGGGGCTGTGTAATGTAAAGGGGTCCAGAGGTGCGGGGGCTGTGCAATGTAAAGGGGTCCAGAGGTGCGGGGATGTTCAATGTAAAGGGGTCCAGAGGTGCGGGGGCTGTGTAATGTAAAGGTGTCCAGAGGTGCGGGGGCTGTGTAATGTAAACGGGTCCAGAGGTGCGGGGGCTTTGTATTGTAAAGGGGTCCAGAGGTGCGGGGCTGTGTAATGTAAAGGGGTACAAAGGTGCAGGGGCTGTGCAATGTAAAGGGGTCCAGAGGTGCGGGGGCTGTGCAATGTAAAGGGGTCCAGAGGTGCGGGGATGTTCAATGTAAAGGGGTCCAGAGGTGCGGGGGCTGTGTAATGTAAAGGTGTCCAGAGGTGCGGGGGCTGTGTAATGTAAACGGGTCCAGAGGTGCGGGGGCTTTGTATTGTAAAGGGGTCCAGAGGTGCGGGGCTGTGTAATGTAAAGGGGTACAAAGGTGCAGGGGCTGTGCAATGTAAAGGGGTCCAGAGGTGTGGAGCGGTGTTTCTTCTTTACCAAGCCTTTTAATTAACATGCGAAAAGTTAGGCCCTCCCACTTGCTGGTAAATTTAAAGGAGATTGTACAATCAGTTTGCATCATGTGTGATTAGCTAGGAAGCCTTCAATAAATAGAAGAGTGAATATATCCATGGGGAGGGGGGGGGGGGATTGATTTACTTAAAGCGGGAGTCCACCGGGACTCCGCGTTTTTTTTTTTTTTTTTTTTAAAAGCCAGCAGCTACAAATACTGCAGCTGCTGACTTTTAAATAGTGACACTTACCTGTCCAGCGCGCCCGCGATGTCGGCACCCGAAGCCGATCGCTCGCTCGGCTGCCGGGTCCCGCCGCCATCTTGGGTATGGGAATCAGGAAATGGAGCCTTTCGGCTTCATTTCCCGGTTCCCTACTGCGCATGCGCGAGCCGCGCGGCGCAATCCGGACGGTCCCCGCTGCCTCTGGGAGCTGTGTGTTTCCCAGCAGGCAGCGGGGCACTTGCTGAAGGGGGCGGGCGCTTGCGGAACGGGGGCGTAACCTACGCTCGTTCCGCAGAGAGCTAGCCCGGAAGTGGGTGCAGTTACCTGGATTATCCAGGTAACTGCACCCCCCTCCCCCCTGAAAGGTGCCGATTGTGGCGCCGGAGGGGGGGGGGGATTCCGATGAGCGGAGGTCCATTTTAGGGTGGACCTCCGCTTTAAACAGGAGACTGCAAAATCTGGTGGTAGCCAATCAGCTTTTAACTTCAGCTTGTTCAATTAAGCCCTGCCAAAAAAAAAAAGAAACTGAAAGCCGATTGGTTACTATGCAGAGCTGCACCAGATTTTGCATTCTCCAATTTTAATATAAATCCCCCCCCCCCCCCCCATAGTGACAATAAATATATAAATATATATACAAAAGAGTTTTCTGACCTGTTTTGTGTGCCATGGCCCATTGAGATCCTCCAGGCTTGCTGAATGCTGCAGATGAACCTCTCTATCCCCGAAGCATCAACACCGAAGGATACAGCGAAGTCTCCCATCCGCCGCGCTGCCGCCTCTCCGCATCTTTCCTCGGGGATTACATGAGATCCTCTGGTCCCGGCTGGTGCCTGAAATTGCAGTTTATTCTTAGCGATGCCGATCACCAACCAAAAAAGCCACTTCTCCCCCCAAGTCCGGCCTCTCAATCACAACTGGGGATCTTTTACCATTTAAGGTCAAAGCTTCATTTGGCTGAACAAGACCCAAGCCGAAGACTTTTTTCCAAACTTCCAAATCTCACACAAGACTTGTCTTCCACCAAAGTCTGCAGCCTGCAGGATAAATAAACTCTTCAAAAAGGGGAAGAGGAGAGAGAAAAACTGCGTCTCGTTTTTTTTTTGTACTTCTTAAAACGAAAAAGAAAAAAAAAAATAATACGCGTCTCCTCCAAGACAGCGAGGCTAAAGGAAGACACCTAGCAAAGGCAATCTGGTTTCTATCAAAAAAAAAATCCCGCTTGTGTATTTCCCAAAAAAAAAAAAAAAATCAAACGCTCATTGCAAAAGCCTTCTCGGAGGAAATGCAGGGGGTTATATATAGAGCCATGCGTTATTCCCATAGCTCCAGCGCTGCTAAAAATATGTGCAGAATAAAACGATTCTCTTTATTCTTTAACCCCTTCCTGGTCTCTCGGGAAATTGTGACAGCTTTGCGGTTTTGTTAATTGCATTTTTTTTTAAAAAATAACAATAAACTTCTGTAATTTGGTGCGGGAAAAGTCCCTTCATTTCAAAAGTATGGCGGACTAGCACGCACACAGCCGTATTGTCCGCCGGAATGCGAGTCCGGCGGACATATTTTGGTGCAAAACTACTTTCTTAGTCCGCCGGACTTTTGGGTAAAGTGGAGCACACACACACACGGGGGGGGGGGGGGATTGTCCCGCGGACTTGAGTCCGCCAGACTTTTCCACCGGATTGTTTGATCGTGTGTACGCGGTAATTAGTCATCCCAAAGGTTACAACCCTTATGCCGCGTACACACGACCGGACTTCTCAAAAGTCTGACGGAATGATTCCGGCAGACTATTCGATCGTGTGTGGGGGCTGCAGCGGACTTTTGATTTGCAAAAGTCTGACAGACTTTAGAAATGGAACATGTTTCAAATTTTTCCGCCGGAACTCCGCTGGACCCAGTTCCTTCCTATGGAGAAATCCGCTCGTGTGTGTGCCAGTCCGACGGACAAAAACCGACGCTAGGGCAGCTATTGGCTACTGGCTATGAACTTCCTTATTCTAGTCCAGTCGTACGTCATCACGTTCGAATCCGTCGGACTTTGGTGTGATTGTGTGTGGCCAAGTCCGTTCATTCGGAAAATCCGTCAGAACTCCGTCGAAAGTCTGTCGGACCTAGTCCCTCGAAAAGTCCGGTCGTGTGTACGTGGCATTACAAGACATTTTGGACCATTTCATGCTCCCAACTTTGTGGGAACAGTTTGGGGAACGGCCCCTTCCTGTTCCAACATGACTGCCCCACCAGTGCACAAAGCAAGGTCCATAAAGACATGGATGAACGAGTTTGGGGGTGGAGGAACTTGACTGGCCTCAACCCGAAAGAACACCTTTGGGACGAATTAGAGCAGGGACTGCGAGTTAAGGCCTTCTCGTCCAACATCAGTGCCTGACCTCACGAATGGTGTTCTGGAAGAATGGTCAAACATTCCCAAAGACACGCTCCTAAACCTTGTGGACGGCCTCCCCAGAAGAGTTGAAGCTGTTATAGCTGCAAAGGGTGGAGCCAACTCAATATTGAACCCTACGGACTAAGACTGGGATGCCATTAAATTTCATGTGCGTGTAAAGGCAGGTGTCCCAATACTTTTGGTAATATAGTGTATACACATTAACTGACAATCGTCACCTTGATTGGACTCTGCTGTCCCCGGCATTGAGCAGGTTAAATGCAGAAGATAAGTGCAGTAAATCTTAGTGGTCGTCTGTCTTCTGCTCTCCTGTGTTGGCACAGAACCTGGGTGGTCTGTATACATAGAGTAAAACTCCAGAGATTTCAACCCAGATACAGTAAGCCCCCTCTTGTACTTCTTTACAGATAGCTATCGGTATAAAATCCCTGAGTCCAATCAGATCAATGTGAAGCTTTAATGATGAGTTATGTATAGTCTGTATATGCTGAGGGGGAGGGGCTAAAAACTGGTTTATGAGCCGAGATAATGAGGTCTACAGAAGGTGATCTCCGCTCCGCAACCTCCAACTTTTCATGTCATACTCTATGTATGTATATAACTATGACCACCCACCATAATGCGACCACCCACCCAAAATTTACTAGATTCCCCCCTTTTTCCCTGACCTGTAAAGGCATGGAGGACACGAGACCTCTGAAGGTAGGTCGTGGTGTCTGGCCCCAAGCCATGCGTCGCAGATCCTCTAAGTCCTGTAAGTTGCGTGTTTGAGCCTCCATGGATCAGACTACCGGTAGACATGTACCATTTGTTTTTTTACAAATTTGTTTTTTAACTAATTTCGCCAAATTTGTTAATTCGGAAATATCCGAATTAAACAAAAACCTGTTTTTTTTCCCCCGAATATTCCTAAATTTGAATATTCAAAAATTCGTAAATTCGAAAATTTTTAAAATTTGTAAATTCGAAAATTTTCAAATGTGTAAATTTGAAAATATTCTTCAATCGAAAATCCAGAAAATCGGAAATCCGAAAATTTGCAAATAAGAATGAAAATGCAAAAGAACGAAAATCCGAAAAATAAAAACGAAAATCCGAAAACTTGAAAACCTGAAAATTCTAAAATCTGAAATAATAACTAACTAATAATAACTTAACCATTACTATTAAATTTATAGGTATTGGAATTTCCTTTCAAATTTGGCTGTTAGTGAACATAACGAATACTAATTTATGCAAAGTTACGAATTATCCGAAATAACGAATGCCGCGTCTAAACGAATTAAACGTACCAAATTAATAATAATAAAAAATATTTATTATTAATTCCTTTTGTTCCATTTGTTTTTCGGATTTTCAAATTTCCGAATTTCCGAATATTTAAATTTACCAATTTTACGAATTTTCAAATTTTTTAATTTTCCTCTTTTTTCGAATATTCAAATTTCCCAATTTTCGGATTTTCTAATTGACGGAATTTAGGATTTTCGCATTTACTAATTTACGAATTTTCTAATTTCGATCATGACCCGAAAAAATAAAAGAAACGAATGAAACGAAAACTAACAAATTTTTCGGCAGTGCACATGTCTAGATCAGACTTGTTTTTCAAGCACATTCCAGAGATGCTGGATTGGATAGAGATGTAGAGAATTTGGAGGCCAAGTCAGCACCTCAAACTCACTGCGTTACTCAGACCATTCTTGACTTCATCAGACCAGGCCAGTTTCTCCCATTGCTCCGTGGTCCGGTTTTGATGCTCACGTGCCCATTGTAGGGGCTTTTGGCTGTGGATGCAAATACAGTATGCCTATGAACCATGGGCGGGACAAGGGGTGGGCAGGAGGGACAACTGCCCTGGGTGCAATGGTTTATTGCAGGGACGGGGGCGCCCTGTGTCAGGTGTGATGTGTTACAAGGCTGACAGAAGTAGTGACAGCAACATCACTGCTAACCCTAAGGCACCATTCACAACTCAGCGATCCGAATCGCGGGCTAAATCGCCACGAATCTGCTCACGATTTGAAATCGCAGCTAATCGCGGGACGCATGTGTGATTCTATTGCTTCTTAATGGCACCCCAATCACGGCACGATTTTGCCGCAACTGTCACGCGATAAATCACACTGCAATTGTGTCAAATTGCAAAACACGTGATGCTGTCACTCAAAAGAAGCTCCTGTTCTTTTTTGAGCGACAACTGTCGCGCGTTGCGATTTGCCGCGATTGCGGCGCGAACGCTCAGGTGTGAATCAAGCCTAAAGCAGTTCAATTTTGACAATTTCTGCAGTGCTTTTTTTTTTTACCATGATTTTGCCACAATTTTACCGCGATTGTGCCGCGGTTTGCGTTTTTTATGCTTTATTTTTATTTTTTGGGGGGCAAATTTGTTGTTGGGCAGATAAAAAAATGCAAAACTCAAATCGCGGCAAAAAACACGGTAAAAACGCACTTAAAGTGATACTAAAATCAATTTTTTTCTTGTTTAAAAAAAACAATCATGTTATACTTACCTCCCCGATCCTCCTCTTCTCGGGTCCCTCTTCGGTGCTCCTGGCCCCTCCCTCCTGTTCAGTGCCCCCCACAGCAAGCAGCCTGCTTATGGGGGCACCCGAGCCGAGCCGCATTTCCCTGTGTCCATTTGGAAAACGGAGCTGCGGTTTGGCCCCATCCCCTTTCTCTCCTGATTGACTAACTGACTTTGACAGCAGCAGGAGCCAATGGCGCAGCTGCTGTGTCTCAGCCAGTCAGGAGGGAGATTGCCGGATGGCCCATCGCTGGATAGAGAGGGGGGCTCAGGTAAGTATTAGCGGGGTGAGGGGGGCTGCCGCACACAGAAGGCTTTTTATCTCAATGCATAGAATGTACCTTCTGCCTTTACAACCCCTTTAATGCTTTTCTGCAGCTTCTCCATTGAACCAAAAATGCAAAAAAAAAGTCCTGTGTTTGTGCAAAAAGCATGAAAAAACGCATTGGTGTGAATAGAACCTAAGAAAGGGGGGGCCCAGTTTGTATCTGCACCCTGTAGACCAGTAGAGGCTGGTGTTTTTTTTGGGGGGGTGGCAAACAACCACCCCTACCCCCCGATCAGCCAGCGGCAACTCCCCCGGCCCCGCCAGCTCCGCTGTCTGCAGGTCAGTTGGGCACTTACCCCCATCTAGGTGGAGAGAGAGATATCACCACTCCAGGTAGGTCAAGCGACAGTGGAAAACCTTCTCATCCAGCTTGGAAGCCCAGGTGGCGGCAATGCATATAGCAATCAAAAACAGGAAGAAGATCTGGACAGCCGCACCCAAAAAACATTTTTTTTGTCTTTTATTCAAAAATTCTTGTGAACAAAAATACAAGCCACAGCAGGAACAGACATGAGCTAACGCGTTTCACACTTCAATGTAGTGCTTATTAGTCGTAGCTATGATCGGCCCGGGAGGAGGATCAGTGTTACAAACAGAGTCGTTTTTATGCCAGGTCGAAATGGGGCAGCTGCCCTGGGCCCAGTCATTGTTGTGGGGCCAAAGCAGCTCCCCTTTTGTCAGAAACCATGAAATCAGACCGAGACAGAAGTACAGTTAAATCATACTTGTTTAATAATAAAAGTAAAAAGAACAAACGTAGTAAAAACATAACCAAAGTTCATTAACCGGAACAGATAGTCAGCCAAGCCAGATGTCAGGGATCAACGTGGCAAAAAAGCAAGCAGGATCTGGAGCCAGAAGGCATATCAGCAAAGCAATTCTTTAAACAGGAGATAGTCTCTGTGATGTTGACCAAGGCGAAGGAAGAGATCTTCTGGACTGGATGGCTTAAGCAGGCAGGACTGACAAGCAGGATATCTTCAACAGCTGAGTAACTGTGGAGAGAGATGGGAGCTGGCAATAAGCTGACAGTCGGCTCAGAGAAGGAAGGGCCGAGCCCTGCGCTGACAGCTTTCAGCCCACACTGCCCGCAAATAGCTGATAAGTCGATTTGGAAGGGGCCCAAGAAAATGTTTGCACAGGGTCCAATCAATATTATAGACGGTCCTGGTTACATTAGCAAACATTCATTCGCTATTGTAACACACCTGGGTGGGCTTGGTTTGCAGTGCCCCTGCGGCCCAAGACCACCCTATTTTAAAGCCTATTAGAGCCTCTGACTCTAATCAGGCGCATTTTGAACCCCCCCCCCCATTGGAATCCATGTGCTGGGTGTCCTGCAAGAGCCCAAATGCATGGATAGGAGGGGTGGAGCCTAAGGTTGCCACCTGTCCGGGAGTCACCTGGACAGTTTGGGTTTGGAATCATGCGCCTGGGTTTCGGACTGTCTGAGACCTGAACACGTTATTCAGATCGGACTCCCCCTTCTCTCTCCTGCCTCTAAGTGAGTACGCTAAGGTAAATCAGGAATCTCAGAGCATTCATTACATCAGAGCTCCCCTTTACATCAGAGTCCTTTTCGTACACCAGAGCATCCCTTATGTTAAGAGTCTCCAGAGTTCTCCCTTACATCAGAGCCTGCAGAGTCCCCCCTTACAGTGAAAAGGAACTCTGCGAGTTCAGATGTAAAAGGGGAACTCTGAAGATTCAGATGTAAAAGGGGAGCGCTGCAGATTCAGATGTAAAAGGGGAGCGCTGAAAGATTCAGATATAAAAGGGGAGCTCTCCAGATTCAGATGTAAAAGGGGAGCTCTGCAGATTCAGATGTAAAAGGGAAGCTCTGAAGATTTAGATGTAAAAGGGGAGCGCTGCAGATTCAGATGTAAAAGGGGAGCTCTGAAGATTCAGATATAAAAGGGGAGCTCTGCAGATTCAGATGTAAAAGGGGAACTCTGCAGATTCAGATGTAAAAGGGAAGCGCTGAAGATTTAGATGTAAAAGGGGAGCGCTGAAGATTCAGATATAAAAGGGGAACTCTGCAGATTCAGATGTAAAAGGGGAGCTCTGCAGATTCAGATGTAAAAGGGGAGCTCTGAAGATTCAGATGTAAAAGGGGAGCTCTGCAGATTCAGATGTAAAAGGGAAGCTCTGAAGATTCAGATGTAAAAGGGAAGCGCTGCAGATTCAGATGTAAAAGGGAAGCGCTGCAGATTCAGATGTAAAAGGGAAGCGCTGCAGATTCAGATGTAAAAGGGAAGCGCTGCAGATTCAGATGTAAAAGGGAAGCGCTGCAGATTCAGATGTAAAAGGGAAGCGCTGCAGATTCAGATGTAAAAGGGGAGCTCTGAAGATTCAGATGTAAAAGGGGAGCACTGCAGATTCAGATGTAAAAGGGAAGCGCTGCAGATTCAGATGTAAAAGGGAAGCGCTGCAGATTCAGATGTAAAAGAGAAGCTCTGCAGATTCAGATGTAAAAGGGGAGCTCTGCAGATTCAGATGTAAAAGGGAAGCGCTGCAGATTCAGATGTAAAAGGGAAGCGCTGCAGATTCAGATGTAAAAGGGGAACTCTGCGAGTTCAGATGTAAAAGGGGAACTCTGCAGATTCAGATGTAAAAGGGAAGCGCTGCAGATTCAGATGTAAAAGGGGAGCTCTGCAGATTCAGATGTAAAAGGGGAACTCTGCAGATTCAGATGTAAAAGGGAAGCTCTGAAGATTCAGATGTAAAAGGGGAGCTCTGCAGATTCAGATGTAAAAGGGGAGCACTGCAGATTCAGATGTAAAAGAGAAGCTCTGCAGATTCAGATGTAAAAGGGGAGCTCTGCAGATTCAGATGTAAAAGGGAAGCGCTGCAGATTCAGATGTAAAAGGGGAGCACTGCAGATTCAGATGTAAAAGGGAAGCGCTGCAGATTCAGATGTAAAAGGGGAACTCTGCGAGTTCAGATGTAAAAGGGGAACTCTGCAGATTCAGATGTAAAAGGGGAACTCTGCAGATTCAGATGTAAAAGGGAAGCGCTGCAGATTCAGATGTAAAAGGGGAGCTCTGCAGATTCAGATGTAAAAGGGGAACTCTGCAGATTCAGATGTAAAAGGGAAGCTCTGAAGATTCAGATGTAAAAGGGGAGCACTGCAGATTCAGATGTAAAAGAGAAGCTCTGCAGATTCAGATGTAAAAGGGAAGCTCTGCAGATTCAGATGTAAAAGGGGAACTCTGTGGACTCTGATGTAAAGGGGGACTCTTGTGATTGACAAGACCTGTCAATCACTTTGACCTACAGGTAAGTCTAGATTAAGGCTTACCTGTAGGTCCAAGAAATATCTCCTAAACCTACACGGTTTAGGAGATATTTGCCGAAAGACAGGCACCGCTGTCTACGGCGCATGCGCCGTAGACAGCGGCACACAGGCGCACTGAGCGCGGCACCGTCAACGGCAATGTGCCGCGAGTGGCGGCTCCTGTGCGCATGCACGGGAGTGACGTCATCGCGGCTTTGCCGAATGACAGCGGCGGAGCGGCGAGACCCACCGAGAAGATGGATGCGGCGGACTACAGGGGACAGCGGTGACTTCGCTGGCTCATGTGTCAGATAAGTGACACATAATGGACTACGATGCGATGCGATGCATAGTAGTCCATTATGCTTTACCTTTGCAGGGAATGAAAGAGGAAGCAAACTCATCAGGGTTTACTTCCTCTTTAACTTCATATGATCAGAAATGTTATTTAATAGAAACCTCTATGCATTGTTTATCTATGCATACTGTGACAACAAATTGCTGTGCGACGCCAAAGCATTTGGGTTTGACTTGAAGAAAAGGTGGCAGCCCTACAGCGACCCCGTGATATTTACTCTGGGTCTGAGATAAGATATGTAATGAAAACTGATTTTATTTATTTTTTAATCATAAGCATATAAATGGGGGAGGAAGTGAGGGACCAGGAAAGACAAAAAAAAAAAAAAACGTGATCAAATGTCAGCTTAAATTTCAAAAATGTTGCAAAATAGGATTCCTCTGTGTGAACGGCAGAAAATAAATGACTCTTTTTATTTATACTGGAAGGATTCAACTATAAGAGTTTAGTGCCCAGAAGGAGCCGAGATTCATGTGACAACCTTGAATTGTGCTGAAACTCGAGTCCCCTGGAAATGAGTTTTGTTGTTACAATCTATCTCCATGTTCAAAGAGATAACGACCTTGTATCTGTCCTGTAATTAATCCTTCGGCAGCGAATGCATATTTAGAGAAGCATAATTAAATTTGTTTTAAAAAAGCCCCGAAGTGGCCTGACATTCTGGATGTCGTTTCAGAGAGAACCATGGAAAAAAAAAATAATAATAATAAAAAAAAAATCTTAAAAAGTGTATTAAAAAAAAAACAAGAAATAAAAAATGTAATATATATTGCAGATTTTTATCGCCTGCATTGGTTTTCATTTTTCAGGCTGGGGGTGCCTCAGCGGGACTTTTAAGGGAAAGGACAAATACTTAGTGGTCAAATATATTACTTGAAAAAAGTTTTATTTACTTATGTGTAAAAAACGGTGGTAGGGCAAAAGGCAGCCCAGCCTAATAAAAGGGTATAAATACAGAGACAAACAAGGATGCAGTAAACAATGAACACAGAGAGCAAAATGCAGGTAATATATTTTTGAGTATTTCAACTCTTCTTCAGGGAAATGGATCAGCATAAATACAGTATATATATATATCTATAAAGATTTTTTTTTTTTCATATTTCAGGCTGAGAACATTTTGTAGCCTTGTCACTTCCTGGGAGCTTAACCACTTAAGCCTCGGACCATTTTGCTGGTCAATGACCAGACCACTTTTTGCGATTCGCAACTGCGACGCTTTAACTGACAATTGCGCGGTCGTGCGACGCGGCTCCCAAACAAAATTGACGTCTTTTTTTCCCCACAAATAGAGCTTTCTTTTGGTGGTATTTGATCACCCCTGCGGTTTTAATTTTTTGCGCTATAAACAAAAATAGAGTGACAATTTTGAAAAAAACGCAATATTTTTTATTTTGTTATAATAAATATCCCCCAAAAATATATAAAACAACATTTTTTTCCCTCAGTTTAGGCCGATACGTATTCTTCTACATATTTTTTGTAAAAAAATCGCAATAAGCGATAATTGATTTGTTTGCGCAAAATGTATAGCGTTTACAAAATAGGGGATAGTTTTATGGCATTTTTATTAATATTTTTTTTTTTTTACTAGTAATGGCGGCGATCAGCGATTTTTATTGTGACTGCGACATTATGGTGGACACATCGGACATTTTCGACACATTTTTGGGACCATTGTCATTAGTGATGGACGAACTTCCGACGGGACGTTTCGCGAACGCGAAACGCGAACGGACACAAACGTTCGCGAAAACGACCGTTCGCCGCGGGCTCCATTGACTTCAATGGGAGGCGAATTTCGCAAACCTTTAGGTCGAATTTGCGGCCACGGGGTAATTATTAGGGGGTAGCACGTAGTCCCACCACCTGGACAATAGCATAATACATGTATGAGGTGAATTTGGGATCGATAACTACAAGCATTTTTTTTTTATTTGGGAAATTGTTCTGACAATTCAGGACTATGGAGCTAATGAAGGCAATGGAGGAGAGGGAAGGTCAGGGACCAGGGTAGGCAAACAAGAGGGTGCAGGAGATACAGAGCACTGACAGCAGCACCGTAATACAGAGCACTGACATCAGCACCGTGACATACAGCGCTGACAGCAGCTCCGTGACATACAGCGCTGACAGCAGCTCCGTGACATACAGCGCTGACAGCAGCTCCGTGACATACAGCGCTGACAGCAGCTCCGTGACATACAGCGCTGACAGCAGCTCCGTGACATACAGCGCTGACAGCAGCACCGTGACATACAGCGCTGACAGCAGCTCCGTGACATACAGCGCTGACAGCAGCTCCGTGACATACAGCGCTGACAGCAGCTCCGTGACATACAGCACTGACAGCAGCTCCGTGACATACAGCGCTGACAGCAGCTCCGTGACATACAGCGCTGACAGCAGCACCGTGACATACAGCGCTGACAGCAGCTCCGTGACATACAGCGCTGACAGCAGCTCCGTGACATACAGCGCTGACAGCAGCTCCGTGACATACAGCGCTGACAGCAGCTCCGTGACATACAGCGCTGACAGCAGCTCCGTGACATACAGCGCTGACAGCAGCTCCGTGACATACAGCGCTGACAGCAGCTCCGTGACATACAGCGCTGACAGCAGCTCCGTGACATACAGCGCTGACAGCAGCTCCGTGACATACAGCGCTGACAGCAGCTCCGTGACATACAGCGCTGACAGCAGCACCGTAAGCAGCCCCAGGAGGAAGTCAGCACAGCACAGGGATGGTGTGATCCCCTCATAATAAGAACCCCCAGGAGGAAGTCAGCACAGCACAGGGATGGTGGGAGCCCCTCATAATAAGAACACCCAGGAGGAAGTCAGCACAGCACAGGGATGGTGGGAACCCCTCATAATAAGCAGCCCCAGTAGAAATATGACACCGCTCAACCTCTTCAAAGAGGAGGGTAGGGGCATATAGTACGGTGTGCTTTTTTGGGTCAGGGAAGTGAGCCAAATGAATTAAGAAGGTCTGTGTGCTTGATTCCAAAAATTGTTTATAGACATATACATGGTCTACTGATCACATGTGTTGAATTCCTCCGAGATCCATGCCTCATTCATTTTTAGAAATGTGAGGTAGTTAACACTGTGGTGAGCTAGGCGAGTACGCTTATCGGTCACAATCCCCCCTGCTGCGCTGAACGTCCTTTCGGACAGGACACTGGATGAGGGGCAAGCCAACAGTTCGATTGCAAATTGGGCAAGCTCTGGCCAGAGGTCAAGCCTGCCCACCCAGTAGTCTAGGGGTTCATCACTCCTCAGAGCGTCCACATCGGCCGTTAACCCAATGTAGTCGGACACCTGACGGTCTAGGCGTTCCCTGATGCTGGATCCGGATGACACCTGTCGATGGGTCGGCTGAAAGAATGACCTCATATCCGAAGTCACCAACACATCTTCAAACCGGCCTCTTCTTGCAGGCGCTGTTGGATTGGTACCCGCAAATCCTTCTCTGGGAGTGGGAATTGCTCCTCTGCCAGCGCACGCAAAAGCAGAATGCAGCATTTCTCGAAGCAAGGCCTGGAAGTGCTGCATTCTGACAGCCCTCTGCGACGGCGGTAACATTTCCGCCATTTTGTGTTTGTACCGGGGGTCTAAGTACGTTGCCACCCAGTACTGGTCCTTGACCCTCATGCTTTTTATACGGGGGTCCCTATTAAAACACTGGAGCATGAAGGCCCCCATTTGCACTAAAGTGGAAGCGGTGTGGTGGCCTGGCTCCTGCTCATCATCCAGGATAATGTCGTCCTCTTCATTCTCCTCTCCCCATCCTCGCACAACAGGGATCCCAGAAAGGTTTAAAGCATGCTCTTCTTGCTCCTGCTCATCCGCCCCGGCACCATCCTCCTCTGACTCCTCATCAGACTCCTGTTGTTGACTTGTCTCAGATAGAGTAGCCCCCCCTGGGAATTCATCCAGCATTGCGACTTCCTCATCTTCCCGCTCCTGCTCCTCCACAGCCTGATCAATGACACGACGCAATGCACGCTCCAGAAAGAAGGCATAAGGTACCATGTCACTGATGGCGCCATGGCTGCGACTGACCAGTTTGGTGATCTCCTCAAATGGCCGCAGAAGTCTGCATGTGTCGCGCATGAGCAGCCACTGGCGCGGTGAAAAAAAACCCAGCTCCCCAGAACCGTTTCTTTCGCAGAGTTCATACAGGTAGACGTTAACTGCACGTTTCTGCTGGAGCAGCCTATCAAGCATATAGAAGGTTGAGTTCCATCGCGTCGGGCAATCGCAAATAAGACGTCTGACCGGCAGATGGTGTCGCCGCTGAATGTCAGCAAGGCGAGCCATGGCCGTGTAAGATCTTCTGAAATGGGCCGAGATTTTCCTTGCCTGCCGCAAGATGTCCTGGACCCCAGGGTATTTGACAAGGAATCGCTGCACGACCAAGTTTAAGACGTGTGCCATGCACGGCACGTGCGTGATTTTGCCCTGTTTCAATGCGCTAAGCAGATTGGCACCGTTGTCACACACCACTTTACCAACTGTCAAATTGAGCGGTGTTAGCCACTCATCTGCCTGTGAACGCAAAGCTGAAAGGAGTGCCGGGCCAGTGTGGCTCTTTGCTTCCAGGCACAACAGACGCAGCACGGCATGGCAACGTCTCACCTGGCATGTGGAATAGGTTCTGGGGAGCTTGGGCGGTGCAGTGGAAGAGACGCTAGCAGCGGAAAAGGAGGAGGCAGCTGAGGAGGAGAGGGAGGAGGATGGAGTAGGAGGAGGAGAAGAAGAGTCAGGCCTGCATGCAATCCGTGGCGGTAAAACCAAATCTACACGGGTGCCACGGGTTACATGCTTGACGGCCGTCAGAAGGTTCACCCAGTGGGCAGTAAAACTGATATACCTTCCCTGCCCGTGTTTGCTAGACCACGTGTCTGTGGTCAGATGTATCTTGGCACCGACACTGTGTGCCAGAGATACATTCACTTGCCGCTGAACATGGCCATATAGCTCTGGGATGCCCTTCTCTGAGAAATACTTCCTTCCTGGGACCTTCCATTGTGGTGTTCCAATGGCCACAAATTTGCGAAAGGCCTCCGAGTCCACCAGTTTATATGGCAGTAGTTGGCGGGCTATGAGTTCTGACAAGCCAGCCGCCAACCGTTGGGCAAGAGGGTTATCCGGCGTCATCATTTTTTTACGCTCAAACATTAGGCCCACGGAAGCCTGCCTTTTTGCAGAAAAATGTGAGCTTGGCGTGATGGAAGGTGGAGTGGAGGACAATTGTGAGGAGAGAGGAGAAGGAGAAGTAGAAGACGAGGCTGGACGGTGAGAGCCTGCAGTGTGGCTTTGTGTGTTCCGTTGCTCCCACTGGGCTCGGTGATGGCTGCTCATGTGCCTTCTTAAGGCGGTCGTCCCTAGGTGAGTATTGGGCTTACCGCGACTAACGCGTTGACTGCAAAGATTGCAGATGGCAACGCTATTGTCAGCAGCGGACACGTTAAAAAAAGCCCACACTGCGGAGCCATGTGCCGGTGTCCTGGGAGCGCCAGATGTGACCGTACATGGTCGATGACTCGCTCCTGATACATTTGCAGTCTGCTTTGTCCCTGCTGTGCAATGTAAGTCATTGCTGCTTCTCCTCCCTATCTGCTGGTCCATATCTCCCTCTGAACTCCCCTCCTCTTCCTCTCTTGTGGGCACCCACGTGACATCACTAGACACGTCATCATCAACGTCACCTTCCCCACCGCTATAAGTAGAGTAGGCAGCAACACCGGGGACCAACCTCCTCCTTGGGCTGATCTGGGTACTGGCGTCAGACTGCTGAGTAGCGCTTGTTGCTACCTCCTCTTCCTGATCCAATACCAAGAGTGGCTGCGCATCAGAAATGTCCTCTTGATATGGATCGGAAAATAATTCCAGTGACTCAAGCGGAAGGTATGTGGTGGTGGTGGTGGTGGTCGTGTTGTTGGTGGTAGTGTCTTTGGGGGTGCACATAGCAGAGAGTGAAGAAGAGGGTGCAGATCGAGAGGATGAGGAGGGTGCAGAAGAGTAAGGCTGAGCGAGCCACTCAACCAAGTCTGGTGCATCCTTTAAAGTAATTGAACGCACCTTCTGCAACTTCCCACTTTGGCTCAAGCCTGTTGCTCCTGCCCTACCCCTACCACCCCTGCGGAAGGGCCTGCCTCTTCCTCTGCATGTCATTTTTTAAATGACCCTGTGACAAAACTCTTAGTCCCTATACCGCTGAAGGACTGCTGCAGTATAGGTGAGCGGTCAGCAGTGGTGCACGTCAACCCTATCTATTGTGGACCGATAGCGGTCCTTACAGAACAGCAGACTGTACCGCACTCAAGCCTATGTACCGTAGCACCCTATACCAAGTTACCAGTCCTTATAAGAACTTTTGTGGACCAAGCAGGTTGTGTATTAGTGTTTAGCAGACTGTACGTCAGTCCCTATACCGCTGAAGGACTGCTGCAGTATAGGGCAGCGGTCAGCAGTGGTGCACGTCAACCCTATCTATTGTGGACCGATAGCGGTCCTTACAGAACAGCAGACTGTACCGCACTCAAGCCTATGTACCGTAGCACCCTATACCAAGTTACCAGTCCTTATAAGAACTTTTGTGGACCAAGCAGGTTGTGTATTAGTGTTTAGCAGACTGTACGTCAGTCCCTATACCGCTGAAGGACTGCTGCAGTATAGGGCAGCGGTCAGCAGTGGTGCACGTCAACCCTATCTATTGTGGACCGATAGCGGTCCTTACAGAACAGCAGACTGTACCGCACTCAAGCCTATGTACCGTAGCACCCTATACCAAGTTACCAGTCCTTATAAGAACTTTTGTGGAACAAGCAGGTTGTGTGTTAGTGTTTAGCAGACTGTGCGTCAGTCCCTATACCAATGAAGGACTGCTGCAGTATAGGGCAGCGGTCAGCAGTAGTGCACGGCAACCCTATGTATTGTGGACCGATAGCGGTCCTTACAGAACAGCAGACTGTAACGCACTCAGGCCTATGTACCGTAGCACCCTATACCAAGTTACCAGTCCTTATAAGAACTTTTGTGGACCAAGCAGGTTGTGTGTTAGTGATTAGCAGACTGTACGTCAGTCCCTATACCAATGAAGGACTGCTGCAGTATAGGGCAGCGGTCAGCAGTAGTGCACGGCAACCCTATGTATTGTGGACCGATAGCGGTCCTTACAGAACAGCAGACTGTACTGCACTCAGGCCTATGTACCGTAGCACCCTATACCAAGTTACCAGTCCTTATAAAAACTTTTGTGGACCAAGCAGGTTGTGTGTTAGTGTTTAGCAGACTGTGCGTCAGTCCCTATACCGCTGAAGGACTGCTGCAGTATAGGGCAGCGGTCAGCAGTAGTGCACGGCAACCCTATGTATTGTGGACCGATAGCGGTCCTTACAGAACAGCAGACTGTAACGCACTCAGGCCTATGTACCGTAGCACCCTATACCAAGTTACCAGTCCTTATAAGAACTTTTGTGGACCAAGCAGGTTGTGTGTTAGTGATTAGCAGACTGTACGTCAGTCCCTATACCAATGAAGGACTGCTGCAGTATAGGGCAGCGGTCAGCAGTAGTGCACGGCAACCCTATGTATTGTGGACCGATAGCGGTCCTTACAGAACAGCAGACTGTACTGCACTCAGGCCTATGTACCGTAGCACCCTATACCAAGTTACCAGTCCTTATAAGAACTTTTGTGGACCAAGCAGGTTGTGTGTTAGTGATTAGCAGACTGTACGTCAGTCCCTATACCAATGAAGGACTGCTGCAGTATAGGGCAGCGGTCAGCAGTAGTGCACGGCAACCCTATGTATTGTGGACCGATAGCGGTCCTTACAGAACAGCAGACTGTACTGCACTCAGGCCTATGTACCGTAGCACCCTATACCAAGTTACCAGTCCTTATAAGAACTTTTGTGGACCAAGCAGGTTGTGTATTAGTGTTTAGCAGACTGTGCGTCAGTCCCTATACCGCTGAAGGACTGCTGCAGTATAGGGCAGCGGTCAGCAGTAGTGCACGGCAACCCTATGTATTGTGGACCGATAGCGGTCCTTACAGAACAGCAGACTGTACCGCACCCAAGCCTATGTACCGTAGCACCCTAGACAGACCAAGTTACCAGTCCTGATAAAGAGCTTTGTGGAACAAGTGAGTTGTGAATGATTAGCAGACTGCAGCAGAAGGGCAGCAGTCAAGTATAATATTCTTTCTATATTTGGAAGAAAGAATATTATACGTGTACAAGCCTATTACCGTACCACTGATACCAGTCCTGAAAAGAACCTTTGTGGAACTAATAGTAACAGCAAGTCTTTAAAATTATCCTCACTGCCTGACACACTGCTTCCTGCCTGTCCCTATACAAATTGGCAAAAAAGAGTAGGCTGGAACGATTAGCTGGAACAGCTCTTTTGTGGACCTGATAGTAACAGCTAATGATGATGATGATGATGATGATGAAGAAAGACTAATCTGGCTGAGCTGTCCCTAAAATAGCAGCATACAGCGCTCTGTCCCTTTATCTAAACTGACAAAAGAAACTCAGGCTGCTGACCTAACACCTATACCAGTCCTGAAAAGAACTTTTGTGTACCAAATAGCTAGCGTTTTCTCTGTCCCTACTCCACACAGGATCCTTTCCCTACAGTGACAGAAGAAAGAATGTAAAATGGCCACCGGATCGGGTGTATTTATAGGTTAGGGGGAATGTCCAAGTGTCCATGAGCTGTCATGTCTCAATTGGTTGTCCTGTAACACATGATAAACGTGTCACGAAAGGTTAAAGTTCTTGTATACATTAAACACGTAAGTCCGCCGGGGCGAACGACGGAAAAAGGCGTTCGAACCCGCGGACGGCGAAAGTCGGAAATTCGCCGCGAAACGACCGCCGGGCGAACCGTTCGGCCATCACTAATTGTCATTTATACAGCAATCACTGCTATATAAATGCACTGATTCCTGTGTAAATGACACTGGCAGTGAAGGGGTTAACCAGTGGGTGGCAGTGTAGGGGTTAAGTGTTCCTAGGGGTGTGTTACTAACTGTGGGGGGGTCGGGCTTTCATTTAGTGAACACTGATCTCTGCTCCAATCACATGGAGCAGAGATCAGCATCACTAGTTGCTAGGCAGAATGGGGAAATGTTGTTTACAACGGCATTTCTCCATTCAGCCACCCCGTAAGACGATCGCGGGTATGCCCGCGGCGATCGAGTCTGCGGGACCCGCCACCGGACTCACGGGGGTCCCGACCGGCCGGCGGTGCGATCGCGGTGGCAGGGAAGCAAATTTAAAGGGACGTACAGGTACGCCCATTTGCCTGCCGTACCATTCTGCCGACGTACATTGGCGTGCGCTGGTCAGGAACTGGTTAAAGAGGAGCTGCAGTCTACTCGCATCATCTGTAATAAAAAAACATCTTTGCCGTTTCTGAAGCTTCCCTCCAACCACTTTGCATATTATTTTATATATAGATTCCCCCCTCTCTATTTGCCCTGCTTGCCATTATCATTGAAAGTAAAAAGAAAATCCCAAATGTTGGGTTGTCACCATAAAAGTAATAGAGGGGAAATGTTTCCAATGGGGACACTGGTTCTGGTGACCCCCAAGAGATTCCCTTAATTAGCAGGAATTTCCTCCCACTTCCTGTTTTAGCTATGGGGCAGGAAGTGAAGGAAAATCTCCTCAACAGGACACAGACGGCAAAAATAAACCTTAAAGTGAAACTTCAGTCATTTTTTTCATCTTTCCATCTATTAAATCTTCTGCCCTTATTTTTGTTTTAACTTTGGATAATAAAACACATTTTTTCTGCTAGCAAATCCCTTATACAGCCCACTTCCTGTTTCTTGTCTGGTCTTTAGCCTAGGTTTATGACATTATGCACAGCTCTCTCTCACTCTCTTATAAGTTTGCCAGGAGGGGGGGGGGATGAGTCATAAGAGGGCCAATCAGAGCTTCAGAGCTGGAGGTGTGCCTCTGTGAGTCTGTGTAAATGCAGGAAGTGTACAGGGCAGCTTCAGCTGCCCATAGTTATAATGGCTGCAGCCAGACTCAGTGGGAGGGAGATTTGTGCAGCATATTTTCCAAGTACAGAATCACAGAGTGGTTGGGAGGGAAGCTTCAGAATGGCAAAGATGTTTTTTATTACAAATTATGTGAGCAGACTGCAGTTCCTCTTTAAAGGGGTTATGCCACATTAAGAGATGGATGATCAGTGGCGGCCTGTCTATACGGGGAGCAGGGGCGCCACCCCCCTAATCCATGCGCCTGGTCCCTAATCTACCAGGCGCATTGGATTCCAATGGGGGTGTTTTTGTTTTTAAGCATGTGATTAGAGCCTTAGGCTTTAATTGGCTTAAAAAAGGGATGGGTTTGGAGCGCAAAGTACTGCGCCCCGAGTCCATCCAGTTGTGTGACAATAGCGAATTAATATTCGCTATTGTCTTCCTGCTTCTCCTCCCAGACAATCAGGAAGCGGGAGGAGCGTGATTGTCCGAGAGGAGAAGTGATTGTATTCGCCGGGCGCGGGGGGGGTGAGTACAGGAAGATCCGGGATTCAGGAGATGGCCGCCCAGAGCGATTTCGCAGTGCTCTGCATTGGTGCAGATTAAGAGCCCCGAGTACCACCCCGAGTACATCCACCATTTGTACGCTCCATCGGACAATTGTTGTCGGATTTTCCGCGGACAAATGTTGGATGGCAGGCTTTAAAATTTTCTGCGGAACAAATGTGCGTTGTCGGATTTTCCTAACGTGGGTACACAAGTCCGTCGGACAAAAGTCCAAAGTACAAACACGCATGCTCGGAAGCAAGGACGAGCCTTTTAAACCAGCGTTCGTAATGGAGAATTAACATTGGTGACGCGGCGTATTATGAAATCTGGTAATGCAGCGCACAATTCTCTTCTTCTTTAATGGGATAATAATGAAGCTGCTTTGCTGGTGATACTGATGGAGTTATTGCAAATTAATTTTCAAAGGCTTTTTTTTTCTAGTGATATCAAGAATAATATTATTATGCCTTTTTTCTTTTTCTTTTTTTTTTGGGCAAGTTACCTCAACACAATTATCCCAAAGTTTTTTAAGATCAAAAATACAACTATGTTGGTGTCCCTTGTCACCATATACAATACATTGTATTTTTTTTAACCGCTTGAGATCCGCGCTATAGCCGAATGACAGCTACAGCGCGGATCTGCTTTGCCGGGACAACGTCTATTGATGTTGTCCCGTGCACGAGCGGCCTACGCGCCCCGCTCTGTGATCGGCGAATCTATGAGACTCGTCTGATCACAGATCGGAGCACGGGGTCGATCCCGACCCCTTACCACGTGATCAGCTGTCAGCCAATGACAGCTGATCATGTGATCACAACAGAGCCGGTGATCGGCTATTTTTCCTCCTCGCATTGATAGTGCGAGGAGAAAAAAAAAAGCCGATCACCGGCGGCAGTGAGAGCAGCTTCAGTCCCGATCACGGCGAGCTGGGGCCAAGTCATCAGTGCCCACCTGCCCCCTGCCAGTGCCACCTAATTATAGTAAAAGTGCCACCCATCAGTGCCCACAGTGCCACCTATCAGTGCCCACAATCTGCCTCAACAACAGTGCAGCACCTCATATGCCACATATCCGTGCCCATCAGTGTCATCTACCAGTGCCCATCAGTGCCGCCCATCAGTGCCCAGCAGTGCCACCTATCAGAGCCACTTATCAGTGCCACCTATCAGTGCCCATCAGTCCCATCTATCAGTGGTACCTATCCGTGCCACCCATCCGTGCCGCCTTATCTGTGCCCATCAGTACTGCCTTATCTGTGCCTATCGGTGCCACCTTAACCATGCCTATCAGTGCCCACCAGTGCAGCCTATCAGTGCCCACCAGTGCAGCCTATCAGTGCCCACCAGTGCCGCCTCATCAGCGCATTTCAATGAAGGAGAAAAATGACCTGTTTGCAAAATTTTATAACAAACAATTTTTGCATCTTTTTTTGTTTGTTTAGCAAAAAATAAAACTCCGAGCTGTAATTAAATACCACCAAAAGAAATTTATATTTGTGGGAAAAAAATGATAAAAATTTCATTTGGGTACAGTGTTGTATGGAAGCGCAATTGTCATTCAAAGTGCATCAGCGCTGAAAGCTAAAAATTGGTCTGGGCAGGAGGGGGGTTTAAGTGCCCAGTAAGCAAGTGGTTAAATGTAACTGCCTACTCCCAAACTGTCATTTGAAGTAAAACACAGAGCCAAATATTATTCTTTTTATTTTGCATTAAAAAAAAGAAAACAAATAAAATTAGACATGCTATCTGCCAATAGAACTTAACCAAAAAGTGTTATGCCCTGTACACACGGTCAGACATTCCGACCACAAAATCCATCGGCTTTTTTCCCGATGGATTTTGTCCGAAACTGGTGTTGCATACACACGGTTGGACAAAGTTGTCGGGAAATCCGATCGTTCAGAATGTGATGACGTACGTTGCGTACGACGGGACCTACGTAGAGGCTAGTAGCCAATAGCTTTGGTCTCGTAATTTGATCTGAGCATGCGTGGCACTTTGTCCGTCTGAATTCTTTACAAATGATCGGAAAAAGTCCGATTGTTTTTTTTTCAGGAAAATTTTAGATCCTGCTCTCAAATTTTTTCCGTCTGAATTTCCAACGGAAAAAAGTCTGATAGAGCCCACATAGAGCCCCCGATAGAGCCCACACACAATCGGATTTTCCGACAACATAATCTGATCGGACCTTTTCCGTCTGAATTTCCGATCGTGTGTACAGGGCATTAGAGACAAGGTGGGGCAGAGACGAGAGAGGGGTGCCACAGCTGCAGGAGAGGTGCAAGGTTCGCATGAGATGGCCTAGTGGGCTGGATTGGCACAGGTGGCCTAGGCAATCCGAGTTGGAAGTTTGGTCCCCCCTCTCTTTGCCCGCAGCCTCCTGGGCCACATCTCAGGTCACAGAAGGCTGTGGGACACTTCACAAAGCACAGAGCGACTCGCAAATGCGCAGTGGCTGTGAAGCTGCAAGGGGGTTACAGTTGGCTTCCCTTAGTAAAAATGCCAGGGAACCGAAGACTGGTGAAGATCCGGCCTGGTTGGTGAAAACGTTGGAACCTTAGACAGGTAAGTGTCCTTTTATTAAAAGTCAGCAGTCCTTTTATTTAAAGTCACTGTAGCTGCTGACTGTGAATCTTTTTGAATCTTTTTCATACAGCCTGAAGAACCTCTTTAAAGAGAACATGTTGTATCTCTCAGCCTGGGTAAAGCACAGTTTCGCCATAAAAATAAATTTAAATCTGGAAGCTGTGCCCAAAAAAATAGGTGGGCAGAGGGTATAGGACTAGGGATTAGAATGCCTTGTTCTAAGCTTTGTCTCTGTGTGGAGACGGCCATCTTGGTGGAGGCAGGGCTTTGCTTCCTCATATCAGAGCCTCCAGCAAGGAGAACAGCGAGCAAAGCAGCGAGGTAGTGACATCATCAAATCTCACTCCAAATCTGGTGAGACCAGAAGTCAGAGGCAGCAGTGCCTCAGTGAGGCTGATGGCCTAGGAGTGCCTAGGCACATGAAGTATGCTGCTAGTTTTTAGGGGGAATTCAAGGGAAAAGGTAAGCCTATAATATGGTTTAGGAGATATTCCACTTGCAATGAGCCACTGACTGCAGCGGCGCATGCGCTCTGGGGATTCTTGGCTGAAAGCCCGGCAGACGCCGGGCCTTGCCGGAAAGGAGTCTCCCGCCCGTGGAAGTGACAACATCACGGCTCCAGCCACTCACAGCGCTGGAGCAGCGATACCCGGAAGACACGCCGAGGCAACATGTTTAGCTCCCTCGGGGTGCACCAGGTGAGTTACTGATGCCTCCTTCTAAGCTAAGTATTTCATAATGAGCTAGTATGCAGTGCATACTAGCTCATTATGCCTTTTGTAAAAACAGAAAAAATCAGCGCAGTACATGCCTTTTGCCTTACAGGGGTATAAAAAACAAAAAGTGTCAGCGGGTTTACTACCGCTTTAAGAGCATAGCATATCTTCACATTTTTAGGTGAGGTCTACTTTAGTTGCCAACCGCTGCACGCCGATATACGTTGGCACAATGGCAGCGGTGGGCAAATGGGCGTACCTGTACCTCCCCTTTAATTGGTGGGGCTAGCAGGCGTGCGCCCGCCGCGTACAGTGTGACCGTGCCCGTGGCACCCGCGGACTCAATGTTTTCCAGTGTTCCGGCTGTCGCGTCACGGAGACGCAGAACGGGTAGATGCCCATGTAAACAAGGCATTTCCCCGTTCTGCCTAGTGTCATGACAGAGATCACTGCTCCTGGTCATCTGGAGCAGTGATCGTCCTTTCCTCCTGATAGGCATCCAATCACACTGCTTGTCGTTTCAGCCGGGTGACGGGTGACAGACCCAAGCGCCTGATTGGCAGAGAAGTGGTTCAGTGTTAGGAAAGCGTATATTCAATCGCTGTTCTAACACAGCTGGGTGACCTGCGAGCGCCATCACTCCCTAGGACACACTTAACCCCTTGCTCGCCCCCTAGAGTTTAACCCCCTTCGCTGCCAGTGTCACTTACACAGTATTCAGTGCATTTTTATAGCACTGATTGCTGTATAAATGACAAAGGTCCCAAAATAGTGTCAAAAGTGTCCGATGTGTCTCCGCCATTAAAAATCGCAGTCATGATAAAAATCGCAGTTCGCCGCCATTACTGATAATAATAAAAATTCCATAAACGATCCCCTATTTTATAGACGCTATAACTTTTGTGCAAACCACACCCATTGCGATTTTTGTTACCAAAAATACGAAGAAGAAGACGTATCGGCCTAAATTGAGGAAAAAAATTGTTTTTTTATATATTTTTGGGGATATTTATTATAGCAAACAAGTAAAAAAACATTTTTTTTTCGAAATTGTCGCTCTTTTTTTTGTTTATAGCGCAAAAAAATAAAAACAGCACAGGTGATCAAATACCAGCAAAAGAAAGCTCTATTTGTGGGGAAAAAACGTAGATTTTGTTTGGGTCGCACGACCGCGCAGTTGTCAGTTAAAGCGACGCAGTGTCGAACAGCGAAAAAGTGCTCTGGTCAGGAAGGGGGTGGGGGGGGTAAAATTTTCCGGGGCTGAAGCTGTTAAACTTTCAGAGGGTTTGATGTTTAGCAGACCATTTGCATATGATTACCACTGTGCAGGAATTTAAATATCCCACTGTCTAAACAGAAGATTCTAGCGATAAGATGATAAATGAAATTATAAAAAAATAAAAATAAAATAAATGAGTATTCGGAACACATTGGCCAAAACCTAAATATAGGAGACAATCTGTCTTGATGACAAGTTGGTTCTCATGCATTACCTTCGAAGGGACAGCCAGTTCTAAATATACAATGACAACCGAAAGTTCTGATTGGTGGTTCTTGACTCGTCATTTCACTCCCCGTTGCCCGCGTACCTTTTCCCGCTCCTCCTGCGCCTCCCTTCTCTTTGTTTTTCCTTCCAAAGCCTGTGACTGCTTTTATTTGCTCAATTGCTTACACTGCCGCTTTATATAGAAGGAGGAACATGAATGTCAACTCAAATAAAAAAAAAATCGTAAAAATAGCCTTTGGTTCATTTACGAGTCTTCCTTCAAAAGCCAGGAAATTATTTTCAGATCATCTGCCTGAGATCCATCTCAATAGAGTATTTCCACACTCCAAATAAGAGTGCGAATCAGGGCTTGCAGCGGAAATGGTTCTTCTATAAGCTAGAGCAGAGGTCTCCAAACTGCGGCCCTTTGCTTGTTTTTTATCTGGCTCTTGGGCCAATGTTTCATCCATTGATACCAACAATGAGGCATAATTCCCCCCCCCCCCCCCCCCCACTGACACCAATGAAGGGAAACGATTCCTCCAAATGACACCAATGATGGGGCACTATTCCTCCCGTTGAAACCAACAATAGGGAATAATTCCTCCCACTGACGACAACAATGGGACCCAATGACACCAACAATGGGGCACTATTCCTCCCACTGACACCAATGATGGGGTACAGTTCCTCCCAATGACACCAATGTTGGGGCACTATTTCTCAGAAAGGCACCAACAATGGGGCCCAATGACACCAATGATTGCGGTCCAGTTCCTCCCAATGACACTAACAATGGGGCCCAATGACACCAATGATGGGGCACTATTCCGCCCACTGACACCAATGATGGGGTACTATTCCTCCCGTTGAAACCAACAATAGGGCATAATTCCTCCCAATTACACCAACAATGGGGCCCAATGACAACAATGATTGGGGTCCAATTCCTCCCAATGACACTAACAATGACACTAACAATAGGGCCCAATGACACCAATGCAGCCTATCGGTGCCCATCAGTGTAGCCTCATCAGTGTACATCAATGAAGGAGAAAAATTACCTGTTTGCAAAATTTATTAACAAAATATTAAAAAAAATGTTTATTTCGGTCTTTTTTTACTTTTTTTAACAAAAAATAAAAACCCAGAGGTAATCAAATACCACCAAAATAAAGCTCTATTTGTGGGGGGGGGGGGGGGGGGGGGATGATAAAAATGTCATTTGGGTAGAGCGTTGTAAAACCACCCAATTTTCCTTCAAAGTGCATCAGCACTGAAAAGCTGAAAATTGGTCTGGGCAGGAAGGGGGGGGGGGGGGGTTAGGTGCCCAGTAGGCAAGTGGTTAATCACCACGGCCTACCCGAGTATTGGTACTGACATCTTCTGATGGCTCCTTCCAGCAGGATAATGCCCCATGTCACAAAGCTCCAATCATCTCACCACTGGACAATGAGGTCCCTGTCCTCCAATGGCCTCCACACTCACCACATCTCACCACTGCACAATGAGGTCCCTGTCCTCCAATGGCCTCCACACTCACCAGATCTCACCACTGGACAATGAGGTCCCTGTCCTCCAATGGCCTCCACACTCACCACGTATCATCCAATAGAGGACCTTTGGGATGTAGTGGAACGGAAGATTGGCACCATGGATGTGCAGCCGACAAATCTGCAGCAACTCCGTGATGCCATCATGTCACTATGGAGCAAAATCTCAGAGGAACGTTTCCAACACCTTGTTGTATCTATGCCATGAAGAGTGAAGGCAAAAGGGGGTCCAACCCGGGACTATCAAGGTGTACCTAATAAAGTGGCCGGTGAGTGAATATTCGACCAGATGTGTCAGAGGGAGTCAGGGACACAGAACAGAGAACCTAAACTTATCAAGCGGCTCCTTCAGGGGGTGGCGCTACTGATGTTTACCAGTCCAGCCCGTCCACAAGTCTGTCTGCAGATGGCGGCTTCTGCCATTGGACGAGAATCTTGGCTGTGACGATCGGAATCTGCCAACCGTTCCGGACAAACAAGTATTTGCACAAATTCCAGTTTGATACTTGAAAATGCTTAAAATCGTGTTAAATGAAAATCAATCATGTGGAAGGTTATCGGAGGAATCCGCGGAGAAGAGATGATTCACTGCGCCGGGATACAAACATTTTTTTTCTTTTATGTCTTGAAAGGCAAAAGATGAGTTATGTTTTTTGGCTTTTGTACTTTTTTTTTTTTTGAACATTTCTTGGCGCTGCACAGCAGGAGATCTAAACAATCTTTAAAACTGGCATCCAATGTGACAACATACAGTAAATGCGATTTCCTAAAATAAAATAATGTTTAAGGAGGGGGGGAGGGGAAGTGGGGGCCCCCAAGTTGTCAACAGACATTGTTATGTGCTGTGTGTGGCCACCACTCCTCTTCCTATTCTCTCCTCCTCCATGTCATATCTCTATAGGCCTGAACTGGGAATAAGCATTATAATAATAGCAGTTTGCTACTTGGCCACTAGGTGGCTCTGTACCAGCATAGTGGGTGGTTGCAGCAGACAGTGTCATCAGGTGCTAGGCAGTGTTAAAGAAGAAGTAAAGGCAATATAAAATAAATAAATAAAAAAAACACACACCCTGTAAGGCAAAGGCATAACGAGCTAGTATGCATAGCATACTAGCTCATTATGAATAACTTACCTGAGAACGAAGCCCCCGAAGCGGTCCTCCGTCTTCCTCTTCGCCGCTGCCATGGATCCCGGAGCGACTTATTGCGATTTTTTTTTACCAAAAATATGTAGAAGAATACATATCGGCCTAAACTGAGGAAAAAAAACGTTTTTTTATATATTTTTGGGGGATATTTATTATAACAAAAAGTAAAAAATAATGCGTTTTTTTCAAAATTGTCGCTCTATTTTTGTTTATAGCGCAAAAAATAAAAACCGCAGAGGTGATCAAATACCACCAAAAGAAAGCTCTATTTGTGGGAAATAAAGGATTTTGTTTGGGAGCCACGTCACACGACCGCGCAATTGTCAGTTAAACCGACACAGTGCCGAATCGCAAAAAGGGGTCAGGTCTTTGACCAGCAAATTGGTCCGGTCTGAAAGTGGTTAAACCCCCTTCCTGCCCAGACCAATTTTCAGCTTTCGGTGCTCTCACACTTTGAATGACAATTACTCAGTCATGCAACACTGTACCCAAATGAATTTTTTGTCCTTTTTTTCCCACAAATAGAGCTTTCTTTTGGTGGTATTTGATCACCTCTGGGGTTTTTATTTTTTTTGCGCTATAAATGAAAAAAGACCGAAAATTTTGAAAAAAAAACGCATATTTCTTTGTTTCTGTGACAGAATTATGCAAATTATTAATTTTTCTTCATAAATTTTGGCCACAATTTATACTGCTACATATCTTTGGTAAAAGATTTTGATTTCTAGATTTTGATTTCTAAATTGCTGCATTTGTACATTTTAAAAGCCAATATAAAGGAATAGTAGTGGTAAAAAAAAAGCACTTGTGGATTTATTTAACCTCTTTTTGAGGTTTATTCTCCTTTAAGGGGGTGTGGCAGGGGGCGTGTCTTAAACCTACATACGTTTGCTAGTAGGTGCCCCTCATTCCCATCTCATATCATTGGGTGGTGTGAGTGATGTCAAGGGTGAGTAAGCACCCATCTATACACTACAGGGGGTTATTTACTAAAGGCAAATCCACTTTGCACTACAAGTGCAAGTGTAAAGTCGCTGTAGATCCGAGGCGGATATACAAGGAAAATAAAAAACAGCATTTTATCTTGCACATGATTGGATGATAAAATCAGCAGAGCTTCCCCTCATTTTAGATCTACCCCTCGGATCTATGATCTGCACTTGTAGTGCAGAGTGGATTTGCGTTTTCGTAAATCAACCCCCGATATTGTCAAAAGTATTGGGACAGCTGCAGTTGCCTTTACACGCACATGAACTTTAATGGCATCCCAGTCTTAGTCCGTAGGGTTCAATATTGAGTTGGCTCCGCCCTTTGCAGCTATAACAGCTTCAAGTCTTCTGGGAAGGCCATCCACAAGGTTTAGAAGTGTGACCATTCTTCCAGAAGCGCATTTCTGAGGTCAGCCACTGATGTTGGATGAGAAAGCCTGGCTCGCAGTCTCAACTAATTCATTCCAAAGGTGTTCTATTGGGATGAGGTCAGGACTCTGTGCAGGCCAGTCTTGTTCCTCCACCCCAAACTCACTCATCCATGTCTTTATGGACCTTGCTTTGTGCATTGGTGGGGCAGTCATGTTGGAACAGGAAGGGGCCATCGACTGTTCTCACAAAGTTGGGAGAATGAAATTGTCCAAAATGTCTTGGTATGCTGACGCCTTAAGAGTTCCCTTCACTGGAACTAAGGGGCCAAGTCCAACTCCTGAAAACCCCCCACAACATAATCCCCCTTTGTTGATTGAGACAAGTACACACTATAGAGAGATATGCTTTGTTCATATTTCATGTCTGAATCATTTAAAAGGGGTTGTAAACGCTCGTGTTTTTTCACCTTAATGCATCCTATGATGCCGCACGCCACGGGAGCGTGCCCTCGGGTCCTGGGAACTCGATGTTTGCCGCCGGCAGCCCACGATTGCGGTGTGAAGAGGCATAGTGACATGACAGGGATCTACTGCTTCCTGTCATTGGGAGCAGTAATCGCTGTCATGTCAGTGGTAGCCCCTGTCCCCACTGTTAGATTCACTCCCTAGGACACACTTAAAGCGGGATTCCACCCTAAAGTGGAACCTCCGCTGATCGGAACCCCCCCCCCATTTCCTGCCCTGCCGTGCTGTCTGCTGGGACACACACGGGTCCCAGTGACAGCGCGGAGATTTCCTATTGCGCGGCGCGGCTCGCGCATGCGCAGTAGGGAACCGGGAAGTGAAGCCGATTCACTTCACTTCCTGATTCCCTCACCTAGAATGGTGGCGGCAGCAGCCGAGGCCCGAGCGGTCGATCGGCCTCGGCTGCCGGAATCGCTGGACCCCGGGACAGGTGAGTGTCCATTTATTAAAAGTCAGCAGCTGTAGTATTTATAGCTGCTGGCTTTTAATATTTTTTTTTTTGGCGGAATCCCTCTTTAACCCCTTAATTGCCCCCTAGTGTTTAACCCCTTCCCTGCCAGGGTCATTTACACTGTAATCAGTGCATTTTTATAACACTGATCGCTGTATAAATGACAATGGACCCAAAATGGTGTCAAAAGTGTCCAATGTGTCCACCGTAATGTCGCAGTCACGATAATAAAAAAAAAATCGCAGATCGCCGCCATTATTAATAAATTAATGATAAAAATGCCATAAATGTATCCCCTATTTTGCAGACGCTATAATCAATATACGCTGTTTTTTTTAAAAATATATTTTTGGGGATATTTATTATAGCAAAAAGTAAAAAATATCGCTTTTTTTTTTTCAAAATTGTCGGCAGAATGGTACCGCAGGCAAATGGGCGTACCTGTACGTCCCTTTAAATTTGCTGCCCTGCCATCGCGAGCACGCCGCCGGTGCCTGTCAGGACCCCCGTGAGTCCGGTCGCGGGTCCTGTGGACTCGATCGTCGCGGGTATACCCGCGATCGTCTTACGGGGCGGCTGAATGGAGAAATGCCGTTGTAAACAGCATTTACCCATTCTGCCTAGCAACTAGTGATGCTACACACCCCTAGGAACACTTAACCCCTACACTGCCACTTCCTGGTTAACCCCTTCACTGCCAGTGTCATTTACACAGGAATCAGTGCATTTATATAGCAGTGATTGCTGTATAAATGACAATGGTCCCAAAAATGTGTCAAAAATGTCCGATGTGTCCGCCGTAATGTCGCAGTCACAATAAAAATTGCTGATCGCCACCATTACTAGTAAAAAAAAAAATATTAATAAAAATGCCATAAAACTATCCCCTATTTTGTAAACGCTATAACTTTTGCGCAAACCAATCAATTATCGCTTATTGCGATTTTTTTTACCAAAAAATATGTAGAAGAATACGTATCGGCCTAAACTGAGGGAAAAAATTTTTTTTATATATTTTTGGGGGATATTTATTATAGCAAAATAAAAAATAATGCGTTATTTTCAAAATTGTCGCTCTATTTTTGTTTATAGCGCAAAAAATAAAAACCGCAGGGGTGATCAAATACCACCAAAAGAAAGCTCTATTTGTGGGGGGAAAAAATACGTCAATTTTGTTCGATTGCAACGACGCACGACCGCGCAATTGTCAGTTAAATGGGACGCAGTGCCGAATCACAAAAGGTGCTCTTGTCAGGAAAGGGGGGTAAATCCTTCCGGGGATGAAGTGGTTAAGATAAATAACAGTAGAGGTAGCCAAGGGGCCCCCCATCAAAAAAAATAAAAAAAAAAATAATTCTACGGGACCCCCCATGATCTGTATTCTCGCCCCCTTTGTCTATCCTGAGTGAGGTGGTGGGTTGAGAGTCCTGTTGATGTCGGGAAGTCGGGAATCTGAAGAGACGGTTTGGAAGGTTCTTCTCTGGGATTGTTTATCTGGCTGACGGTAAAGAGCCGGCACTGGGAATAAGCCTGGAATCCGGAGAGAGGGTACAGGCTCAGCGCTAATGTAAATACGGCACGGCCTCACATTCTACTTGTGTTTTCTCCAATGCATCAGCAATGAGAAGTGGAAAGTCACATTGCAACATCCTCACAAATCACATCGCAGGCATAGGACTCGGTTGCAGCGCTTGTTGAAAAAGGAAAAAATAAAGTGAAAAATGCAGACAAGAGAGTAATAGATACAATAAGGACAAAGCTTGAGTCTTAGGCTTGTAGAGGGCAGGAGAGGGCAGAGTGACCGAAGCTTAAAGAGGAAGTAAACCCTGATGGGTTTACTTCCTCTTTGTCTCCCTGCAAAGGTAAAGCATAATGGGCTACTATGCATCGCATCGCATCACATAGCATCGCATCACATAGCATTGCATCGTATCGCATCGCATCGTAGCCCATTATGTGTCACTTACCTGTCACCGCTGTCCCCTGTAGCACGGAGCGTCCATCTTCTTCCGGGTATCACTGCTCTGGCCACTCACAGCGCCGGAGCAGCAATAACGTCACTCCCGCGCATGCGCACGGGAGCCGCCACTAACGGCACATTGCCATTAGCAGCGGCATGCCCAGTGCGCCTTGCGCGCCGCTTAGGGTTGCCACCTGTCCAGGATTCACCCGGACAGTTCGGGTTTGGAACCAAGCGTCCAGGTTTCAGACTGCCTGAAACCCGGACACATTATTCAGACTGGACCATGGCTTCCCAGCAGGGTTACTGGCTGCAGTTATCTAAGCTGAGAGTGTCCTTTACACCCTCTTTCACACTGCCTGAAGCCAGCACCCCCCCCCCCCCCCCCCAAACACACACACAGACAGGGGAGGAGAGAGGGCTTGATCTGTACCTCTTATTCTCTTAATTAGAAGTCCAGCAGCCTCAGATACATCTGGATGAGAGGTGCTGACTGCCAAGGGGTGAGTGAACTCACCATCCATCCCTGTCTGCGACTGAAGTCTCCCCCCTTCTCTCTCCTGCCTCTGAGAGAGTACACTTAGGTAAATCAGAGTTCCCCTTTACACCAAAGGGCACAGTGTTCCCTCTTACATCAAAGTCCTCTCCGTACATCAGAGTTCTTAGTGTTCCCCCTTGAATCAGGGTTTCCAGAGTCCCCAGAGTTCTCCCTTACATCGAAGCCTGCAGAGTCTCCCCTTACAGTGAAAGGGAACTCTGCAAGTTCAGATGTAAAAGGAGAACTCTGTGGACTCTGATGTAAAGGCGAACTCTTGTTATTAATGTCATATGATTAGAAATGTTATTTAATAGCAAAATATATGTATAGTTTATACTATAAAAAAAAATGCGCCGATCAAGTGTTCGGGTTTGACTTGAAGAAAAGGTGGCAACCCTAGCGCCGCTGTCTGCAGCGCATGCGCCGTAGACAGCGGTGCCTGTCTTTTTGTAAATATCTCCTAAACCGTGAATTTTTTGGAGATATTTCTTGGACCTACAGGTAAGCCTTAATCTAGGCAACTTACCTGTAGGTCAGAATAGTTTGTAAGGGTTTACAACCACTTTAACCATACCGGGCACTTTTACCCCCTTCCTGCCCAGGCCAACTTTCAGCGCTGTCACACTTTGAATGACAATTACTAAGGCCTGCAACACTGTACTCATATGACATTTCTTATAATTTTTTCACACAACTAGAGCTTTCTTTTGGTGCCGTTTAATCACCACTGGGGTTTTTATTTTTTGCTAAATAAATGAAAAAAGACCCACATTTTTTAAAACAAAACTAAAACTTTTTCATAGTTTGTTATAAAATTTTGGAAACAGGTAATTTTTCTCCTTCACTGATGTGCGCTGAGGAGGCTGCACTGATGGGCTGCGCTGATGGGCACTGATGAGGTGGCACTGGTGAGCACCGATGAGGAGGCACTGGTGGATACTGATGAGGTGGCACTGATGGGCTGTGCGGATGGGCACTGATGAGGTGGCATCGGTGAGCACTGGTGAGAAGACACTGGTGGCCACTGATGAGGTGGCACTGATGGGCTGCGCTGATGGGCACTGATGAGGAGGCACTGGTGGGCACTGATAAGGCTGCACTGATAGCTGGCACTGATGGGTGACAGTGATGAGGAGGCACTGATGAACACTGATTGGCAGCACTGGTGGGCATAGATTGAAATTGGCAGAACTGGTGGGCACTGATGAGGAGGCACTGGTGAGCACTGGTAGGCGGCACTATTAGGTGGCAGTGAAGAGGCGTTACTGATGGGCACTGATTGGCAGCATTGGTGGGCAATGATTGGTATCACTGGTGGACACTGATTGGCAGCACTGATAGGCATCACTGATAGGTGGCAGTGATAAGGAGGCACTGGTGGGCACACATTGGCAGCACTGATGGGCACTGTTTGGCCTGCACTGATAAACAGGACACTCCAGTGTACATGTCCTTTTTAGAGAAGGCGGTTATTGGCTCTCTTCTCCTCTCCTTATGCTGTCAGCAGTGCTGATAACCAGCTTATATTTACATTCGTGATCAGCTGTGATTGGACACTGATCGAGTGCTAAAGAGCCACTGATTGGCTCTTTACCTCAATTTTGTGATCAGCAGGGTTTTCTGGACACTGTGATCACAGAGCGCGCCGCGGGGGCACAATCATGGAAGGCCATCATATAACGGCCTGCCATAACTAGCCGTCCATGCTCTAGCCGTCATTCAGCTATAGCGTGGTCAGCAAGTGGTTGTAAACCTCAGACATGAAATGTGAACAAAGCATACAGTCATGGGCAAAAATATTGGCACCCCTGCATTTCTGTCAAATAATGCACCACTTCCCCCCGGGAGATTGTTTATTTCTTTTGTTTGTATTGGTATGCCTTCCTGCCGTCTTGGGGTCCTCCCATGGTGGCGGAATACCAGAGCCCAGTGTCACGTGCCTACCTTTGCGACCCTGGTAGTTCCGCCACTGGTGTCAGTCAGCGATGGTCTGTTAGAGCTCATGTTGGAATAGGAAGGGGGCATCCCCAAACTGTTCCCACAAAGTTGGGAGCATGAAATTGTCCAATATGTCTTGGTATGCTGACGCTTTAAAAGTTCCCTTCACTGGAACTAAGTTGCCAAGCCCAACCTCTGAAAAACAACCCCCACACCATAATCCACCCTCCACCAAATGATTTGGACCAGTGCACAAAGCAAGATCCATAAAGACATGGATGAGCTATCGGGTTTGCTATCGGGTTGAGGTCAGGACTCTGTACAGGCCAGTCTAGTTTCTCCTCCCCAGGGGTGGCCAAGCCCAACCCCTAAAAAATCATTTGGTGGAGGGGAGATTATGGTGTGGGGGTTGTTTTTCAGGGGTTGGGTTTGGCCCCTTAGTTCCAGTGAAGGGAACTCCTGACCTCAACCCAATAGAACACCTTTGGGATGAATTACAGCGGAGACTGCGAGCCAGGCCTTCTCGTCCAGCATCAGTGCCTGACCTCACAAATGCGCTTCTGGAAGAATGGTCAAACATTCCCATAGACACACTCCTAAACCTTGTGGACGGCCTTCCCAGAAGAGTTGAAGCTGTTATAGCTGCAAAGGGTGGGCCAACTCAATATTGACCCCTATGGACTAAGACTGGGATGCCATTCATGTGCGTGTAAAGGCAGAAGTCCCAATACTTTTGGCAATATACTGTACTTTTGTTTGAATGAGGCCTTAAATTGTAAAGGGAGTTCTGAGCCCATCATCATGGCGTCCACGGACTTCTTACCTTGAGAGGTCTTCTAAATGTTCATGAAATTTGTGAATATGACCGGAGTGACCTGGAAAATGTCATTTGTTTTCTGCTGTATACATAACACAGCTCTTTACTGTCTGGTATGTCAGAAGCCGGGGCTGCATAGGACAGAATGGCGTCCTTCTTCCGATAAGTGCTGCATCAGTGTGAGGCCTGCTCTGTGTATCCGCCGCTGTGTGTACAGGCAGTGATATCATTATAGCTGTGACTCTAATGCCGCGTACACACGACCGGACTTTCTGACGGACTAGGTCCGGCGGTCTTCCCGACGGACTTTCCAAATGAACGGACTTGGCCACACACAATCACACCAAAGTCCGACAGATTCGAACGCGATCACGTACAACCGGACTAGAATAAGGAAGTTCATAACCAATAGCTGTCCTAGCGTCGGTTTTTGTCCGTCGGACTAGCATACAGACGAACGGATTTCTCGATAGGAACTGGGTCCAGCGGAGTTCCGGCGAAAACATTTTGAAACAGGTTCTATTTCTAAAGTCCGTCAGATTTTTGGACAGCAAAGGTCCGATGGAGCCCACACATGATCGAATTGTCCGACGGATTCGTTCCCTCCGACCTTTGCTGTTGAAAGGTCCGGTCGTGTGTACGCGGCATTATACTATTATTTCATTTTATAATAATTGCAATAAGTGTCATTGGACTGGCGGGCGTTACACCTGAATCATTATTGCCAAGTAGTTCTGAAAAAAAAAACTTTCAAACTACAGAAAACAAAAATGGTTGCAAGTCTACTGATGTGGTCCATATGGTGGTCTGCATAGGAAGGTAAATGAACAAACAAAGGGCACAAAGGCCAATGCATTACCGTCATAATATATGACGGTATGTTGTTGGATGAGAAGGCCTGGCTCGCAGTATCCACTCTAATTCATCCCAAAGGTGTAATATCGGGGGTGAGGTCAGGACTCTGTGCAGGCCAGTCAAGTTCCTCCACCCCAAACTTGCTCATCCATGTCTTTATGGACCTTGCTTTTTGCATTGGTGCACAGTCACGTTGGAACAGGAAGGGGCCGTCCCCAAACTGTTCCCACAAAGTTGGGAGCATAAAATTGTCCAAAATGTCTTGGTATGCTGACGCCTTAAATGTTCCCTTCACTGGAACTAGGAGGCCAAGCCCAACCCTTGAAAAATCATTTGGTAAATTTATTGAGTGCATACTCACAAAAGCCAAGGAAGAAAAGCATTGCGTAGAAACCCCCACGTTTCAAGAGGCATGGTGCTCTTCTTCAGAGCAGGAAAAAAAATCTGCAGACTCTGATGTAAGGGAGAACTCTGGGGACTCTAACATAAGGGATTCTCTGGGAACCCTGAGTTAAGGGGGAACACTAAGAACTCTGATTTACGGAGAGGACTTTGATGTAAGAAGGAACAGTGTGCCCTTTGGTAGAAAGGGGAACTCTGATGTAAGGGGTGCTCTGAGAACCCTGATTTACATAAGTGTACTCTCTCAGAGGAAGGAGAGAGAAGGGGGGAGACTTCAGTCACAGACAGGGATGGATGGTGAGCTCACTCACACCTTGGCATCAGCACCTCTCATCCAGATGTATCTGAGGCTGCTGGACTTCTAATTAAGAGAGTAAGAGATACAGATCAAGCCCTCTCTCCTTTCCTGCCTGTGTGTTTGGGGGGGTGGGGAAGTGCTGGCTTTAGGCAGTGTGAAAGAGGGTGTAACAGACACTCTCAGCTTGGATAACTGCAGCCAGTAACCTTGCTGGGAAGCCATGGTCCAGTCTGAATAATGTGTCCGGGTTTCAGGCAGTCTGAAACCTGGACGCATGGTTCCAAACCCGAACTGTTCCGGGTGAATCCTGGACAGGTGGCAACCCTAAGTCTGATTCAAGATCAGGCCACTTCCTGATCTTTGGATCACCATTGTGGTTTCTGGGGGGGGGGGGGGGTCAGTGGTGGCACTGGTTTTTGTTTTGACACTGTTCTTGTTATAGATTTGTAATAAAAGATTAAATAATATAATAATTATTATTAGAAATTGCGCCAACTGGATTTTTTTTTTTTGAATATTTACTATAAGTAAGACACAAGCACAGATAACATAATTAAAAAAAAGGTTTTTTTTTTGTTTTTTGTTTTCTTCTCTCTCTCGCCTTTCCCCTCTTCCCAATTTCCATCTTTGATAACTCCCGGAAAGGGCAGTTAGGGAGCCTCGGAGGAGCCAACCTCTAGAACCGATATATGGGGAAGGAGAATTGATATTATCTTTTGTCTCTCCTTTTAATGTGAATACATCATGTAAATGTAAATTGTAATAATTGAGAAAATGTTTAATAAAGTTTGAATTATAAAAAAAATAAAAAATAAAATGGTTTGGTGTCTGTGCATTTTCTTCCATTTTTGTTGCTACATTCTTCCCACTGATCACCAATGTAAGGAACATTCTTCCCACTGATCACCAATGTAAGGAACATTCTTCTCACTGATCACCAATGTAAGGAACATTCTTCTCACTGATCACCAATGTAAGGAACATTCTTCCCACTGATCACCAATGTAAGGAACATTCTTCCCACTGATCACCAATGTAAGGAACATTCTTCCCACTGATCACCAATGTAAGGAACATTCTTCTCACTGATCACCAATGTAAGGAACATTCTTCCCACTGATCACCAATGTAAGGAACATTCTTCCCACTGATCACCAATGTAAGGAACATTCTTCCCACTGATCACCAATGTAAGGAACATTCTTCCCACTGATCACCAATGTAAGGAACATTCTTCCCACTGATCACCAATGTAAGGAACATTCTTCTCACTGATCACCAATGTAAGGGACATTCTTCTCACTGATCACCAATGTAAGGAACATTCTTCTCACTGATCACCAATGTAAGGGACATTCTTCCCACTGATCACCAATATAAGGGACATTCTTCTCACTGATCACCAATGTAAGGAACATTCTTCCCACTGATCACCAATGTAAGGGACATTCTTCTCACTGATCACCAATGTAAGGGACATTCTTCCCACTGATCACCAATGTAAGGAACATTCTTCCCACTGATCACCAATGTAAGGAACATTCTTCTCACTGACTTCCAATGAATTGGTCTTAGAAGGAGTTCCCCTAGACCTGAAAATTATTTTAAGGGTTCCTCAATATAAAAAAAAGTTGATAACCGCTGGTTTAGACTGAAATACAAATCTACGACCAAAGAGGTTGTTATAAACTCCATGCACGTATACAGATATACGGTAGATATATATATATATATATATATATATATATATTTATTTATTTATTTTTACAGCGACAACTGCTACACAAAATAAAGAAACGGTAATTATCGGGGCACATACAGGATAATTCTAATAATATCAATAGAAAGGAGGAGTTGTGTGCGGAGTGCAATCATCCATAGGACAAAATCAGATTTCTCTTTCCCTGAGTTTTAAACAGTTAGGTTACACTGCCCTCTAGAGTTAAAATAAGGAATTGCTTTTATTTGCCTTATTTCATTTTTATTTATTACAGGTCTGTATATAGTGTAGTGCGTGCAATTTTTACACAGCTCTACCCCATTCGTTCACATAGGTCCCTTCCCTCAAAGTGCTTCTAATCTATGTTTTTTCCGACGGAGTTCCGCTGAAACTGTCTTGCCTACACACGATCACACCAAAGTCTGACCGTCTAGAACGCAGCGACATACAACACATATGACGGGACTAGAAAAAGGAAGTTCAGTAGCCAATAGCTTCCGTCTCGTACTTACTTCAGAGCATGCGCCGTTTTTGGTCCATCAGAACAGCATACAGACGAGCGGTTTTCCCGATAGAAATTGATTCCATCGGAAATATTTAAAACATGTTCTATTTCTAGGTCCGTCAAAATTTTCCAAAAAAAAACGTCCGGTGAGGCCCACATAGATCAGAATATCCGATAAAAATACTTTTTCTGTAGGACATTCCGCTCGTGTGTACGCGGCATTAGTGACACTTTTGACACTTTGTGGGAACCAGTAAAACTAATACAGTGATCAGTGCTAAAAATATGCACTGTCACTGTACTAATGACACTGGCTGGGAAGGGGATAACATCTAGGGCAATCAATGGGTTAAATGTGTGCCTAACAAGTGTTTCCTCACAGTGGGGGAGGTGCTTTTATTAAAGGGGTTGTAAAGGTAAATGTTTTTTCACCTTAATACATTCTATGCATTAAGGTGAAAAAACATCTGACAGTGCCGGCGCCCCCCCCCCCTCCGTTTTACTTACCTCACCCCTCGAAAATCCCGTGCTCGCCCCCGCCGTCCTTCTTCACCACTCAGCCTGGCCGCTGATTGGCTGGAGTGGATGGATGGAAAGCAGCGCAGCCATTGACCCGCGCTGCTGTCAATCACATCCACTGATGCGGGGGGCAGGGCCGTGTGATACAGCGAGCGGCTATAGCCGCCGGCTGTATCACAGGAGCGCGCCCGCAGGTGCTTCTCACCATGCGAGGGAGCTTGCATGAACATGAGAAGTACCTGCGGGAGGAAGCCGAGACAGCCGCCGAGGGAGCCCAGAAGAGCAGGATCGGGGCCACTCTGTGCAAAACGAGCCGCACAGTGGAGGTAAGTGTGACATGTTTGTTATTTAAAAAATAAATAAAAAATTAACTTTACAATCCCTTTAAGGGAAGACATAGATCCCAGGAACACAGGATCAATGTCTTCCACACTGACAGAATGGCAAACTGCCTTGTTTACATAGGCAGAGCACTAGGCGAGTCCGCCGGATCCGCTGATTGGCTCTGATACCCAGAAATGCAGGAACATGCATATAAGTGATCCTGCGCAGCGTAACCACCCTATATCAGTAAATCTGCTATCAGGTGATTGGAAACTGGTTAAGATCATCAGCATTATGATAACTCACAGGCAGGGGGCGCTCTATCATGGCTCCGGCTGGCTCTGTCACAGTGTGTCACATACCATGGCTGCTGGGTGCTGATTTTGTTAAAGCGGGAGTCCGCCGTTTTTTTTTTTTAAAAGCCAGCAACTACAAATACTGCAGCTGCTGACTTTTAAAATAATGACACTTACCCGCCCAGCGCGCCCACGATGTCGGCACCCGAAACCGATCTCTCGATCGTCTCTCGGGTGCTGCCGCCACCATCTTGGGTATGGGAATCAGGAAGTGGAGCCTTGCGGCTTCATTTCCCGGTTCCCTACTGTGCATGCGCGAGTCGTGCTGCGCAATAAGGATGGTCCCCGCTGTCTCTGGGACAGGGGTCAAGTCCTGGGAAAAAAAAGTGTGGGAACTCCCACCCAAGATCCATTCCCCCACCAAAAAAAAAAAAAAGGTACGCTCATATGCATATATACTGCACAGAAAATACAGTACAACATTTATTGTAAAGTGCGAGTTTACAAAAACAAAATAACGTGTCAAACAAAACAATCAACACAATGGGTGATGATCTTTCCCTCGCAGGGAATTTCTACCACAAATACACCCTGTTCCAAATTCTGTTACACAGCCCATTAGAAAATATCCCACAAACAGGAATAAGTATTGGCAGAGTATTGAAGAGTATTGGCAGGGTATTGCAGAGAATTGATAGGGTATTGCAGAGTATTGGCAGGGTATGTATTGAAGAGTATTGGCAGAGTATTGCAGAGCATCGGCAGGGTATGTATTGGCAGGGTATTGCAGAGTATTGATAGGGTATTGCAGAGTATTGGCAGGGTATTGCAGAGTATTGATAGGGTATGTATTGTAGAGTATTGATAGGGTATTGCAGAGTATTGGCAGGGTATCGCAGAGTATTGGCAGGGTATTGCAGAGTATTGGCAGGGTATGTATTGGCAGGGTATTGCAGAGTATTGATAGGGTATTGCAGAGTATTGGCAGGGTATTGCAGAGTATTGATAGGTTATTGCAGAGTATTGGCAGGTTATTGCAGAGTATTGGCAGGTTATTGCAGAGTATTGGCAGGGTATGTATTGTAGAGTATTGGCAGAGTATTGTAGAGTATTGGCAGGGTATGTATTGGCAGGGTATTGCAGAGTATTGGCAGGGTATGTATTGCAGAGTATTGGCAGGGTATTGCAGAGTATTGATAGGGTATTTATTGCAGAGTATTGGCAGGGTATTGCAGAGTATTGATAGGGTATGAATTGCAGAGTATTGGCAGGGTATTGCAGAGTATTGATAGGGTATGTATTGCTGAGTATTGACAGGGTATTGCAGAGTATTGGCGGGGTATGTATTGCAGAGTATTGGCAGGATATTGAAGAGTATTGGAAGAATATTGAAGAGCATTGATAGGGTATTGCAGGGTGTGTATTGGCAGAGTATTGGCAGGGTATTGCAGAGTATTGGCAGGGTATGTATTGCAGAGTATTGCAGAGTATTGCAGAGTATTGGCAGGGTATTTATTGGCAGAGTATTGGCAGGGTATTGCAGAGTATTGCAGAGTATTGGCACAGTATTGCAGAGTATTGATAGGGTATTGCAGAGTATTGGCAGGGTGTTGCAGAGTATTGGCAGGGTATGTATTGCAGAGTATTGGCAGGATATTGAAGAGTATTGGCAGGATATTGAAGAGTATTGATAGGGTATTGCAGGGTGTGTATTGGCAGAGTATTGGCAGGGTATTGCAGAGTATTGGCACAGTATTGCAGAGTATTGATGGGGTATTGCAGAGTATTGGCAGGGTATTGAAGAGTATTGGCAGGGTATTGAAGAGTATTGGCAGAGTATTGAAGAGTATTGGCAGGGTATTGAAGAGTATTGGCAGAGTATTGGCAGGGTATTGCAGAGTATTGGCACAGTATTGCAGAGTATTGATGGGGTATTGCAGAGTATTGGCAGGGTATTGCAGAGTATTGGCAGGGTTTTGCAGAGTATTGGCAGGGTATTGCAGAGTATTGGCAGGGTATTGCAGAGTATTGAAGAGTATTGGCAGAGTATTGAAGAGTATTGGCAGAGTATTGGCAGAGTATTGAAGAGTATTGGCAGGGTATGTATTGGCAGAGTATTGGCAGAGTATTGCGGAGTATTGACAGGGTATTGCAGAGTATTGGCAGGGTATTTATTGGCAGAGTATTGGCAGGGTATTTATTGGCAGAGTATTGGCAGGGTATTGCAGAGTATTGATAGGGTATTGCAGGGTGTGTATTGGCAGAGTATTGGCAGGATATTGCAGAGTATTGGCACAGTATTGCAGAGTATTGATGGGGTATTGCAGAGTATTGGCAGGGTATTGCAGAGTATTGGCAGGGTATTGAAGAGTATTGGCAGAGTATTGGCAGAGTATTGAAGAGTATTGACAGGGTATTGCAGAGTATTGGCAGGGTATTTATTGGCAGAGTATTGGCAGGGTATTGCAGAGTATTGGCACAGTATTGCAGAGTATTGATAGGGTATTGCAGAGTATTGGCAGGGTATTTATTGGCAGAGTATTGGCAGGGTATTGCAGAGTATTGGCACAGTATTGCAGAGTATTGATAGGGTATTGCAGAGTATTGGCAGGGTGTTGCAGAGTATTGGCAGGGTGTTGCAGAGTATTGGCAGGGTATGTATTGCAGAGTATTGGCAGGATATTGAAGAGTATTGGCAGAGTATTGAAGAGTATTGGCAGGGTATTGCAGAGTATTGGCAGGGTATTGCAGAGTATTGGCAGGGTATGTATTGACAGAGTATTGCAGAGTATTGGCAGGGTATTGCAGAGTATTGACAGAGTATTGCAGAGTATTGATAGGGTACTGCAGAGTATTGGCAGGGTATTGCAGAGTATTGGCGGGGTAGTGCAGAGTATTGATAGGGTAGTGCAGAGTATTAATAGGGTATTGCAGAGTATTGGCAGGGTATTGCAGAGTATTGATACTGATAGGGTATTGCAGAGTATTGATAGGGTATTGCAGAGTATTGGCAGGGTATTGCAGAGTATTGATAGGGTATTGCAGAGTATTGGCAGGGTATTGCAGAGTATTGATAGGGTACTGCAGAGTATGTATTGCAGAGTATTGGCGGGTATTGCAGAGTATTGGCGGGGTATTGCAGAGTATTGGCGGGGTATTGCAGAGTATTGGCGGGGTATTGCAGAGTATTGATAGGGTACTGCAGAGTATTGGCAGGGTATGTATTGCAGAGTATTGGCGGGGTATTGCAGAGTATTGGCGGGGTATTGCAGAGTATTGGCGGGGTATTGCAGAGTATTGATGAGTATTGGCAGGGTATTGCAGAGTATTGATGAGTATTGGCAGGGTATTGCAGAGTATTGATGAGTATTGACAGGGTATTGCAGAGTATGGATGAGTATTGGCAATTTGGCAGGGTATTGCAGAATGCAACTTACTTACACATGACACTACTAGTGACTGACCTCCTGGTATTCTCTTCTTCCCTTCTGTTCTGGGGGGAGAAGTAAACTCAAAGTGCACTGCAGCGGCTGTTTCCCCAGGAGGCACTGGGTAGAGGGGAGCGGGAGGACAGTCCGGCGCGCAGCGTGTGTCACACTGACGGGCTCGTGCCAGTGCGTGCCCACGCCGAAGTCATGTGACCGGTTGCTAGATGCGGAGCGGCCTCTGCCTAGCAACCAGTCACTCGGCGGCTGAGGAGCGGCGCGGACTACATGCTGCATAGCCTCAGCCGGCCCTGCTCAGACAGCTAATGGGAACGGCGTTCCCGCTGTGGAAATAGTACGGGAACGCCGTTCCCATGCGTTCCCGCAGCACTCGAGCCCTGCTCTGGGATCCGTGTTTCCCAGCAGGCAGCGGGGGACCTTCGGAAAGGGGCGTAGATTCTGCGGAAAGGGGCGTAGCTTCTGCAAAATCTACGCCAGAAGTGGGTGCAGATACCTGTACTGTACAGGTACCTGCACCCCCCTCCCCCCCTCCCCCCTGTACACACGGTCGGAGATTTCCACAACCAAATCCGTTGGATTTTGCCCGTCAGATTTTGTCCGTCGGATCTTGTCCGAAACTGTTGCATACACACGGTCGAACAAAGTTGGCGAAAAATCCGATCTTTCAGAACGCGATGATGTAATTTTGTTACGATGGGACTACATTCAGGCTAGTAGCCAATAGCTTTGATGTAGGAATTTGATCTGAGCATGCGTGGCACTTTGTCCAATCAAAATTCGCTACACATGATCGGAGTATGTCCGACCGGCCCAGTTGGTCGGGAAATATTTCCAACATGTTGGAAAATTGGGTCGGACGGATATTCAGACGGAATCAGTCCGATGCATACCACACACAGTCGGATTATCCGACGACACGGTCCGATAGGACACATTCCAACGGATTCTCCGACCGTGTGTACAGGGGCTGAAAGGTGCCAATTGTGGCGCCGGAGGGGGGGAGGGTTCCAATGAGCGGAAGCTCCACTTTAGGGTGGACCTCCGCTTTAACTTCTGACCGATAAGTGCCCCTCGCTGCCTGTGAGTTCTGATACCATCCAGAGACAGACACAGTGCAATGTAGTCTATTCACAGACACCCCCAAAGCTTACCTGTGTTGAAGGCACTGGCAGCCCCACAATTGGATCTGCTTCCCCTCTATTGCTGCTGCTGGACATCCTCCGCTGAGCTCAGCTGCCTCTCTCTGCCCGTCGCCTCCGCCACTGGCCTCACAGCCTCTCAGGTCTCACTCTCCGGGCCCCGGCTACTACTGAGTGGGGAGCGGAGGAAAATTACTCTGCCGGGGAAGGAAAGGAGATAATCAGGCAGGCGGTTTGCCGGAATTTGAGCCAAGGCAGAAGAACATGTGAGCGGAGCTGAACGGGCATGTGCCGGAAACTGAAGAAATAGTCCATCCGCTCCGACCAGCACATCATCATCAGAAAGGGACACAGATAATGGAAAAAATACACCCGCCTAAGCTAGTAGGAGGGGAGGGTGGGGGGGTGTAATTCAGATTTTATTTTTTTTATTCTGCACTGTCTTTGAAAATTACCCCAGCTCCTGTTCACAAGTCAAATCCGGGGACAGAATTGGTCCGGGGACAGTGTCCTCAGTCTGGGGACTGTCCCCTGAAACCGAGGACATCTGGTCACCTTACACTGGCAGCATTTGATGGGCACACTGGCATAATATGATGGGCACACTGGCATCATTTGATGGGGCACACTGGCATCACTGGGCACAGTGGCTGCAATTAATGGCACAGTGGCAGCATTTATTTTATTTTTAAATTTGGGCCCACCCCAAAAAAAAATTTGAGTACCAGACACCACTGGACTGAGGCTCTAATTGGTTTCAAATAAGGGTGGTCTCGGGGTGCAGAGTAGTGCCCCCTGTGCCCACCCAGTTGTGTTGTAGCAAATATTAATTGTTTGCACTAAAGTGTTCATTTTTGGCTTGAAGAAGAATGTTCCCCCCCCCCAATAGACCAGGCCTCGCATGGTTTCTCTCCCCTGACTGGGTTTTAGCTCCCCTGTGAGGACAGGCGGTGTTTTAGGTCCATTTTACATAAAGTTGCTTAATGAATGTTTATTTTAATTAAACATTAACGTTATAAACGACAAACACCGCGGTCTCCTCAACCAAGAAGATGGCGGCTCCCTTCCCGCAAGCGGCGACACTCTCCGCCCACGCCGCTCTGGCCCCGCCGGATGACGTCACGCGCTTATCCAGGAAGAGGATTGTCTTCTCCAGTGTGCTGTCCCCATCGCTTCCCTGACATCACTTCCGGTCTTCACAGCAGTCGGCTTCCAGGTCCAGCGGATAGTGTCTTCGGGGTGCTCGGAGCTCCGGTCGGCTGCAGGATGTCGCGCGGCTCCATAGAGATCCCTCTGCGGGATACGGACGAGGTGAGCGCCATCCACTGCCTGACCCCCTTCCTGTACCCCTCCATACGGGGGACCCCCCGCATATCTATCCACTGTGTGACCTCTGACCCCCCTATGTCTATCAACTGTGTGACCTCTGACTCCCGCCCAACCCCCCATATCTATCCACTGTGAGACCTCTGACCCCCCCCATATCTATCAACTGTGAGACCTCTGACCCCCCGTATCTATCCACTGTGTGACCTCTGACCCCCCATATCTATCCACTGTGTGACCTCTGACCCCCCATATCTATCCACTGTGTGACCTCTGACCCCCTTCCTGTGCCTGGCCATATTGGGGACCCCCCTCCCAACCACCCCATATCTATCCACTGTGTGACTTCTGCCCCCCCAGTATCTCCCTGCCTGTGACCTCTGACCCAATACTTTTCCACCGTGTAACCTTTGACCCCTGATTTTTTTTTTCTCTTTGCCTTGACCTCCAGTATCCACCCCCTGTGTGACATGACCCACAAATTCACATTCACTCCCTTAACTCTGATGCCTTCTACAGACTATCTTATTGGTGACCCCCCCCCCCCAATACCAATCCACTCTGATATCCACTTAACCTCTGACCTCCATTTTCCATTCAGTGTGATATCACTGATCCCATATAACCACCGCCTGACCAGTGACCCCCCCCTAATACCCGTCCACTAGGTGATCTGTACCTCCATTATCTACCCGGTGTCAGATCACTGCCCCCCCCCATCCTTAATCATTGCTGATGTCTGACCCCCCCAATACCCATGTACTGACCAACCTCCCTGATCAATACCTACCCCTCGCCTAAATCCTGATTTCATATACCTCCCCACTGCTTAACCTCTGACCCCAGTACCTATTCACTGCATGGCTTTGAGTCTTATCACCATCACTGTGTGACCTCAGATCCTTCTAAACCCAACACTAAAATGTGCCACTAACATTACACATCAAAGCCGACCCGACCTTCCCTGACCACCCGCGGTGGCAGCAAGCTGGACCTTCATTTGTCTCTCTCTGTGTCTTTCTCCCAGGTCATCGAGCTCGACTTCGATCAGCTTCCAGAAGGAGATGAAGTTATCAGTATCCTGAAACAGGAGCACACTCAGCTGCACATATGGATTGCCTTGGCGGTCAGTATTTTCAGACACTCTTCTGTTCTGCACCCGAGGAGCTTACACTTTAACCACTTCAGTACCCGGAAGGATTTGCCCCCTCAATGACCAGGCCATTTTTTATTTTTTTGCAATACGGCACTGCGTCCCCCTTTAACTGACAATTGCATGGTCGTGCGACATTGTACCCAATTAAAATTGTCATTTCTTTCCCGCAAATGGAGTTTTCTTTTGGTGGTATTTGATTACCTCTGCGTTTTTTTGGGGGGTTTTTTTTTTTGCGTTATTAAACAAAAAAAACTGACAATATTGAAAAAAAACAAAAACCCTCTTTTTTACTTTTTACAATAATATATATCCCCAGATTTAAAAAAAAAATTCTTCATCAGTTTAGGCCGATATATCCTTGTACATATATTTGGTAAAAAAAAAAAATCACAACAAGCGAATATTATAGCGTCTACAAAATAAGGGATTTATGGCACTTGCTACTCTTTCTTCTTTCTATTTCTTCTTTCTATTTCTTTCTTCCTCTTCTTTCTTCTTTTTCTTCCTCTTCTTTCTTCTTTTTCTTCCTCTTCTTTCTTTCTTTTTCTTCCTCTTCTTTCTTTTTCTTCCTCTTCTTTCTTTTTTCTTCCTCTTCTTTCTTTTTTCTTCCTCTTCTTTCTTTTTTCTTCCTCTTCTTCTTTCTTTTTTCTTCCTCTTCTTCTTTCTTCTTTTTCTTCCTCTTCTTCTTTCTTCTTTTTCTTCCTCTTCTTCTTTCTTCTTTTTCTTCCTCTTCTTCTTTCTTCTTTTTCTTCCTCTTCTTCTTTCTCTTCCTCTTCTTCTTTCTTTTTCTTCCTCTTTTTTCTTTCTTCTTTTTCTTCCTCTTTTTTCTTTCTTCTTTTTCTTCCTCTTTTTTCTTTCTTCTTTTTCTTCCTCTCCTTCTTTCTTCTTCCTCTTCTTTCTTTCTTCTTCCTCTTCTTTCTTTCTTCCTCTTTTTTTCTTTCTTCTTTTTCTTCCTCTTCTTCTTTCTTCTTCCTCTTCTTTCTTCTTCCTCTTCTTTCTTCTTCCTCTTCTTTCTTTCTTCTTCCTCTTCTTTCTTTCTTCTTCCTCTTCTTTCTTTCTTCTTCCTCTTCTTTCTTTCTTCTTCCTCTTCTTTCTTTCTTCTTCCTCTTCTTTCTTTCTTCTCTCCCTCTTTCTTCTCTTTCTTTCTTCTCTCCCTCTTTCTTCTCTTTCTTTCTTCTCTCCCTCTTTCTTCTCTTTCTTTCTTCTCTCCCTCTTTCTTCTCTTTCTTTCTTCTCTCCCTCTTTCTTCTCTTTCTTTCTTCTCTCCCTCTTTCTTCTCTTTCTTTCTTCTCTCCCTCTTTCTTCTCTTTCTTTCTTCTCTCCCTCTTTCTTCTCTTTCTTTCTTCTCTCCCTCTTTCTTCTCTTTCTTTCTTCTCTCCCTCTTTCTTCTCTTTCTTTCTTCTCTCCCTCTTTCTTCTCTTTCTTCTCTCCCTCTTTCTTCTCTTTCTTCTCTCCCTCTTTCTTCTCTCCCTCTTTCTTCTCTCCCTCTTTCTTCTCTCCCTCTTTCTTCTCTCCCTCTTTCTTCTCTCCCTCTTTCTTCTCTCCCTCTTTCTTCTCTCCCTCTTTCTTCTCTCCCTCTTTCTTCTCTCCCTCTTTCTTCTCTCCCTCTTTCTTCTCTCCCTCTTTCTTCTCTCCCTCTTTCTTCTCTCCCTCTTTCTTCTCTCCCTCTTTCTTCTCTCCCTCTTTCTTCTCTCCCTCTTTCTTTCTTTTCTCCTTCTCCTTCTCCTTCTCCTTCTCCTTCTCCTTCTTCTTCTCTCCTTCTCCTTCTTCTTCTCTCCTTCTCCTTCTTCTTCTCTCCTTCTCCTTCTTCTTCTCTCCTTCTCCTTCTTCTTCTCTCCTTCTCCTTCTTCTTCTCTCCTTCTCCTTCTTCTTCTCTCCTTCTTCTTCTTCTTCTTCTCTCCTTCTTCTTCTTCTTCTTCTCTCCTTCTTTTTCTTCTCTCCTTCTTTTTCTTCTCTCCTTCTCTTTCTTCTCTTTCTTCTCTTTCTTCTCTCCTTCTCTTTCTTCTCTCCTTCTTCTTCTTCTCTTTCTTCCTCCTTTCTCTGATCTGCTATTTTTAGTGGGTCTGCAGCGGAAAGACCAGACACCTTTGACACTTTTCTGGGACCATTGTCATTTATACAGCGATCAGTGCTATAAAAATGCACCGATTACTGTGTAAATGTCACTGGCAGGGAAGAGGTTAACACTAGGGGGGAACAAGGGGTTAAAGGTGTTCCCTCGTGTGTTTCTAACTTGGGGGGTGGGACTGACTGGAGGAGACATATCACTGCTCCTAATTAGTTGGAACAGACGATCTGTCTCTCCCCTCAGAACAGGGATTTGTGTGTTTTCTGGCTCTTCTGCCCACGACTGTGGGTGGCCAGCAGTCATTGCGCCAATGGGCCATGCGCAGCGGGCACACGCATGCGCCTTCTCTATGCCTCTAAAAGGAGCCCACGTACAGGTATGGCGATTCGTGCAGGGGAGCCAACCTGCCGCTGTAAATGTACATGAGTCGGTCAGGAAGTGGTTAATGTGCCCACCACCACCGCACTCTGTTATTGATATACATTTATATAGCTCTGATTTTTATAACGCAGTGCCGTACAGAGACCACTGAGCTATTCACATAAGTCTCTGTACCAGAGGAGCTTACACTCTAATGTCCCCCCACAGTCACATTATTATATTTATTATTATTTATACATATATATAGCTCTGATGTATACCTCAGTCATGCATGCTAAACATCAAGACAGTCACATCAGTGTCAGAGGAGCTTACACTCTAATCCCCCCCCCCCCCACAGGCAAAACTATTATACATGTTATATAGCTCTGACATATACCACAGGGTCTGAACAGAGACTACTGAGCTAGTCACATCAGTCTCTGTACCAAAGAAGCTTGCACTCTAATTCAACCCCCCCCCCCAAAGTCACACACAATTATTATGATACATTTATATAGCTCTGACTTATACTGCAGTGCTGTATAATAAAATCGAGCCAGTCACATTGAAACTAATGTCAGAGCTTATGCTCCAATGCCCCCCCCCCCCCCCCCACATACAGTCAAACACTTGTTTTACATTTATATAGCTCTGATATATACCACGGTGCTGTACAGAGATCACTGAGCCAGTCACATCAGTCTCTGTACCAGAGGAGCTTACACTCCAACGTCGTCACACACACTAATGTTATACATTTAGATAGCTCTGACGTATACCGCAGTGCTTTACAGAGAGCACTGAGCCAGTCATATCGGTGTCTGTCCCAGAGAAGCTTGCACTCTAATGACCCCACCACTGGTTTAAGTGTATTCTGTAATAATGGTTCTCTTTCCCTCCAGTTGGAATATTACAAGCAAGGAAAGACGGAGGACTTTGTGAAGCTGCTGGAAGCGGCTCGCATAGATGGCAACTTAGACTACAGGGACCACGAGAAAGACCAGATGACTTGTCTGGACACTTTGGCGGCCTACTATGTCCAACAGGCCCGCAAGGAGAAGAACAAAGATGGCAAGAAGGAGCTGATCACACAGGCCACCTTGCTATATACGATGGCCGACAAGATCATCATGTACGACCAGGTGAGTGGCTTTGTCTCCGATATCTTTTCAGATTTGTATGATTATTTATCCCAGGGGGGTTCAGAGGTGGTGGTTGGGGGGAGAGTCAGCGGGTTTTATGGTCACAGTGGAAGAAAGGGATGTCATTATCCCTGTGTAAGCTCTGACATAGTGTTTTCACAGGGCTGGGGCTTGGTGTTTCTGCAGGCAATTAGACTGGCAAGGCACCATAGCGAAGGCAAGTGTATATGTGTGTGTATGTATATGTATGTATATATATATATATTATACACACACCCCACCAGACCACTGAGCCATTCACATCAGTCTCTGTACCAGAGGAGCTTACACTCTAATGTCCACCCACAGTCACATTAGTATTATCATACATTTATATAGCTCTGACATGTATACTACAGTCATGCATGCTAAACATCATCAAGACAGTCACATCAGTGTTGGAGGAGCCTTACACTCTAATGTACCCCCCCCCCCCCCCCCCCACAGTCAAAACTATTATACGTGTTTATATAGCTGACATATACCGCAGTGCTGAACAGAGAATACTGAGCTAGTCACATCAGTCTCTGTACCAGAGAAGCTTGCGCTCTAATTCAACCCCAACCCCCCCCCCAGGACCTCTCTCTCTCTATCCTGAGTTGTCCAAGTGACATATTCAATTTAACTCCCACAGTTTTGATATAAAAGAAGGTTGAATAAAACCCGTTGGGTAGATCTATATTGGGGTTTGGCTGTAGTTAATCCATGTATTGGGTGGACAGTATATTTATCTACATGGAGAAGTAGCTTGTTCCATTGGTCACTTAAGAAGGAAGCTGCAGCGGTAACACTAGGAATGTTCTCCTCTTCCCATTATTATGAATCTGTTTTCCCCTCAGAACCACTTGCTGGGAAGAGCCTGCTTCTGTCTCCTGGAGGGAGATAAGATGGACCAGGCCGATGCCCAGTTTCACTTTGTGCTTAACCAATCTCCAAACAACATCCCGGCCTTGCTTGGTAAGTAATCAGGGTGACTGTTGTATTTGTACATGACGGTGTGTTCTGCAATTCGTTGTTCTTCATTAAAAAAAATGTATAAATTCTTGCAGGAAAAGCTTGTATTTCGTTCAACAAGAAAGACTATCGAGGGGCCCTTGCCTACTATAAGAAAGCCCTACGCACCAACCCTGGGTGTCCAGGTGAGAGGAGTATTATATGTTACCTGCTGCTGACAGCTTCTAGCTTCTCTTTTCTCTCTATTGTCCACCATTTTTTGTTCCAATTGTATCATTTTATATAACAATGTGCTATGGGTGAAAAATATTCATCGCAACACCAACCTCTCTGCACTGTGTGGCCTCTGAGCCCCCCCCCAATATCTACCTTCTGTGTCACCTCTGACCTTCCAGTATCTGCTTAATGCCCGAGTACTCTCCCTGACCCCTCCAGCCCCTTTCCGCTGCATGCTTGCTTTGAGGGCCCCCAGCCAATCTTTTGTTATTGGTTTGTAGTTTCTCAGGTTTTAGACTGAAAATTAAAATCTTTTTACAGATTTTCCCCATCCTTGTGTAAAGTGTATTTGTCTGATATGAATATGGCGTTTTGTGTCCTGCAGCCGGAGTCCGCTTAGGAATGGGCCACTGTTTTGTAAAACTGAACAAGCTTGACAAGGCTCGTCTCGCCTTTGGCAGAGCTCTAGATCTCAACCCGAAATGCGTTGGAGCCCTCGTGGGCTTAGCTGTCCTTGAGCTGAACAACAAGGAGGTAAGCGGGGATGTTCGGTGTTTTTGTTTTGTGTTTTTTTTCTTTCTTTCTTTGTTTATTTTTCGAAAGTATAAGAATCCTTATATGTGCCATATTTAACACTTTTGTTGCCAGGTCCGTACAGTGGGGGGTATTACACACAATCTGGTGGCAGCCACCATTGGGATTGTGTGTGAAACTGACAGGCAGACTCCTTCCTGTCAGGTGAAAGCATTCAGGCTGGAAAAGCTACCGCCAGATTGCTCACACATGCCCCGGGTACTGATGCCCCGCCATGCTTTCCGGGCTCCGCTAACCCATCTGGGTGCCCAGGAGCTACATTGCGGGTGCCGACGGCTGGAGGGGAAGGAGCAGAACCCACATGTCCGCTCTCCTCCCCTTCTTGTCATGACACGGAAACCGACATCTATGACGTCACTTCCGGGGTCAGTCTCACCGTATCCCCGGCTAGCTCAGCCGGGAAGTAGTGTTATGCAGTGCGATCTGCATTGCAAAACATTCAATGGAGCCTAGAGGAGACATTGAGGGTCCTGTAGACCCTTGTCATGCGACTGGACGACAAGTCGCAGAACAAGTCACACAAGTGGGAAAGGGGACTAAAAAGAACCTGTCGCCTAAAAATTATATGCACTTTGTAACGTGTGTCGCAATCTACGCTTTCACATGTAAGTGCCCCGACACATGCGCTTACGTTCAAATGTATGTATATGTTGGGGTGGGGGGCCTAAAAATAAAAAAAAATAAAAATTAATGTGCTTGGGTGTAACTTAAAGAGGGATTCCACCGGAAGAAAAATGATTAAAAGCCAGCAGCTATAAATACTACAGCTGCTAACTCTTTTTTTAATAAATGGACACGCACCTGTCCCAGGGTCCAGCGATGTCGGCATCCGAGGCCAATCGATCTCTCGGCTGCTGCCGCCACCATTCTCGGTGAGGGAATCAGGAAGTGAAGCGATGCGGCTTCACTTCCCGATTCCCTACTGCGCATGCACGAGTCGCGCAACGCAATGGGAATGGTCCGCGCTGTCTCTGGGACCTGTGTCCCAGAGACAGCGCGGACCATTCCCATTGAGACAGGAAACGGCATAGACTTCCGTGGGAGTCTGCCTGGAAGTGGGTGCAAATACCTGTCTTAGACAGGTATCTGCACCCCCCCTCCCCCCTGAAAGGTGCTAACTGTGACACCGGAGGGGGTGAGGGTTCCGATGAGCGGAAGTTCCACTTTAGGGTGCAACCCCGCTTTAAAGTTACACCCAAGCGCATCAAAACATTTTCTTTAAGGCCCCCCCCCCAACATATACACACGTTTGAAAGTAAGCACATGCGCCGGGGTGCCTACGCGCGAAAGCGTAGATTGCGATACACATGTTGCATATCGCTGTGCACGCCAGAATGAGAGAAATAATTCTAACACAAAACCTCCTCCGTCTATAGAAAATATAGGGTACTGAAGTTTGTCATCATTTCACGGACGCACCCAAATTTTAAGTTATGACATATTGGGTATCTATTTACTCGGTTGAACCTCATCTTTTATATTTTGCGAAAATGTGGGTAGTTTATTACATTTTATTTTTGGTACTTTAGTGTGCTTTGCATTAATAACGTATGACACAGAAAATTGGAACTACCGTTATTATATTTTCTAGGGTGTCTGCTTTCGGAAAATAATGTTCGGGGGTTTTGTGTAATCTGCAGGCCTAAAAAAAAATTTTTTTTTTTTTTTAAACGTGTGCAAAAAAAACGCAGCAATGGCTTTGGCAGCAAAAGGGTTAATCTAATTAGGAGCACATAACGAGGCAGTAAGAAAGCAAACTCATCTTGTCTAGTCCGTGTTTTTATGTTTCTGTTGTTACTCTATGTGCTAAAATTTGTGGTTTATTTACCTTCTATGTTCCCGCAGGCCGATTCTATTAAAAATGGTGTACAATTACTGTCCAAAGCGTACACCATCGACCCAAGTAACCCTATGGTGCTCAACCACCTTGCCAACCATTTCTTCTTCAAAAAGGTGAGACGTTTAGAGCTGCTTAATCTTTACAGGTAAATCATGTTGCTCAAAAATCCTACTAACAGCCCTAATGTGGTTGTAAAGGCTGAAGGTTTTTTTTTTTTTTTATCTTGATGCATTCGGATAAAAAAAACCTGTGTGCGGCAGCCTCCCTAATGCTCACCTGAGTCCATTTCTATCCAGTGATGTCGCCCTCCTCATTGGCTGAGACAGCCATTGGCTGCCCCTCCTGTCAATCAAAGTCAGTGAGCGAATGAGGAGAGAGAGAGATGGGGGCAGGGCCTAGCCACGGCTGTGTGTCTGAATGGACTCAGCATAGCAAGCTGCTTGCTGTGGGGGCACTAGTCAGGAGGGAGGGGCCAGGAGAGCAGAAGAGGGACCCGAGAAGAGGAGGATTGGGGCTGCTCTGTGCAAGACCATTGCAACAACACGGGTAAATATAACCTTTATTTTTAAGAAAGGAAAAAAAAAAAAAAAGACTACAATCTCTTTAAAAAGTTGTATTTTCTTTATCTGTGAGCTGTCACCAATCGGTAGGCTTTGGAGAACGTTATTAATCATTTGGACCCCAATAGATGACATTTAGCTTCTTCCTGAATGGGTGGGCTGATTATGGTTGCCTACGTTGTTCAGAGGTGTGATAGATTAAAAGAGGAGTAAAGGTTTTTTAAAAAAAATTTTTTCCCCGACCATAATTGCCTAGGTGGATGCTGCTTCTGTCTCCTGGCACCTCCACACTGAGAACCGAGCGATGGAACACCGCAGATCATTCAGTTCTGACTTTTCAGCGAGCAGAGAGATGCAGGCTGTCAGTCACCAGCTCTCTACTCTTCTCCCTCCTCGCTCACTGGAGCACTTTGAGTAGAATGTTGTGGGCGGAAGCCAGATTGTAGGGGGTCGAGAAGGTTGTTGTCCATAAGGTAGCTACTCATTTGGTCATGGACAAGGCGTTCGATGAGCTTGGAGGCAAACGGGAGCAGGGAGATGGCTCTTAAGTTGTTCAAACAGGTGGGGTCTAGTGAGGGTTTTTTTGAGTATGGGGGTAACCAGTGCATGTTTGAGCAGGGAAGGAAAGGTGCTTTAAAGTGATTCTAAAGGCAGAATGCATTTTATGCGTTAAGATAAAAAAAAAAACTGTGCAGCCCCCCCCCCCCGAGACACAGCAGCAGTGCCATTGGCCCCTGCTTCTCTCAAAGTTAGTTAGCTTATCAGGAGAGAGAGTGGGGGCATGAATGGACACACAGAGCTGTGGCTCGGCTTGGGTGCCCCCCATGGCAAGCTGCTGTGGTGGTGATACTCGACAGGACGGAGGGGCCAAGAGAGCCGGCTTGAGGCTTGGGACCTGAGAAGAGGAGGATCTGGACTGCTCTGTGCAAAACCATTACAAGGAGAAGGTAGGTATGATGTGTTTGTTAAAAAAAAAAAAAAAAAAAATATATATATATATATATATATATATATATATATATATATATATATATATCTCACTTTTAAGCTTGAATTATGAGAACTGGTTGAGTTGGCACATTACTAATTGGTTTCTTCATGCAGGATTACAGCAAAGTGCAGCACTTGGCCCTCCATGCGTTTCACAACACAGAAGTTGAAGCTATGCAAGCTGAGAGCTGCTACCAGCTGGCCAGGTCATTCCATGTACAGGTAAGATGGTGTGAAGAATGTTTTAGATTGTGTGCACTAGGATATTATTGGAAACTCATTGGACTCCAGACAGAGTTCTGCTGTCCTGACCCCCCTGACCCCCCCCCCCCCCCAGTGAATGAATGTAGAGAAGGGGAGAAATCCTTTTTTGGATGTCCTTTAACCTTCCGGACCGCCCTCTGCATATCTACTGCGGCAGGGCGGCCCGTCTGTGCAAAATCACTTACCAGTATGTGATTTTTTTTCTGCATGCGGTGTAGGGGGATGCACGGACACATGCCACCGGAGCACCACTCCTGCTGTGATTGGACACAGCAGGAGCTAATCGGCAGCTCCAGTGGCCGTGATGGTTGTCGCGACCCGCCGATCGTTCAGTTTTTTTATTTTTATTTTTTTGCTCCAGTGTATCCATCCTCCCAAAGACGCACTTAACCCCTTGATCACCCCCTGGTATTAACCTCTTCCCTGCCATGTGTCATTTATACTGCGACAGTACTTTTTTTGCACTGATCACTGTATTGGTGTCACTGGTCCCCAAAAAGTGTCACTTGGTGTCCAACTCGTCTGCCGCAGTCCCGCAAAACAATGGATGATCACCCCAATACTAGTGAAAAAAATTAAAAAGTCCCTAAATCTATCCCATAGTTGTAGACTCTATATAACTTTGGGAATGTTTTATAGCAGAAAGTAAAAAATTGCTTTTGTATTCAAAATTTTACTTTATTTTATTTTTTTTGCCCGCGTCATTGGATTTGATTGACAGCAGCGGGAGCCAATGGCTGCACTGCTATCAATCTATCCAATCAGGACACGAGACACCAACCGGGGCTGATGTGCTCATTCCCGTCGTGGAAATTATGGGGCTGTGGGGGGTTTTGCTGCTGCAGTACAGAAGGTTTTTTTTACACCTTGGATGCATAGAATGCATTAAGGTGAAAAACGCAGATGATTTACAACCCCTTTAACTACTTGCCGCCCGTCCACCGTCATATGACGGCAGAGCGGTGCAGCTCTTGTTCTGGGCCACCGCCACATGATGGCAGCCCAGAAGGGCTGCTCCCGCGAGGGCGCGCATCGTGGCCACGCTATGTTGCTAAGACACGGTGCGCTTCCCTCCCCCCCCCCCCCCCATCTGTGGAAAGAGCCGAGTTCTCTGCTCTTTAAACATGTGATAGGCTGTGTCCAATCGCAGTCGGTCACATGTCAACAAGGAAGTGCTGGTAATCTGCTCTCCTCGCCTCACACTGACAGAGTGTGTGGCGAGGAGAGCCAATCAGCGGCATCTCCTCACAAGGGACCATTTAGGAATGTAATCAGGGGAACTGATCATCAGTGCCCTGATTACAATAGTAAAAAATAAAAAAAAAGGCCCACCAATGCCAAAGATCGGTGTTCACTACTGCCCAAAAGTTCCACCAATAAGTGCCTTTTAGCGATGCCAGTCAATGCTGGCAATCAATGCCGCCTATCAGTGCTGCCCATCAATGCCCATTACTGCAGTCAATCAATGCCCGTCAGTGTCGCCCATCAGTGTCCATCAGTACCGCCTATTAATGCCCACAAGTGGCACCTATCAGCATGCGGCATATTGGTGCCCATAAGTGCCACCTCATCAATGCCCACCAGTTCAGCCTATCTGTGCCGCCTCATCAGTGCACATCAGTGAAGGCGAAAAATTACTTAGTTACAAAATTTACTGACAGAAAAAAAGTGAAAAAACATTTTTATTTTTTTTTCAAAATTTTTGGTCTTTTTTTTTTTTTGGGAAAAAAATAAATAAAAAAACCCAGCAGTGATTAAATACCCCCAAAAGAAAGCTCTATTTGTGTGAAGAAAATGATAAAAAATTTTGTGTGGATACAGTATAGCATGACCGCGCAATTGTCATTCAAAGTGTGACAGCGCTGAAAGCTGAAAAATGGCCTGGGCGGGAAGGGGGTGAAAGAGCCTGGTAGGCAAGTGGTTAATGACCAGGCCAATTTTGTGATACGGCACTGCATCATTTTAACTGACAATTGCACAGTCGTGCGACGCTGTACCCAAATGAAATTGATGTCCCCCCCCCCCCCCCCACAAATAGAGCTTTCTTCTGGTGGTATTTAATCGCCTCTGCAGTTTTTTATTTTTTGCGCTATAAAGTATAAACAAAAACTGACAATTTTGAAAGAAAAACATTTTTTACTTTCTGTTATAATACATATCCAAAAAATCTAAACAAATTTATTGATCAGTTTAGGCCAATATGTATTCTGCTACAAAAAATAAATCGCAATAAGCATATGATTGGTTTGCGCAAAAGTTATAGCATCTACAAAAAGGTGGATAGATTTTCGAGACTTTTAAAACAATTTTTTTTTTAATTGCTTTTACTAGTAATGGCGGCGATCTATTTTTTTTTTTTTTTTTTTTTTTTGTGTTGAACTGAAACATTGCAGCGGACAAATCTGACCCCCAAGTGACACTTTTTGGGGTAGCACAGTGGTGTAGTGGGTAGCACTCTCACCTAGCAGTAAAAAGGGTTGCTGGTTCGAATCCCAACCACAACATCTACCTGCCTGGAGTTTGCATGTTCTCCCTGTGCCTGCGTGGGTTTCCTCCAGGTACTCCGGTTTCCTCCCATGCTCCAAAGACATGCAGGTAGGTTAATTGGCTTCTGTCCAAAATTGACCCTAGTATATGAATGGGGATTGTGGGCTCCTTGAGGGTAGGGACCGATGTGAGTGTGCAATGGATAGGGACAATTGTAGACACTCACTCGGGTTGAACTGGCTTACTAGCTATGTAAACTATCAATGTATAAATGTCACTGGCAGGGAAGGGGTTAACACAAGGAGTTAACACTAGGGGGCGATCAAGGGGTTAACTGTTCCTTGGGTGTGTTCTGTGTGGGGGGGGTGAACTTGCTGGGACAACATAGAGATCGCTGTTCCTGATCACTAGGGACAGCAGATCGCTGAGTTGGCCCTTGTCAGAACGGGGATCCGCCTTGTTTACAGAGATCCCTGTTCTGCCTCTCTGTACCGCAGGTGGCCGGCAGACATTGAGTCCGCCTGACCACATACCACATGCACGGACCAACGTACATGTACATTTCTCCCCAATAAGGGCTTTTTGACTAAGGGTCGGTTCACACTGGGACGACTTGTCAGGCCCTAATCGGATCGAGCTCCGACTTAGAAAAAGGTTCCTGTACGCAGCGGTCATGTCCAGGTCGCCTGAGGCAGTCGCGCTGCCTCAGTGTGAACCGGACCTAAGGGAAAAGAGTAGGAGAGGGCATGGCAGTGAGCATTGTATCAGTCTGGCTTTGTGAGTTTGCACTGCTTGCAATAAAGCTTGTTGAAAATAATTTAAAAAAGCAGCAGATTTTAGCTTGCTATCGAAGCGCCCGTTTTTCACCTGTGCTCCGGCCCTCATCTCTTCTAATAGCACTTGTGTTGTCTCTCTTATTTAGGAGGACTACGACCAGGCCTTCCAGTACTACTATCAGGCCACGCAGTTTGCAGCAGCCTCTTTTGTGCTGCCGTTCTTCGGCTTGGGACAGATGTACATTTACAGAGGGGATAAGGAGAACGCGGCACAATGTTTTGAAAAAGTCCTGAAGGCCTATCCCAATAACTACGAGACCATGAAGATCCTGGGCTCCCTGTACGCCGGCTCCGATGACCAGGAGAAACGGGACACGGCAAAGGTTTGTCTGAGCAAAGCTTTGCTCTGTAATCTCTACATTGAGGGAAATGCAGAATTTTGTATGAATAATGACCTCTCTCTTGTGGTCACAGAGCCACCTGAAGAAGGTCACCGAGCAGTACCCAGACGATGTGGAGGCGTGGATTGAGCTTGCACAGATTTTGGAGCAGACGGATATCCAGGTGAAGATGGGTTTTCTAAAGTTCCTGTTTGATCTTCCGGTATGGAGTTTTTGGATGTGAAACCATTTTTTGTTTTTTGTAGAATGCCTTGTCTGCGTACGGGACGGCTACCAGGATTCTGCAGGAGAAGGTGCAAGCCGACGTCCCTCCAGAAATTCTGAACAATGTGGGCGCTCTTCATTTCCGCCTGGGGAACCTGGGTGAAGCTAAGGTATTGTCATGTGTTTTTTGTTTTTTTTTGTTTTTTTTAATTATAACAATACAGTTAAAGCGTATTTCCACCCAAAAGTGGAACTTCCGCTTTAAGCACTCCTCGCCCCCTTACATGCTACATTTGGCATGTAATTTTTGTTTGGGGGGGGGCTTGTTTTGAGAGGGACTTCCTGTCCCACTTCCCTCTCTAGGCGGCGACTCCTCTCCCCCTAGGCGACCCCTCCCTCCCCGCAATCTTCTGAGACACGTCACAGGTCCCAGAAAATTGCCTGGCCGCTAGCGGAGCGCAGTGCAGTGTGCGCCCGGTCATGAAGCCTTAAGCTGTCACGGTGTCAGAAACCATGAAACAGACAGAGACAGAAGTACAATCAAATCACATTTATTTATTAATAAAAATAAAAAGGTAAATAGAAAAAAGCATAGTCAAGCATAGCCAGAGTCCTGTAGCCAGATCGGGTAGTCGGCCAGTCTAAAGTTCATTAACCAGATCGGGAAATCAGCCAGGCCAGAAGTCAGGGATCCAAGGAGAGCAACTGCAAGCAGGATAAGAAGCCAGTCTTGAAACAAACAGCAGGAGATGGTTCCTTGTGATGTGACCAACGTGAAGGCAAAGCAAAAGTGAGATGGAAGGCTTTAAATAGGCAGGTCAGACGAGCATCATCGGGAACAGCTGGTAACTGTGGAAAGAGAAGAGAGCTGACAATTGGCCAACAGCTGAGCGGCCAGCCCAGAGGAGGAAGGGCTAAGCCAGCCCTGACACAGTCGGGTGGCCGCAGTTGCTATGATGGCGCCGCAGATAGTAGCGAGGCTCCGTGTGACCACATCGCTGGACCGTGGGACTGGAGAGTGTGTTTATTAAAAGTCAGCAGCTACACTTTTTTTTTTTTTTTCTCTAGTCTACTTCCAGGACAGCATAACCTAAGTAGGCCTGCCGTCCTGGAAGATATCCTAGGAAAACGGTTATTGGTAAGTAACTGTCAATTTTCTCTAATCTTCCAGAACAGCAGGCCTACTTGGGTTATGCCGTCCTGGAAGATATCCTAGGAAAACAGCTTTTTTTTTTTTGTAGCTGCTGACTTTTAATAAACTAAAAAACAGGTGGAACTCCGCTTTAAAGTGGAACTTCACTCTCTCTCAATCAACACTGACTTAGTAATCATAATGCTGCTAGCATTAGGAAATGGTTATAAAAGTATATTATATTTACTTGTGTTTTAAAGAGGAACTGCAGTCAGCTGAAGCTGCTGCCTGTTTACTTCCTGGATTTACACAGACACACGGAGGCATAACCCCTTTAAAGAGGAACTGCAGTCTGCTCACATAATTTGTAATAAAAACTTCTTTGCCATTTTGAAGCTTCCCTCCAACCACTTTGCATATTATTTTATATATACTGTGATTCTGTACTTGCCAAATATGCTGCAGAAATCTCCCTCCACTGAGTCTGGCTGCAGCCATTTTAACTGTGGGCAGCTGAAGCTGCTGCTTGTTCACTTCCTGGATTTACAGACGCACACCTCCAGCTCTGCAGCTCTTATTGGCCCTCTTAAGACTCCCCCCCCCCCCCCCTTCCTGGCAAACTCTCACAAGAGACAGAGCAAGCTGTGAAAGGTTATAAGCCTAGACTAGTGACCAGATAAAATACAGGAAGTGGGCTGTATAAGGGATTTACTGGCAAAAAAAATGTTTTACTATCCAAAGTTAAAACAACAAGAACAGAAGATTTATTAGATGGAAAGATGAAGAAATGTCGGCACCCGAAGCCGATCTCTCGATCGTCTCTGTGGTGCTGCCGCCGCCATCTTGGGTATGGGAATCAGGAAGTGGAGCCTTTCGGCTTCATTTCCCGGTTACCTACTGCGCATGCGCGAGTCACGCTGCGCAATAAGGATGGTCCCGCTGCCTCTGGGATCTGTGTGTTTCCCAGCAGGCAGCGGGGGACTTTCGGAAAGGGGCGTAATCTACGCCCCTTTCCGCAGATAGCTATGCCGGAAGTGGGTGCAGATACCTGTACTGTACAGGTACCTGCACCCCCCTCCCCCCTGAAAGGTGCCAATTATGGCGCCGGAGGGGGGGAGGATTCCAATGAGCGGAAGGTCCACTTTAGGGTGGATCTCCGCTTTAAAATGTGTTTTGGGTTTGTGGTGCTCAGATGACGTGCAGTTCCACTATAAAGCCTTTAAATGTATGTTCTCATTTAAAATTGATAGTTGAAGGGATTGTGAAATCTAAACATTTTTTTTTTTACCTTAATGCATTCCTTGCATTAAGGTAAAAAAATGTTTAGGTGTCTGCATCACCTCCTCAGCCCCTCTTTACTTACCTGAGACCCCTTTCGATCCAACGCCGTGCACGTCCGCAGATCATTTCTCCCCTCGCTTCCGGGTCTCGCTGGCTTTGCTGGGGGTAACTGGGAGCCATTGGCTTCCAGTGCTGTCAATCAAAGCCAGTGATGATGGAGCCGAGTCCCACTGTCTTTGACGATGGACACAGCAGAGAAACGCCGGTGAGCACTCGTGAGCGGCTTCCCAATGGGGGGGGGGGCGCTGGACAGAGAGGAGGGGCCAGGAGCGGCGGCAGGGTTATTTGGAAAGAGGAGGTTCCCATTGCACAGAGTAGGTGGTTTATAACGTGCACTTTTTTCCCCTTAAAATCAGGGGAAAATTGTAAGTGCGTGTTATACGCCGATCCCCCGCCGATTGTGAGCTTCTCTGCGGCTTTCGGCCGTTCCCTGGTGGCTCAGTATTTTTTACTTTCTTGTATAAATACATATCCAAAAAAAACTAATTTTATTCATCAGTTTAGGCCAATATGTATTCTGCTACATATTTTTGGTATACTACTTCTACTACATATTTTTGGCGACCAGTGACACCAGTACAGTGATCAGGGCTAAAAGGAAAAAAAAAAATCACTGTATAAATGGCACTGGCAGGGAAAGGGTTAACACTAGTGGTGATCAAAGGGTTAAGTGTTCCCTAGGGAGGTTTTTACAAAGTTTCAGGGGGGTGGGCTCAGGGAGTAGAGAGATCGCTGTTCCTGATCACTAGGAACAGCTGATCTCTCGTCTCATCTGTCAGAACGGGAATCTGCCTTGTTTACAAAGGCAGATCCCCCCCCCCCCCCCCATTCTGCCTCTGTCCCACGATCAAGGCCGCCGGACCCACGGGCGAGCGCCTGTGTTGTGCAGCGGGGGCGCACCCGCAAAAAGTCAGTGCATGAACCCAACGTACCAGTACATCATTTCGCGTAGCCAAACCAACTTGCCGCAGTGCCTGCGGTGGCTGGTCGGCAACTGGTTAATCTCCTACACAGACAAACACAAGAGCTGACAGGCAGGGAGGGAGGGGGAGAGCAACGGATGATGGAGGCATGTAAACTGACCATGGTGATCAAAAAAAAATGTTCCTCACTTGAAGCCAGTGAAAGCTGGAATTGCCATAACACGTCTCATCTCATAGGTGGGGGTTCAAAGTCTTGCAGGTGGTGAATGATCAGAGAAGAACAAGTTCATCTTTTATTTGGCTTTCATAGTAAGCAAAGTGAATAGGACCGAGATTACTTGTGTAAATATCTTCACATATCATTCTCTGCAGCTATTACCCTTTGTACATTTTGTATTGAACTGTACTGTAATTGTGTTGCCCCCCCCTATACATTGTAAAGAGTAAACTGTTGGCGCTATATAAATCGTGTATAATATAAATATATATAATATGTGTGTCAGGCATCTACTGGCCATCGGGACTACCGGGAGTTTCCCGGTGGGCCGATGGCTCAGTGGGCCACTCTGATGTAAGGGGGCTGGTGATGGGACACTCTGTTGTAAGGGGGCTGGTGATGGGACACTCTGATGTAAGGGGTGCTGATGGGACACTCTGATGTAAGAGGGCTGGTGATGGGACACTCTGATGTTAGGTGGTGCTGATGGGACACTCTGATGTTAGGTGGTGCTGATGGGACACTCTGTTGTAAGGGGGCTGGTGATGGGACACTCTGTTGTAAGGGGGCTGGTGATGGGACACTCTGTTGTAAGGGGGCTGGTGATGGGACACTCTGTTGTAAGGGGGCTGGTGAAGGGACACTCTGTTGTAAGGGGCTGGTGATGGGACACTCTGTTGTAAGGGGGCTGGTGATGGGACACTCTGATGTAAGGGGGTGCTGATGGGACACTCTGATGTAAGAGGGCTGGTAATGGGACACTGATGTAAGGTGGCTGGTAATGGGACACTCTGATGTAAGGGGGCTGGTGATGGGACACTCTGATGTAAGGAGGCTGGTGATGGGACACTCTGATGTAAGGGAGGCTGTGATGGGACACTCTGTTGTAAGGGGCTGGTGATGGGACACTCTGTTGTAAGGGGGCTGGTGATGGGACACTCTGTTGTAAGGGGGCTGGTGATGGGACACTCTGTTGTAAGGGGGCTGGTGATGGGACACTCTGTTGTAAGGGGGCTGGTGATGGGACACTCTGTTGTAAGGGGGCTGGTGATGGGACGCTCTGTTGTAAGGGGGCTGGTGATGGGACACTCTGTTGTAAGGGGGCTGGTGATGGGACACTCTGTTGTAAGGGGGCTGGTGATGGGACACTCTGATGTAAGGGGGTGCTGATGGGACACTCTGATGTAAGAGGGCTGGTAATGGGACACTGATGTAAGGTGGCTGGTAATGGGACACTCTGATGTAAGGGGGCTGGTGATGGGACACTCTGATGTAAGGGGGCTGGTGATGGGACACTCTGTTGTAAGGGGGCTGGTGATGGGACACTCTGTTGTAAGGGGGCTGGTGATGGACACTCTGTTGTAAGGGGGCTGTGATGGGACACTCTGTTGTAAGGGGGCTGGTGATGGGACACTCTGTTGTAAGGGGGCTGGTGATGGGACACTCTGATGGAAGGGGGCTGCTGATGGGACACTCAAAATGTAAGTGGGCCGGTCTGGATGAAGTCCAGGGCCAAATTTCTGTCCCAGTCCAGCCCTGATGTGCGTGTTGTCATCGGTACTAATTAAGTTAGTAATTCGTAATACTATTTTGCAGAAATATTTCATGGCATCCTTAGACCGCGCCAAAGCAGAAGCCGAACACGATGAACATTATTACAGCGCCATTTCCGTCACCACCACCTACAACTTGGCCAGGTTGTTTGAGGCTCTGTGTGAATTTCACGAATCTGAGAAACTCTATAAGAACATTCTAAGAGAACATCCAAACTACGTGGACTGTAAGTGGTGGCCTAAAAATGTTGCGTAAACTCCAAAATATTAACATTATGCCAAAGCTGAACAGATATGGATGTATAGATAGCAGCACTTCTTCCAACATGTAAACAAAAGGTTGTCTGCAAGAAAGTCGCAGCGTTTGAGGATGAAGATGAATAGCGTAAGAAGGGAGAGATGGCAAGTCTTTGAGCAAGTTAACTGGAATGTACAATGATTGTAGTGCCCAAAAATCGTTATCAGGGCCCCCACCTCATCTAGCTCTTTCAGCTTTAGAGAATAGAGGGACGAGGGCACTTCTGTAATGCCTTGTGCGCACGGTCGGACATTCCGACGACAAAATCCGTCAGATTTTTTTTCCCGACGGATTTTGGCCCAAACGGTCGCACAAAGTTGTCGGAAAATCCGATCGTTCTGAACGCGGTGACGTACAACACGTACCTCGGGACTATAAAGAGGGCAGTAGCCAATAGCTTTCGTTTTGTATTTATTTATTTTTTTGCGCACGCGTGGTACTTTGTCCGTTTTGAATTGCCTACACATGATCGGAATTTAAACGATTGGATTTTGTCGTCGGAAAATTTTAGATCCAGCTCTCTCAAACTTTGCGTGTTGGAAATTCTGACGGAAAAAGTCAGATGGAGCCCACACACGATTGGATTTTCCGACAACAACATCCGATCGCACATTTTCCGTCGGAAAGTCTGACCGTGTGTACAGGCCATAAGAGTTATTCCTCCAGTACCAACAGCAAACTTCTAGTCAATTTAAGCAGCAACATATGGTGGTAGAAATGTCACTTGCAGCAGCACTTCAGAGAGGAGAAGATGGCCAGATGGTTTGCCTGGCTTCTGGAACCATGCCAGACCGCATGGAACTGCAAGCGACGACGGGGGGGGGGGGGGGGGGGGGGTGGTCTTATGGAGATGCAGAGCTCAGGAGCGAGCACACGCAAGTGCCCCTATAGCTAGAGGCTTGCTATGGGGCACTCGGCAGGGGAGGGGGCGGAAACAGAAGTGTGGGTGGGGGACCCTAAAAGAGAAGGATCATGGCTTCTCTGTGCAAAACTATTACAGAGAGCAGGTTAAGTATGACATGTTTGTTATATATAAAAAAAAAAAAATGAGCCTTTCATTATGCTCAAAACCATACAACTACCACTCCATGCAACTACCACTCCATGCAACTACCACTCCATGCAACTACCACTCCATGCAACCCTGTGGTTTTCTTTACTCTTCTTTTAAAAGATACTAAATATTTGGTCAGAATCTTAAGTCACATTCTCTAGTTTGGGAGTCGAAAGGGAGGAGCTATAATGACAGGCTGGGTACTGATGGGGGAACCTCGGGAGGGGGGGTGGGGTAGGGGGTGGAAGCAGTGAAGGCCTTGAGATTGAGCCAGTCAGTTGGGGTTTTATTTTATTTTTTTGTTTTAGTAGATTTTGTCTCTGGACCCCATTGTTGGGGGTCAGGAGAAAGGGTTTTTTTTTTTTTTTTTTTTTTTTTTTCTTCCTAAAGTAGTTAAGTCAAGGTATATGTAATATAGGTTAACAATTGTAATCGTTGCATATTAGATAGATATATTTCGGAGGTTACTATTTGATAATGAATTTTCACTTGGGTGGTGTATTTATAATCTGTATTAACCTCATATCTTTAGTTTATAAATGTAATATGTTCCAATCTTGGCTTATTTGTTATATATGCTTAGCGAAGCTGGTCGTCACTTTTTCTTTGATTCTAAAAAAAAAAAAAAAAAGTTTATTCTTATTTGTTATATTTTTTATATGTTTGGTTAT